>NC_086179.1:64163945-64482695 GCF_023053635.1 Elgaria multicarinata webbii | reverse complement strand
GTGGAATGATCTCCCTGATGAGGCTCACCTGGCGCCAACGCTGCTATCCTTTCAGCGCCAGGTTAAGACTTCCCTCTTTGCCCAGGCATATGGCGGCACATCCTAATTACCCACATGTTTAGTTTTTAATCGGTTTTTAATGCTTTATGTGTGTATGTTCTGTGTTTTAGAGTTTTAAATTTTGTATACTTGTTTTTACCTCAATTTTAGAATTTCTGTAAACCGCCCAGAGAGCCCTGGCTATGGGAGCGGTATATAAGTGTAATAAATAAATAAATAAATAAATAAATAAATAAAATTTCCCATTGCTTGTGAACAGAGGGTCACATATTCTTGAAAATTCCAAGATGCTTGTTTGTTTGTTTGTTTTCCCTCAGAAGCACAAAGACTGAAGAAGTTATGACAGCAGTCAAAGGAACTGCCATGTGTCATCGGGGTGCAGGGATAATTTTGAGGGACAAAAAATAGCTTCACTCTTATGTGCCAAGGTGCACAGAGATTGAATTGTTCTGGACTCATCTAGTCAAAAATGTACAATGTCTTTTGGTGAACGCTGCCAGCAACCAGCTTCTCTTAGCTGCAAACCAGCTTTTGAAAATAATGCACAGCCAAGCAGCTACAGAGTGAGAACTGTCTAGCTGCATCAGCCTCCCTCCTCACAGTTGATTAATGTGACTGTCAAGCATTTACCCTGACTGGTACTTTGGCCCAGTTAGGATGGTAACAGTGGCTAAGGCCCAGTTTTCCTCCATTTTTTATAGCAAGTGCATTGGGATATAAAACTGCTATGCCTCTCTCTTGGTTGCTTGCGAAGTTAGTTTGCTGCAACCTGAAACAAACTTATATTGCCAAATCGATGGGAGATCTTGAAGACAGAAATTCTTCTGACGTTTTCTAACAGTTGTTGACAGCTGTTCACATCAGCACAATGGCTGTTCAACAAAATGTAACATCATGTACAATTGGAACTGTCCCCTTCCCCCTTCCTAAAATGGGGTAGCCAGACTTCAGCAGCAGTGTAGTGGAGCCAGGATTCACAGGAACACAGGACTGGCAGTGTTTTATTAGCCGGGGTGCTGCCACCATCTGCCCCTCCCCTCAGAATTCCCTGTTCCCTCTGAGCTTAGCTGCAATCCTCAAAGTAGCTTGGAGAGGTGTGGGGGGATAATTTCCCCAGCAATTAGATATTGTTCCCTGTTATTTATTTATTTTATTTATTTATTTATTTATTACATTTCTATACCAGCCAATTCTGCAAGAAGAATTTGTTTGCCAAGTATCACAAAGCTCACTAAAATGATGTTTTCTCATTTTTTTTAGTCTATTATTTCAGTATAAATAAATCTAGGCCCAATTCTTATAGATTCTATGAGATTCATGGATCGGGGGCAAGAAGAGGAAGGATGCCTTGGTTCACATTGCATAGTTCACCTTCATCTTGTTTTCCTTTAGATTAACAGTGCAATCCTATACAAGTCTACTCAGAGGTAAGCCCCATTGAGTTTATTTATTTATTTATTACATTTCTATACCGCCCAATAGCCGGAGCTTTCTGGGTGGTTCACAAAAATTAAAAACATTCAAAGTATAAAACAACAGTATAAAACCATAATATAAAATACAATATAAAAGCTCAACCAGATAAAAACAGCAGCAATGCAAAATTATACTTCAAAATTATACTTCAAAGTACTTTGTGGTGGTTTGAATGGGCAATTAAAAATCATTAGTTTTACAAAAGACCTGGTAGAGATGAAACCCATAATCTCACTTGAAAATCCACTCTTAATTTTCTTTCAAAGGCTTAATGGGAGGGTTTTTTGTTGTTGCTTCTGGTAAGTATTTGGGAATCAGAAGTCCTTGTGGATCGGTTGCAAATTAGCCAAAGATCTACCAACAGATCCTGATTTACCTTCCACCCTAAACGATATCATAAAAAATAACTTTATTTTATTTGGAGTCACTATCTACCAACCTATTTTCAAATGGGACTGGAAATTAATGGGAGCATCTTGCCAGCTGTGGAGTCTCTAGTAGTAAAAAGCAGCCTTCCCCAACCTGGTGCCCTCCAGTTGTTTGGGGCTACAACTCCCATCAGCCCCAGCTACCGTGGATAATGGGCATGGATGATGGGAGTTGTAGTAATAAAGAAAAACACCTGGCGGGATCCAGGTTGAGGAAAGCTGTTGTAGGATATTTTCTGTTAAAAATTGCTCTCCACGCAACAGTCGTTCAAATAGGTATGGTGTTTTTAACGAGGGAACATGCATGCAGCGGCTTGGAGGCAGACAGCTGTGCAAAGTAAAAATAAAAATGGCATAGTTCTAAAATGTTGATTACTGTTGGGAAAGAAGCCATTAGACAAGAAGCAGACAGAATGCTTTCTCTTCTCACTTGTACGCAGCATGTTTGCTACGGAAGGGAGAAAAGAAGGAAGGGACCCATGGCTGGCCAAAGGTGGAACAGATGTGTTTAGGCCTCAGGGACTACATAGTATGGGCTGTGTCTTCTGGGGATAAAGCAGATAACCCTGTCCAAGGGCAAATTATTATTTGCAGATGTGTAGAACTGCAATCTAAGGAGAAGGAGAAAGCAGTCCAAGTCTAAAATAGTCAGCAAAATTCTGTGTCGATGTTTAAAGGACAGGAGAGACCTAATATTTAAAGGCCTAGTTTTGTCCTGGTCCTGGGATAATAGAAAGGCAAGAGAAGCGAGCCCTGTTCTGGCATTCTGAAACAGAATATAGTAAACATAGAGTAGTAAACATGTCAGGAGGGGAAGCATGCTAGCTCTGTCCCCTTCAATCTTTGTTTACATCACCCTTTAGATGTGGAATGCAACTTTCTGAAGCGGAGAGCCTTGTCTGTCCATGGAAGTTTTATTTATCCATGTTTTATTGTGGTTTTAATTTTTGTGAACCGCCCAGAGAGCTTCGGCTATTGGGCGGTATAAAAATGTAATAAATAAATAAAATAAATAAAATAAAATAAATAAGTACTTCTTCATTCAATTTGGAACCTGGAAATGATCAGATTTAAGAAAGAATCTTTAAGGCTTTAAGAATAAACCAGAGTATACTGGGACAAAATGTATATATTTAATTCATCTCCACAACCTTCTACTTACAATAATTTAGGGAGCCCAGTTTACAGATGGAAAACTGAGGCTGAGAAAAAGGACACTTTCCAAAGCCTTCCACCCTGTCCATATGTCTAACTTGTATATCTCATTAGAATCCCAATAACATTTGCATAACATGGATGCAAAGTTTCCAGTTAGAGGCAAAGTCCCTCTGTACACTTTAAAAGATGATCCTAGGCAGAAGAATGGCCAAAGCAAATAGATATGAAAATAGACAAGTTGTAAGCTGTGAAAATTCATGCACAGATTTAGTACCTGCTCCAAACCTATTTTCCCTTCCTAATTTCCCTTCCCAGCGAAACCTACCTCAATTCAGTCACTGCTTCAGAAACATCCTAAACTTCTCACCTGATTCATCCACAAAGGCAGGACCTACACTACCGCTTTATAACAGTTTATAATGGTATTGACAACTGTTGGGGCCCAGGACACATTCCATATACCGATTTCATCCTGATTTCAAAGTGTTCTATCCTGTTTGGTGTAGATCTGGCTGTACTAGATTCTTTAAGGAGGTGCACTGGCGTTGTTCTTTAGATTTTATGCTTGTATTTGGCAGGAAGAGTCACGATCCTTTGGCTTTCCCTGTCCATCTGGCTCCTAAGTCGCAAACCTAATGGTTAAACTGATTCAAGATTCCAGGTACACCCTTTCCTTCTTGGGGGAACCACTGGCCTAAAGATATGCTCTGACCACTTTCATGTTAAGGTTTGACAGTAGATCTCCTATTTCATCATGAGAGACAGCAAAAAGGCATGCAATGCTATTGAGACATGGCAATAGCTGCTAGTTGTGCCTTGAATGTGGTCTTAACAGTCTGCTTTTAAAGGATAATTTAAAGTTTTACTCTTTTCCAGGAAAGGTACAAGGAGAATGGCCCATTTAAAAAACAAAATAAAAACAAACAAGAGAGAGAGAGAGAGAGAGAGAGAGAGAGAGAGAGAGAGAGAGTCCCAAAGAGCAATGTCTGTTTTTAATCCAACAGCCTCTTGCCTTCCTGCACATCTTATATAGTGGCAATATTGTACATGTGAGTTCCAGAAAACCTTCTTCAAAGGTAGTCCAAATGATGTCCTATGGTGGCAATTTATGAATCTTCAAAAAAGAGGTGAAAAGAGGACATAAAATTGTTTATAAAATTTGCATATGCTAATTTATATGTGTAGATGATATATGTGTGTGTGTAATAAAGATTCCGTCAATCTCACCATTGTGCAGAAGACTGTGTGCCCTGCCTGTTCAGTCTCCTGTCCAGGTATTAACTGTTGATGGGCAACAGTTCTTACGGCTCCTTATCATTAAACCAGAATTGGACAGGACAGCCTTTTAAAAAGAGAATTCATTCAAATTGAGGACTGCCATCTGTAAAAGTGGATAGCTTTATGCCTAAGCCCAATATTCCACACGCTGCTTAGGAGCCAGATTTATGCAAATACATCAATTGGCTTCTCAGCAATAGTGCAAATCTGTTCTAGGGAAGGAGGAAAACTGAATCCATCCCTCTGAACAGATTATGATGTCCACTGAGATGCATATATACAGCCCTAATTTCATAAATGGGCTTTTCAGCCTGAGGAAATGTGTGTGGAGCACCCACATGTGTCTCCTAATTCAGTTATGGATACTCCTGTGTGCAGATGGCCCAAACTCCTAGTTGAATCAGGATGCCTGTCTGTTTGCTTTCTCACAAAGAGGAAGTGTATTCATCACACTTGATTTATTATTATACATTGAACCTTTTTCTTCTTTACTGTAAATATACACCCTTTGGCATTTATGACTTCTGACTAAGCAGTTAAGTGGGCGCAAGAGCGTAGTTTGCTTATTCATGAGATATTAACCCAATTCATGCGTTGGGGGGATACACAAAAGCCCTGCCACAACTTGCCTGTGTGTGCTGGTTTGACTGCTGACGTTCGTGCATTCATTGCAAACCTCTGAAAATCACACATAGAAGCCCCAGCCACTCCCTACAATTGGGAATCACACAAATGGGAACCCTTGATGCAACAGGATTCCTGGTTATGGAGAGGTTTTCAAGTGCATTCAGCTGAACACTCTTAGAATCCCCCTTTGGAACATCACACCAAAGATCAGAAGAAGAACTGGCGTATGTTAGGCCATTGGGTACACCCCTCTCCCCACTATCAGCCCATACACTTTCATGCAAATGCATGAATAGAGAACAGTTGAGGCCTTCTTGAGTTTGCCCATGTTTTATTAGAAACCCCCCTCTCTTTCTCTCTCACACATACACTCAGTCCACCCTTTCA
Organism: Elgaria multicarinata webbii; assembly: GCF_023053635.1. NCBI lineage: Eukaryota > Metazoa > Chordata > Lepidosauria > Squamata > Anguidae > Elgaria > Elgaria multicarinata. The sequence continues at coordinate 64,477,281 of NC_086179.1, read as the reverse complement.
GCTCCTGTTTGGCTGTCGTTTAGCATTTATTTTGTCCAGCATGACATCTGGTCCTGCTGCTAACATAGGCCAGACAGATGCCTGCCCTGGAGAACGAGTGTATCAGCTTTGTGTCAGGCACCCCCGCCGCCTGCACCACCAAGGCCTGTGTCCTTGACATCAGATCTGTGCAACTGTACTTCAGGCAACAAGCGTGTGCACCAGCTGGAGAATTAAAAAGGCAGAACTTTGACGTCTTTCTTAGCCCAAGAAACCAAGTGCTTATCTCTCTGTTGAAAACGAAGATCAAATTCACAAATTCAATGTCAGCTAGGCTTGAACAGGCTGCTTCTGGTATCTTTAAATACAGAATAGACTCAAGGCATGCCAGGCAGGCCTCTTGCCCATGTGTTTAGCCCAAAATCATAAAGCGTAAAGAGCAGCACCTGAGACAAGATGGGACACTGCATTATGTAGTGCCAAGTGAGTTGAAGTTCCTACTTCAAAACATCTCTCTGCTATTGGCTTGGCCCTGCTAGGCTGAAGGGACCCTTGAATTCTGTTGCCTAGAGCAGCCATGATGGATCAAGATAGATGTCCACTCTGGGAAAAACCCAGCTTTGTATAAGCTACTTGGAGTTTTGCTGAATCTTAAGTGTTAGCTGAAGTTAGACCTTGGTCTTGTGGGTGACAGTGAGGTCCTGATAACTGCTAACAGAGGTGATGATAGATTGACAGAGAATACTGAACTATAAACATTATTGGAATGTTTTGAATAATGGGCATAGACGCTGATGTGTCGTATGTCAAACTGACCTGTGCAAAATCTGCAGAAAAACAGGGTCCTAGTTACACTTCTCCTTATATATGCCTTACATAGGTTCATGCAAAGGAGGAAATTTTCATAAAAGATGAGGCAGCGCTGGTGGTGTGGTGGAGATCGGCTCCTGTCTCTGATCAACTTAAAAAGATGTTCTGGGCACATACAGTGACCCCATACTAGGGATAATGAGGAGTGGATTCCCCCCCTCCTGTTCAAGACATCATTTTATATCACAACAGACCAACCTTGTGACCTTTGGATTTGCTTTGGCTCCAATGTATAGTTTTAGCAAGCAACTCCAAAATCTGTTCTGACAAGTTTTTCCCCTTGGAACTTATCTGTAGCAAGGGCTTTTTCCCCAATTTGTGATTCAGTTTCAAAATTAGCATAGAGATTCAACTAAAGCTGGTGCCAACATCTTCTTTCTCTCCCCTCCCCTTAACTTTGTTTGGTGAATATTGCATTTATCTAATCTTTGACCTTTTCCCCCTTTTTTAAAAGATGTTTGGCTTAACATCTGGTGCTGAGCCAATGTATTTCCTTAAGTGACCCCCTCTACATTTTCTCCTACTCTGCATTTTGATGCAGACAAAAAAAATGATAGAGTTGCATTTTATTTAAATATATTTTGGCCATGTCCTTTGGATTATGGAAGCCAGAATCAACTTTTAATGCTTTGTTATTGCCTATAGTAGTAGTCTTCATGGTGGAGATTGATTAAGGCTGCAATCGTGTATTCACTTACTCAGGAGTAAGCCCATTTAATGTGATGGGGCTTACTTCTGAGTAGATATGCAAAAGATTTCAATGATTTTTGCTTGTCCTTATCTTAAGAGACACTACCTAAGAAAAAGACTATATGATGGCCATTAATAAGGGTATGTGATCCATGCAGTTATAATCATGACTGTGGTCCAGTAAGGCCACCTGAAAACTAGATCATTCCAATGCCAGTAGATTTGAAAGCACCATATGAATACATAGGCTACACCTCTCGTAGCCAGCAAAAAGAGCCTCATGCATGTGCTAGTCTTCAAAGTACATGACTATTTTTAAACAAGGGGAAGCATGCAACCCTCTGCACATTTGAACTGGTGCAGTAAACTAATATACTGCAGTGTCTAAGATACTATGAGTCAAAGTTGTCCACAGTTCAAATCTCACGAGTGCCATGAACTCACTCTGTGCTTAAGGCAAACCTGTCTCTCACCCTCAACCTACATCTGTAATGTGTGTGTGTGTGTGTGTGTGTGTGTGTGTGTGTGTGTGTGTGATAATACTGACTTATCTTACATGGTTGTTGTAATTATTACTATTTATTCATTTATTAGACATCTATAATACCAGTAGCTGAAGCTCGCTGACTAGTTCACAAAACAGAACTGAAACCATAAAACATAGCAGAAAAGCCTAAATAAATAAAATAGCTACAGAATTATTAGAAACCAAAATAAATCCAATAGCAGCAGAAAGCTCTCAAAAGCATGAAAACAGATGTTGGGTTTTTTTAAAAAAAGGAATAAAAAGTTGACCCCCTCAAAAAAAGTTCAATAGGTTGACACCAGGCAAGCCTCTCTTGGGAGGGCATTCTACAACTTGGGTGCCACCATTTAAAAAGGCCCTCTCCTTGGTAGCCACAACTAGTTAAGGCATGTGGTGAAGCATTTTGCAAACCTGAGAACACCACACAAATATTAAGAATGGTTATTATTAAAATTCCCTACAGGGGCGTTATTTTGAATACATGGATCAATTCTCCTACCTGTTGTGTCATAGTTTTTTTTCATTGGAGAAGCACAGGAAAAACATAATCTAAGAGTTTATTTTACCCATGGTTTTCACCCAGAGAATCCTATATCCTTTTTCATTGCTTCCAAACCCCAGTTACACATGGGGGCACATCTTCAACACATTGCTTTTCCTTCTATGAAAACAGCTGCTGGGAATTATGAGGAGGCTGCCACAAACACTGCCGTAAATTTGTACAGAGGGCTTCTGGTAGTGATTACACAGCTGCTGAGCAGGGGCTACCAGCCATTTTCTGGGACAGTTCCTGCATTCCTGATGTCTACTGAAAGTAACTACCATCTGGGTGTGCCTTCATCTTTTCATGTTCTAGTGCTGCTGTCTGGATCTGGGTGAAAAGAAGGATGTCTTCAGGTGGCTCATTTCACACATAACTGCTGTAGCGATCATGAGATGGCACTGTTATCTGAACCTTCTATTAGACACACACACACACACCACAAAGATCAGATCCTATAAATGAACAGTGTCTAGCTTGGTCAGTATTTGGAATCTTTCACACTTGATTCTCAATCTCCATTGACAGATCAAGTGGATGTTCTTGGGACACTGGATCCACTTGTATCACTGCCCAATGGCAGTGTTTTTGGGAATGCTGGGGATGGTGGTTGGGGTGGGGTGAGGGGGATTCAATAGAATTGCTGAGGATTGATTGAATTGGAGCCAGGCAATGGATGTTTACATCTTCTGTCCTGCAGATGGAATGCCAAATGCAGAAACTAAGAATTATCATATTATTTCAATGAGTATGATATAATTTCACTTTAAGAGATATGGTACTGTAATGCTACCTATGTGGATGTGTTGTTGTTGTTGTTTCTTCTTCTTTGCAACAGTTAAACTGCTTGTTTGTAGATCCTTAGGATCAGCTTTGGTATTGAAACTTAGAGTTTCTCAGCTGACCCTAGTTTTGTTCAATTTTTTTTTTAGCCCCTGTAAGGAGTAAAGAGAGGATACTATGACAAAGTGGCTCAAAATGGATATCACACTATGGATTGAGTTCTCATCCTATGAATGAAACATCTGTCAATGCTCATACATTATAATCTTGTTATCTGGTGGCTGGTGTCCATTGGGATTGGGGGACACATGGCAGGGCAACTAATGGTAGATGGCGCCAAGGGGTCACAGTTATCCACAAACTGAGGTAAATTCACGTTGAGATCATGCCCTCAAAGCAGAAGAAGGAGTGGTGGGAAGATCTTCATAATAGCACAGAAGCGCTCCTGTGGGCCGACATTTTTCTGTTCTAGCATCAACCCCCCCCCTTCCCAATTGCACAGAGAAGAGAAAATAAGGCGAGTAACATTTGGATTACTGCAATGCGTTATACATGGGGCTGCCTTTGAAAACAGTCCGGAAACTTCAACTGGTACAAAACAGGGCAGCACAGTTACTAACAGGGACTGGCCGACAAGTCCACATCACGCCAGTCCTTTTCCAGCTTCATTGGCTGCCAGTCCAGGTCCGGGCCTGATTCAAAGTGCTGGTATTAACATTTAAAGCCCTAAACAGCTTGGGGCCAGGCTATCTGAAGGAACACCTCCTCCCGTATGTACCTGCCCAGACCCTAAGGTCATCCTCAGGGGGCCTTCTCCGCGAGCCCCTGCCAAAGGAAGTGAGTCAGGTGTGTACCAGGAGGAGGGCCTTCTCTGCTGTGGCACCCCGGCTGTGGAATGATCTCCCTAAGGAGGTTCACTTGGCACCTACATTATATGCTTTTAGATGCCAGGTGAAGACCTTTTTATTCTCCCAGCATTTTAACAGTCTATAAATAAATTTTAACTTGGTATTTTAAATTTGTAATTTTGCATTGCTGCTGTTTTTATCTGGTTGAGCTTTTATATTGTATTTTATATTATGATTTTATACTGTTGTTTTATACTTTGAATGTTTTTAATTTTTGTGAACCTTCCAGAGAGCTCCGGCTATTTGGCAGTATAGAAATGTAATAAATAAATAACATCAAGATCATTAGTGCAAAGCAAGGGGTGATTTACACACACACACAATTTTACTCTCTCTCTCTCTCTCTCTCTGGCCTGGTTCAGACAACACACTAAACTTGAAACATCTCCTCTCGAAGAGATGAAGGACTAAATGACAAAACTTAAAAGTACTGAGAGTTTCTCATTGAGCCATTATGAAGCTTTGTATTTCAGACCTGCTCATAAGCTGAGGCCCAAAGTTAACATTTGAGAAAAATCACTGTTGTCTGTTCCAATTTATTTCCAAGACTGTGGGAGTAAGTGATTGATTACACTTTTTAATTATTCTCTGAGGCTGCTTGATGTGTGTTACACCAGATGAACAAAATTAATTTGCTGTTTAGAATCACGTATCCCTTTCAAAACACACTAGAATAGAAAATATGAAAGTTGAATTAATGGGAAATTTTACAGTGCCTGGGTCTTGAAAATACACAGTGCATCTTCTCTCTTTGGACTTTGGCATTGGTAGACACATGTTAACCTATAAAATCTGCCTCACAGGGTTTTCTGATTAGACCCCACTGGTTTTATTTCCTCCCATGAAATAGAATCATAATATTTTAAAGCCTTGGAAGTCATCTAGTCCAACCCCCTGATCAGTTCAAGAATCTTGTAACTCCTGAAGCTCTGACAGATGGCCTTCCCCGCTTCTGCTTAAATATCTCTAGTGAAGAGGAGCCCACCACTTCTCAAAGCCATCTGTTGAACAGCTGTTGAACAACACTGTTGAACAGCTCTTCCAGCTCTTACCACTAGGATGTTTTTCCTAATGTTGAGCCAAAGCCTATTTCCCTGCTAATTTCCGCCCAATAGTTCTAGTCTGCCCCTAGGGAACAACAGAGACCAAGGCTAGATCAACAGTACTGCTTTTTAGCAGTATTGAAGTGCACTGATAAATGCTGAGGCACAATCCACGTTCCATATACCAATTTCGTAGTGTTATATCCTGCTTTTATTCCACATTTGTAATGGTTTGACACAAGGTGTAGATCTGGCCCCAAACTGTTCTATCTTCTGCATGAAAGCCCTTCAAATATTTGAAGACCACTCTCATGGATTCTTGAGCTCATCACTGAAGACCACTCCTGTGGATTCTTGACCTCATCTCTGTGGTATCTGGCATGAATCCATCAAAGCACACTAGATAAATCAACTTTTAGTCCAGTAGATTGCAGAGCTATAACTAGTGCTTTTTGTTAATACTCTTAATGTGGGCATTAAAAAGAGAACCTAATTAATCCAGCTGATGGTACATATAAATATCTTCCCTGTTTCAATTTTACACATTGGAGAGCAATATTGAAAGGTTAAGTAATTTCTCTAACTGCTCGGGCAGAAGCAGCAACAAATCAAAGACATGACTTTTGCAAAGCTGCAAAGCATTTCACTCACAGCACTCCCACACAAACATCACTAGCAGAAATAGGGACTTTACATCCAGCCACAAAGAAACAGCCGCAACAATTTCCTCAATGCGCAAAAGTAGTCTTTAGGATTTTCCCCCACCACAGCAACAGTGACAGACAGTGATAGGAATAAATTGGGGAAATTAACGAAATGATTGGAATCTCAACAGCTGTCTGTGGATCCATTCTCACATTTGTCAAACTGCATGTTGTGTTAATTATGTAGCCTCAGGGCCAGCATCAAAGGTAGGCAGGGCTGAGATGGGGGAGAGTTTCCTCCTCTACCAGTCCCTTCCCATTTAGCACCCCTAAAGGTCCACCCAGCAACACAGCTTTGGGACATACTCTGGCCAAGGCCTCTACCACTTCCTTTCAACCTTTAGTGCTTTATGGCTTACAGGATCAAACTACACATTATTTTAATCGTGTAGTGGGTCACTGGCCTTTCTCTTGCCTTCTTATTTGAGAATAAGTGTACAATCCTACGCATTAGATAGGAGGAAAAGCACTACAGAGCCCAGCATGCCCCAGTCAGCTGTGCTGGCTAGGGCATACTGGGACCTGCAGAACTTTTTCCTGTCTAAACATGCATAGGATTACACCCTAAATGTGAGTGACCCTGATTTGGATCAGGACCAGCGTGCACCAGGAGGGTAGGATTAAACGTTCTTCCCCAAACTTTCTTCCCCAGAATTAAACCTGCTTCTCCAAATAACTCCAGCACATATGGGGATTTAAAAGGGGGAAGTCTCCTTTAGAGTTCTAACTGGTTCTGATAGAAACCCAAAGTAGATTCATCGTCCACTGACATTGGAGCCACTAGCCTCCAGTGGCAGATGGAACTAGCCAGAAATGGATTCTGGGTGGGGCAGTGGCAGGTTGGATCTGGCTTTAGATCTGCTGGTTCCAAAGTCACTCCTCCAGATAAGCCTGATCCAGTCCTATCAGCTGCTCCACCCTCTTTCACACCTCTTGGCTGTCAATGGGGAGGGGGAGGTAATGGAAATGCATGGAACTGCTCCTCTGAAAATCCCAGCAAAACCACTACGCACCATACACCTCCTGCCCTGGCCAGTGCAAGCCAGCAAGCCTGGAGGTGGAACAGTATATTCCGCTAGTCCATTCTACCCCATTGTTCTGCCCATGGGGATTTGAACCCTACCTCTGCACTACACTGCTGTAAATATCATCACACACACCTGGGCCATTTCTACACCAGCCCGAAAATGCGGGCTGGTCATGGCCGAATCCATGGACTCCCGGGAGGAAAGAGAGATGAGAACAGGTTTTCCCAGGGATAAGTTTGTTGTTGTTTATTTATTCAGTCGTTTCCGACTCTTCGTGACTTCATGGACCAGCCCACACCAGAGCTTTCTGTCTGCTGTCGCCACCCCCAGCTTCCCCAAGGTCAAGTCTGTCACCTCCAGAATATCATCCATCCATCTTGCCCTTGGTTGGCCCCTCTTCCTTTTGCCTTCCACTTTCCCTAGCATCAGCCTCTTCTCCAGGGTATCCTGTTCTCTCATTATGTGGCCAAAGTACTTCAGTTTTGCCTAGGAAAATCCAATTCTTCCCGTGGTCTCAGGATCGTCCCACAGGAGGTGTGGCCGCCTGTCCCAGCTTCTTCCCTCCTCCCCGTGAGTAGTGGGGAGCAGTAGACAGAAGGAACCAGGCCAGGGGGAATCAGGGGTGGGGAGAGCGGGGTTGAGACTTTTTTTAAAAAAAACACACCCTCATGTTTCATTGGAGCGCATGTGCGCTCAGTTCCTTTAAAAATATATATTTTAACGGCTGGCACGACGCCCTCCTTCCTCCCAAGATGTCGTGCCCACATGTGGACTAAGGGGAGGATCTCATGATCAGGATATCATGAAATCTTCCCCCCTCCCTCCCTCTACACCAGGCTGGTGTAGAAATAGCCTAAGTCACCCTTCCCCTAACCTAGTGCTCTCCAGATGTTTTGCAACTCCATTAGCCAGCATGGAATGTTAGGAGTTTTCATTCAAAACATCTGGAGGGCACCAGGTTAGGAAACTCTGCTCTAAGCTATTTATCAGTGTGTATGTTTAAGTGTGTGTGTGTGTGTTGTTAAAATCAATAATAGCATGCACAACATAATTTGGACTTAAAAGGAACATATAGAGAAACTGAAAAAAGAAAGTTCTCCGTTACGTAGAGGATCATCAGACGGGGGGAAATCGTGTTTCCCTACCATCGCTTTGCCTCCTGTTTCTGTCCCACATAAGGGACAAGCAGCTTCCTCTTTCTTCACATGGGGAAGAAAGAGGTAGCAGCAATAACCACATGGCCCATTCAGTGGGCATTTTTTATCATGCTGCTTCTCCTGCACACAAGTTTCTTTATAGCCAACCACCCACCCACCCCCAGATTTTCTGGGTCATTTTTTGTGATGTAAAAATGAGCAGAAGGAGCGGAAGACGCATGTGATGCAGACGTCGTCATCAAAAGGACCTGCAAACATCCATGAGTGGCCAGTAACGAGCGTGCTATAAAACACTTGTCTGATGACGCTCTTAAGGCCAGATCTACACCAAGCAGAATATGACAATTTCAAAATGGTTTGAAAACTGTATGTGGAGTGTGTCCTGTGCCCCAACAGTTGTCACTACTGTTATAAACTGTTTTAAAGCAGTAGTGTAGACCCTGCCTTAGTCATATTAAATCAGTATTTTAAAAGTTGTGCCATATAAAAGCAGGCTGGGGATTTTGCACAAACAACCCTGCACAAGTTAGATTTATGTATGCTGTGTGAAAAGTAGTCCCACCCATCAGCTTCTTCTAGGGTCATAGCTCTCCCCCCACCCCACCCCCACCGCTCCTTTTCGTTGGATCTGCCAAGCAAGCAGCTAATGATGCAGAACCGTTTGGGGTATGTGTCATCCTCAAAGAGGAGAAAAGGAAAAAGGAGGGGGGGAAAGCAAGTCACTCGTCTTTCACTTCGACGCCTTGAGAAATTCATGCTGCCAAGCTGCGGCAGCCAGGATTGTCCGTATAAACTGGCAGGGCAAAGGTAGTGTAATGAGCCGTGTTTGTGTTGGCAGAGAAGGGGGCAGGAGTTTGCGGGGAGGGTGGGCATGTTCAAGACAAATGGGAGTGGGAAGGAGAGTGCAGAGGCTGTTGGGAAGTGACAGCTGGCAGAGGAAAGAGGCAGCGAGCTCGGTGGCAATGGGTTGAAAGAATTACTAGCCATGCATTAGGTTGCCACATAGTTCTCCTGTTAATATTTAGATGTTATGCTATCTTTGCAGATGTAATATATATTTGATGTTGCTTGGTGATACGCACAATACAAAAGATGTCAAAAAAGAAAAGAAAGACGAAAAAGGAACTACATGTTCTAATCACATCCATCCCAGACATCAGTCGACGGTCAATTTGTTTTCATCTTTCCTTAAATAAACCCTCAGGGTTGGATCCACGATCTGCCTTCCATGAGCAGAAGGGCTCCCCTCATGGAAGGAGCCTCTGTCCAATTTGGAGGGATTCCCGTAAGGAATCAAGTTCGTAGTTTGGGGGTGCTCTTGGACCCAGAACTGACACTTGGGGCACAGGAGATCTCAGTGGCATGGAGAATCTTTTATCAGCTTAGACTGATATGCCAACTACGCCCTTATCTGGACAGCCATAGCCTAGCTACAGTTATCCACGCTCTGAAAACCTCTCGTCTAGATTACTGCAATGTGTTATATGTGGGCCTGTCTTCGAAAATGGTCTGGAAACTTCAGCTAGGCCAAAACAGGGCAGCAAGACTATTAACAGAATCTGGCCAATGAGATCATATTATGCCAGTTCTTTCCCAGCTCCACTGGCTGCCAGTCCGTTTCCAGACCGATTCAAAGTGCTAGTATTAACATTCAGAGCCTTAAATGGCTTGGGGCCAGGCTATCTGAAGAATCATCTCCTCCCACGTGTTCCTCTCCAGACCCTAACAACGTCTTCAGGGATCCTTCTCTGTGAGCTGCTCCAGAGGAACACTGGGTGTATTTGTCAGTGAATATCCCATGCTTAAAAGGTTTGAACGCTTACTCTATACCTACACCTACACATTGCAGTTAGCAGAGTAACACTGTGACAGTAGCTTTAACAGGAAGTAGAAAACGCCGTCTCCCTTTGTTATCATCCATGCCTCTTGTCAAGCCCTTTGTCGCTACAATGCTGCTACTGAGCACCAATGGATCAAAATGAGCTTGCAAACAAGCTCATTTTGGTCCTTTGGGTGCTCCATAACTACTACAGAGGCCATATTTTCCTGGCACCTGCCACAGGGTGTGGCCTGGAGTGTGTGAAAATGGCCTCCAGACCCCACCATTTGTGCCTTTCCATGAGGCATTTGTGCAGTGCTATGACGAAACCAAAAGTAGAAGCAGCGGATTAAGAGCCTCATATAGAAAAGCTCCAAGCAATCATATATCTTTGAGGACCAACTATCCTATCTGCTCTCACCATCTCATAACTTATTGGGAGAGCACATGTTTTTTTATATACTCAACGAGGCCTAGTTTCACACCCCAGCATCTCCAGGTAGGGCTAGAAAAGACCCCTGTCTGACACCTGGGAGACTCAGTACCAGTTTATGGGAAGACAATATTGAGCCAAATGGACCAATATTCGGACTTGGTATAAGGAAGCTTCCCACGTTCCTTCCTACACTTGAAAGATGCCTTCAAAGCTAGGGACCTTTGTCCTCAAAAGATTGTGATCCAGGCATAACAATGGTATTTTTAAGACCTCAGTCATTAGAATACCCAGGGCTGCCTTGACAGCACTGTGTTGGCGCTGTGTTCCCCTAAACCCCACAGGGGTGGCACTGGGTAATCCGCACACCAAGGAAGGAGCGCAGGGTTGCCAGCACTCATCTGGGTACTGGAGACACCCCCCTGCCTCCCCCCGCCCTCATCCTGGCTTCTAGCAACTAGTCGAAGGTCGCCTTCAGCTAGGGAACGCTTCTGCAGCAAAGCTGGAGTGATGTTAGATGGCGGAAGGACCATATTCATTTCGCTGCAGTCCAAAAACTCATACTAAGTTCCCAACTTTTTTTATTTGGAGCTTTGTGGGAAAGCCCCATGGTAGCTGTGAGATGGATGCTGCATCGTATAACTGACGCAGTGCCACCGCACAGCCACTGTGGGGGCTTTTAAAGCATATAGACAGCCCCCCTGTTTCTAGACCAGTACAAAACACCAACTACAATCTGGGAGGGATTTATTCTGATCACAGAGTCCGAACAGTCCTGACGTCAAACTCTCCTTTGTGTTAAGAAATCATCCAAGTGAATTTCTGTGCATTCTCTGTCTCTGTGGTTGGCTTTCCCTCCAAGCTGCTGGTTGCTGTTTCTTCTTTGGAAGAAATGAAAACAAGTTGCACACAGGGCTGGTGCTTGGCAGGGTGCAGATTGTGGAGCCAGGGAACTATTTTTTATTTACTTTGAATGGAGGGGTGTTGAAATCAGCGCACAGTATCTTTCCTTTTTACTGGTGCTTTCAAAAGCCTCCAGCACTCATTGCTATTGCAGCAAATCCTGGTGAAACTGATCCAGCTGGCAAGTTTCCTTAGTATCTCCAGACATGCTGTAGAAATAAATAAATAAATAAATAGTGGTCAATTTCATCAATTCTTTTTAAATTATATTGAAGGGAGGCAGAGGCAGCAAAAAAAAAAGTGGGTTACCAAGGGGCTGGAGAGATGAGATCACACACTGGCACTCCTCCACACCAGTTGAAACAATAGCACTACAGGCAGTTCAGATGGGATGGACAGTGCTGTAGTAGCAGTGCAAGTAATAATGGTGATGACAAGGATGGCTACGATGAAGAATCACCAACAAATATGAAACAACCCAGATGAATATTATCTGAGTGAATGAATGGTAAAAACTAAGTAAAAACTGAGTGAATGAATGGTGTTAATAATGGAGAAAATAAAAGTACAGGGTGTGGGGGGATTTCAGTAGTTGCTTCCCAGCTTTAGAATACTCTTCTCTTTGAAGTTTGTCAAAGCTCATATTTGATCATCTTGTTTCAGCTCATATATTTTTTTAAAAAAAAAAATATTTCACTTCCTAATTTTCTAGCTTATATCTACTGCCCTTTCCCCCTGCAAAATACTAATTTATTTTCATCAGTTATTTGATCAAATTCCCTGTACCTTAGTGATGTCTTGCTAGCATGTGACATGTTGCAATATTTCCCCATGCACGGCATGGCAGCCTAGCAGTTTCATTGACATATGTGACGTGGCAGCCTTAATAGAAGGAAATTAGGGCATATGCATAATTAAATCATGTCCGTCAATGGTATTTGATTTGCTCTCCACATGCTCTTACATACAGATGTCACTGCCAATCCCTTGAGGCAGAAACAGCTGTACAGAAAAGAGAAATCACCATTATTATTTTCTGTAAAATTTTCAATTAATTCAAAGGGGGGGGTGTAAACTGGACTTTCAAAAGCCCAACTTTCAAAACAAAAAGGCATGGCATTTCCACTCAGCCCTAGTATATAGTCAAACATTTTAATATCACAATAGTCTTATGATTGTATTTTTGTATCACAATGTTATGTTAATAAAGATTTTTCACTACCTTGAAACTCTGTAGATAGGATATAAGTCAAATAAATAAAGGCAAAGTAAGATGACCAGCTTTTTTAAAAAAGAAAAAAAGCACAGATAATTTGCCATAATACCTGCAGTTGAATTGTATGCAGGTTTACTTGGAAGTAAGTTCCATACAATTCAATGGGACTTACTCCCAAGTAAGTGTTATAGGATTGCAGCCAAATATATAGTTGAATGACCATCTGGTATTCTAGACGGTACACTGAGATTCATTCATATTAATGAAAGGAAGGAGCTGGTAGAACCATGCAGGGATTACACAAAATTTACATTTTAAACACATCTTCTTTTGGAAAGGACATGCTCTGACCTTTGATGTCTTCATAATGCCAACGTTTACTCACAATACATGCAGCCAAGTTTAAGAAAAGCAAGGAGGACTGGGTAAGTAATATATGTATTTGTTTTCATTTATTTACATTTTTTTCATTAACTCAATTTTTATTGATTTTGTCCTTCATAAGAATTCAGCAGGACACAGGCAAACAAAGTTCAGAGACAAAGCATTTCCATAACAATATTAAATCCTGCATAATTCTGCCAAATGCCCACATTTGACAAAGGGAAAAGTTATCCCTGAGATAGGTATACTTATGGGTGAAGCAGCTAGTTCTAATACTAAGGAAATATATTTTTCAGAGTTGTGTTGTTTCCCCATGAAATCATATTATATCAAACTAGGCTCTGCTGTTCACTTTTTCTTCTTATGATTCAAGTTCCCCTTTGATAAATACAAATCAGAACTAACTGGCTAAGAACATCAGTGAATGTTGAGGGGAATTTGACATTCAAAGGTCACACAAGTGTAACTTCTGGTTTCTTAACAGTTTTTAATTAATTTTGTTTTCTTAATTGTTTTAAAGTGTACGTTGTGCATCACCCTGATCATTCCTGGAAAAAGCTGATTTGTTTCTGGCAATGCAATCTGGGATCTGAATTGGTTCTTAAGAGTTGCCCAGAATGATGATAGGGAATTAGACGATTAAAATTGCCTTGGGTTTTTTTGAGTGATTCCGATTTAAAGTCATTATAGATTTATGGGAGCCTTTGAGATAGTTCAAAATCTTTTAAACTGCATCAAAGCGAGCCAATGTGTGCCTAGCCATGGCAATTTTAAAGCATCTGTGCAGCCACATGAAATGAAAGTTGCAGCTCTAAAGTGCCCTAGAGACCTATTATCTCTGAATCAGAATACAATAATCCAGAATAATTTTAAAGAAGCTATTCAGGGCAGTATGTCCTTTTTATATTTCTTTATCTGGGGAAGATTTAATTCTCCGCTTGTGGACTCAAAAACAGGGCCACCCAGAGGCTACGCTGGATATCTGTAGAGAGCTTTTAACCAACCAATCTGTACATGCAGTCATAGCTTGCTTTCCATGCCAGCTGTGCATCTGCACGTATAGGATACTATTCAACATTTTCCCAGAAGCTGATATGTAAGTACTGTACATGTGGAACAGGGCCAGCCCTACCATTAGGGGGATGGGAGTAGTGGTGGAGGACAGAGCTGTGTGTGCCACATGTCCCATCCTGTGCCCCCTAAGCTAGCCTGCCTGTTAGGTGTGGTGGAGGATGCTGGCCCATTGGCAATGTTGTAATAGTCTGATTGGCTTTTGTATACGGAAGGGGTGGGAGACCAGGGATCACATGAACAACCCAGCAGTCAATAAAGGAATGGTTCCACCTTGCACAAACAGAAGTGCTTTCCACTAGTACAAAGCCATCATTGGATGTAACCGTTTGTTTGCATTTTAGCGGCCTACCAAACTGTAAAAATATCTGCATGTCACTTTTCCCATTTACACTGTAAGTCTTTTCCAAACTCCCTCCATAGCAATGTGTAAATTAGTGTGAAATAAACCATTCTATAAATATACAAAACAACCCAACAGGCATATATGCACTGTCTTGCACTCAGCTATAAACGCGTTTGTAAAAAGGTTAACATCTAGGGCATAAACCATGTTAGGTACAGTTACAATGTGGACTGTGATGGCCTTAAACCGTATTTCAGAATTATTACTCAGTAATGGGTTGTTTATGTGCACAATTTGGTTTCCTCAGCAACTAGTGTGTATGTGTGTAGGAAAGGGGGGTATTTTTGCTATGGCAACCAGAAAAGATTGCTTATTTTACTATTCCAGTTGGTCTGAACTGAAAAAACAGCACTTAGATAGTATTAGAATACAAAAGGCTAACAAAACATATGTTATCTTTGCAAGATTTCTCTTTCTGGGGGATGAGTATTTAATAAGACCATTACTAATTAACTTATGGGTTCCAGCACTTTGGGGTGAAAACACTATGTTCAATTATACACCCATATGTTGGTGTTGACAATCTTCATAAAGACAGAGCACACTTTGGCCTAATCTACACCAAGCAGGATATTGCACTATGAAAGCTGTATGAGAGTGGTATATAAAAGGCAGGAGCCACACCAAGCAGGATATAGCACTAAGAAAGCATTATGAAAGTGGTGTATGTTATATGTCAGTGGGACCCAACAGCTGTCAGTGCACTTCAATACCACTATAAAGCAGTAGTGTGGCTCCTGCCTTTTATATACTGCTTTCATAGTGCAATACCCTGCTTGGTGTAGATTCGGCCTTGGAGGGCAGAGGCTGTTTTATGCTCTTTATGGCTGGGTTCTGAGCCTCCCCAATTCAAATATTTGCTTCCCAAGAGCATGTTCATGCTGACTCTTGAAGAGCATTACATCACAACTTCTACAGAAATCAAAAAGAGTCACCCATATACTCTTTGGCTGGGAAATATATGCACCACTTATATACCACTTCTCATTTGAAACAAATCCCAAAGCAGTTTACAACAAAATATGTTGATATTTTGTCACAAAAGCCCAAGCAATACCAGCTTTAGGCCTAGTCTGAAGTGCTTCATAGGCTTCCTTACATGCTCACTAGGGCTTCCCTATTCATAAGCTCCTCCTGATGTGTCAGAGTTCCTTTGAAACTAAACTTCTTTTGATTTTCAGAAGTGACTGGTGGGAAGACGTATCAGAGGAGTTTGGAAAGAGGACTTCTGAAGGCCCAGAATACATCCTGCCACATAGACCTTTTGGATTGTGGCCATAACTTATTTGCACAACTAAGGGCACAATCCTATGTGTGTTTAGACAGAAAAAAATCCTACAACTCCCAGACATGTTGGCTGAGGAATGCCAGGTGTTGGAGTTTGCCCTAAATAATTCTGAATTATCCTTTTCCTTGCCTCTCCAAGACAGGACGGGCAAGTAGGCAGACAGATTGGGACCCATTTCCCAATCTGTCAAATAGCAATACTTATTACCAAAAACTGGCTGTTGAAAGAATGGATGAGCATGATAAAGCAAGTTGCATATTAAAATTGCTAGCTAGTGTCACATAATACTGCCTTTATTGTCTTTTCATGAATATACAGCATCAGAAAGTCTGAGGGATCCATCACATTGTTAAATGTATTCACGGAAGTTATGTGTAGGAAATTGCATAATTTCTGCCTGTGGCAATCCAACAGATGCATAAATTGCAATGTGTGGCCAAACAAGTGTTCTTTCCAGGCAGAAGTACCGGCCAAATATGTCAAGCATCCAGGATAGGCTTCAGGTTTTCAGTACCATGGACAGCTCAAGAGAGCTTCGAACAGCTTTTCCCAACCTGGTGCCCTCCAGATATTTTAGGGCTGCATCACACCTACTTTCCCCCGCGTGGTTTTCCTCCGCGATTTCTAGCTCTGTTTCATTAACATGTCAAGCTAATGGCCCCTTTCACATGGGTTTGTAGTATTGCACTATACTGATGAAACCTCCCTTTTGTTTGTTTCCTCTCACACCCCTCCCCGCCCTGCCCCTTCTCCTTCTGCCTTCAGTTCATTGGTTGTAACATTGTGATGGGCGTGGGGTCCTTCCCCTTCCCTTGCTCTGGCTTTGTTGTCTAGCGGTTTACCAACACGGTGCTGGAGGAGGAGAACCGCTCCACCCTCCCCTTTCATCAGCAAGCTCTCCTTTCAAAGCACACCCACCCAACAAAGGTAATAGTGAGAGGACGGCACTACACAGGGGCTGAAGGGCACTTTAATTCTGTTTTTTGGGGGGGAACCCAGACTTTCCCCATTCTAGGAAAACATGAAAAGCGGAGAAGAGGTAGGGTGTCTGAAGGACAGGCACAATGTCATCTGAGTGCTGTGCTGCAAAACCGCAAACCAGGCATGACAAGAGTGCGATAAAATGCCCTTAGACTACAACACCCAAAATTCCTGACCACTAGACCTGCTGGCTGGGGCTGATGAAAGCTGAAGTCCAAAATACTTCAAAGTCATATAACTGGCTTAGAATATTGCTCCAGCTATCATCTGGAGTCAACTGCAAACTTTAGTAGTCCTTTAGCCAAGATGATGTCTCCTGCTCTGCTTATAGGGGAATTGCTTGCAGTTAAGGGAGCCATCTCCTATTCAACCTGAGGAGAACTTCCAGCCCATGAATGTTCCCTATCTGGCTCACAGAGGCATTGGCTCCCTCTGTGCTCCCAACCCCCTGTCCAGGCTGAAGCCCCAGGAGTCTACCAGGAGCAGAATCCCTGTTATCTCTTATCCTTCATCAGAGATAACAGCAGCCTTCCCCTCCCCACCTCCTAGAGTCTTGGGGAGGAAGGGGCAGGAATCTCTATCAAGGATCAGAGATAACAGGGAATAACAGGGGGACTCCCCTTAGGGCCCTGCTGGCCCTGCCAACTGGGTACCAAAGTGCCTCACCAGGCTGTGCCTTCCCCCAAGAGGGAAGCTACCTCAGAAAGACCTGCATCATTAAGATCTTGAAAGGGGGATATGTCTGCCTTGGACCTTAGAAAGAGGGGAATTCTAGCCAGTTCTGATTCAGGAAGAAAGGAGGAGTGGATGAAGCAGAGGGCAGGAGAAAGGAAAGTGGAGATAAAATGGGATCAGAGAAGTGAAGGACGTAATATTCAACTTCCCACTCAGCTATATACAATCTATGGGACGGGCTGTGGCTCATTGGTAGAGCATATGCTTTGTATACAGAAGAACCAAGGATCAATCCCCAGCTAGGAAGGAATCCTGCCTGAAACCCTGGCAAACTGCTGCTAGTCAGTGTTGACAATACTGAGCTAGATGGACAGATGGTCTGACTCTGTATATGATGAAGGAGGAGGCAAACTCCAGTGCTCAAAGGAAGAAAGAAAATGTATTGTGCTCTATGCATTTCGGAGAAGAAGTCTTCTTCAGGAGCTATAAAACAAACAATTAAATTAACCATAAGAGTAGTATCATATAGACAACACCCTCATTCTTTTTCACAAAGTTTTAGGGGTTTTTCTACATAAGAATACTACATTATCCTCCCAAGATCCCAGAAACATAAGCCAAACTGTTTTAAGTTCATTTGAAATTCCTTAACTGCAAGAATAACAATATTTTCTTCTTTTTAGACACTTGTATACACTGGTTTTTTTAGCATTTATAACTCATCCCTGACTCTGTATTTGGCAGCTTCCTATGCTCCTGTGTTTATGAGCATGTTCCACCAAATATATTCCTGCCATTTGGTGGCCAATTTAATAATGTTAATATTACTACTCTGCATCTATTGAACATCTTGACCCACTACACTGGATACAGATATGCTTCTACTCAAGAAAAAAGAATACCACTGGTGCAATATTATCAGGGTAGGTGGGTTGAACATATATATTGGATCCTACAAATGTGCCAAATTGTCAACGAGACAATGTTTTTAGAACAGGAGTCTTGTGATGTTTCCAAGGCAAACCCTGTTAGAATCTCCTGCAATTGGAATGTTCCATCTAATAAAGAAGTACACAGGAAGGAACGATCAACCATTTTTGAGAATGAAGGTTTGTTTTATAGGAACCAGATTAGAGCAAACGGAAGCGTAAGCTGCCACAGCGTAGAGTTTTAGCACTTAGTAATATGTTGACATGCAATTTGTCTTTCACGAGAACTTTTTTTTTTTAAGGAAAAATACTTGAGTCTGCATTTTAAATTATTTAAATGATTATCCAAGCTGACATACCTTTGTTCTTCTTCTGTGATCGGAGGAAGCAAAGTTGACAGTAATGTTTTGGTGTGTCACAATCAGGGTGTGATGATCAGGCTGCCCATTTTGAGACGGGCTAAAATGTACCAACTTGACATATTCTTACTGGCAGCATCATTGTTTCATCTCACGCAGCATCTCATGCTGCCCTGTTATGGTTTTGACAGCTTACGAGGGCGACAATGATTGCACTTAGCTGGCAACTTCTGTGCAAACACACTGAGAAACATAATTCACTTTCACAAAGATCAACCGAAAACAATGTTTTATTATTATAATTGATCATGCATTTGGAGAAATACAGATTTTTCTTCCAAGCATTAGGAAATGGTTACAGATGTTGTAAGGTTTGAAATGTTTTTCCCCGCAGCCTAATAAATAGGGAGTGGAGCGGTAACATTAGGGATATTGGTTTTCACAATGGGTGCTCCTTATATATCAGTCTGAATCATACAATCATTTCTTCTTTTCCATACGTTCTGGGAGTAACAGACCAAGGGGACAATCCACCCAGAAGTTATTTTGTCTACCACCTATTGAAATGAATAAGGATGGTGCAATAGCATTGTAGTCAGTCCCAAGCACTTCTCCTGTGAAAGCCCCATTAGAAGTAACACGTGTCAAAAAAACTGCTGTACAGTTCCAGTAGCACAGTTTCATTCATTACAATGGCACTACAAGAGGTCTAACTCTCAGTGGATTGGTTCTTGGTACCTAGATCTTAAAAGGGGCGTATCCAACTATGGCCTATTCTGAGCTGTGGCAGCAGGGCTGTGGCTCAATGATAGAGCACATGGTTTGCATGCAGAAGGTCCCAGGTTCAAACTCAGCATCTCCAGATAAGTACAGGGGAAAAAATCCCTGTCTGAAACCCTGGAGAGTAAAAAATAAGCCAAAGGCAAGGGCGGAACCAAGAAAACTTCTACAATAATATTATTAGTAAAAGGTTTATTAAAGTACCAGGTGCCTATGCGTTTTGAACATGATTGGGTTCTTAGAATCTTCTTTTTGCACTTGAAACCCTGGAGAGCCACTACTGGGCGGTTTACAGAAATTGTAAGGGGAGAGACACATTGATAGAGCATTGGCTTTGCACACAGAGGACCCCAGATTCTATAGTATCGCCACTTAAAAGACTGCCTAAAACCCTGGCGAGACACTGCCCAACAGTGCAGACAATACTGGACTAGGTGGACTAAAAGTCTGACTCAGTATAAAGCAAAGGTGTGGAGAAAGTTGATGTCTAGATGTTTTGGACCTCAACTCCCAGCACTCCTGACCGTTGGCCATGCTGGCAGGAGCGTCTAGGAGTTGACGTCCCAAGCCTTTGGAGATTCACCATCAGTCCATCCCTGGTATAAAGCAGCTTCATATGTTCCTACCTGTCTAAATATATTGCACACACTGAACTAGAAGTTTTAGAGTGCTGTGATGCACGTGTTATTGTGTCCAAGCAGGGTCTGCTGCCGTCATCTTGAGCAAGCTAAACATTGGGCTGTGAGAAACTCCAAACAAGTAATTCCTATGGTTTATTCCAGCAAGGGAAACCCAGGCTCACAAACAGTTTTCCATGTGTGTGCAATGCTGAAGCGATATCTAAAAGGATGCATCCCACATTGCAATGTTCAGCCAAGCTCCATTCAACTGTCTCTCCATATATTTCATTTACATTCTCCTCTGGGATGTTACAGATTGTAATGGCGCCAAGGCTCACAAAAAAGTGCCCGCACCTTTTTATTAGGAAGGACAATGATGTCATCTGCCACCGCCCACCCATCCCCCAGACTTCCCTCTGAGCTTAACTGCAGTCTTCACAGAAGCTGTGGGAGAAATGAGTTTTCTCAGTGACAATATATTGTTCCTTGCTGTAATGCAACGTATTTGCGCGTGGCTTGCTCTTGAATGGACAATTAAGGCCCACTTATGAAAGACCTGCTCCTGGTGGAGATGAAAAAAGCTAGAACTGGCTTGTTGGCATGGTCCAACCCAGATGCTGAAGTTCTGGACTCCTCTAGGGGGCATAGCTATGAGGACTCACGATAAGCAGCTGCCCTTCAAAATTTACCACTGCCCTGGGAATGTTCATGGTGTGCAACTAGAGCTGGGTCAGGGTCAAGATGTCTCTTGGGGAAAACTGGTGCACTGATCATAAGAAATTATAAACACATATCCTTTTTTTTTTTTAACAATAAAACAGTTTTATTTCTATGATCCAACCACCAACATCACATTTGTTTCCATAGTATTTGCTATAAATCTAGTTTTATGATTACTTTTAGATATAATATCCAGACCCTTGCTGAAACCAAGACATAAGCTTGCTGCCAGCTTAGGAGTTTTGTCATAAGAGTAAATTACTTTGATACAATTTCGTATTCTCTCTTCACCTGTTTGTCAGGAAAAAAAGAATATTTCTTCGCCTCTGTTCTGCCTTTGCTACAATCTGTCACCTGAATGAGTTATCACCAAATTTTAATGCTCCTATATTGAGCATTTTTTTCTCATTATATTCTCACCCTTCTTTCTCCCCCCACCCCTTTTAATCTACTGAGAAAAATTATAATAATAAAGAGGAAAATGGCAGAACATTTATCCATTTCCTTGACGCTCTTGAGACAGGAGCCTGGACAGAAATTATATAAAACTATATTATACTAAACTTAGTGTGATGAGGCAAGAATGGAAGTAAAACCAGTTAATTTTCAGAAGGCTCTGTCAAAAGTGAACCCTTGGTTCACCTTCACTTTGATAAGCAGCATTGCTTTCTGTAAAAGGAAAAGACCGCCACAGAACACTGTCAATAGTTACTTTGAATCATAGAATCATAGAATAGCAGAGTTGGAAGGGGCCTACAAGGCCATCGAGTGTAACCCCCTGCTCAATGCAGGAATCCACCCTAAAGCATCCCTGACAGATGCTTGTCCAGATGCCTCTTGAAGGCCTCTAGTGTGGGAGAGCCCACAACCTCCCTAGGTAACTGATTCCATTGTCGCACTGATCCAACAGTCAGGAAGTTTTTCCTGCTGTCCAGCTGGAATCTGGCTTCCTTTAACTTGAGCCCGTTATTCCATGTCCTGCACTCTGGGAGGATCGAGAAGAGATCCTGGCCCTCCTCTGTGTGACAACCTTTTAAGTATTTGAAGAGTGCTATCATGTCTCCCCTCAATCTTCTCTTCTCCAGGCTAAACATGCCCAGTTCTTTCAGTCTCTCTTCATAGGGCTTTGTTACAGTGTACTTTGTACTTTGAAGTGTACTTTGGGATTGTTTTAAAGCAGGGCTTTATTGGTTATGATGCTGTACATAAAGGTGGAAAAACTGAAAATAGAAATATTATTTTTCCAACTTCAAGGCTGCAATTCTAAGCATACTTCCGAGGAAGTAAGTTCTTTTAAAAAGATTTTTAAAACTGTTAATTTGTAGTACTTCTTAAACTCATGTCTAGTTATGTTTCTTAGCACTATCACAGTGTCTGTAGGGTGAAACTTACTTTGCAAAATATTGAATGAAAACTGACAACCATTGACCAAATTGTATCTGTACCAAGTGAGCTTGTAACCACTCAGTAAGCTGGTTGTCTATGCTCAGGTATCCATAACAGAGCCAGTGGGAACCAATGTGCTCACCAGGATCCCTGCCACTCCTGATTTTATTTTATTTTTTATGATTTTTTAAAAAATAAAATAAATTTAAACTGGGAAGTTGGCATGTTTTAAAGCAAAGTGCTGCCTTCCAGTGCCATCTTTATTTGGGTTTCGGAGCACATACACCCACTTCTGCCTTGTACTTAGGCTCTTGAGCAAGTTACTTTTCTTTAAGTCTCACCAATTTGTCTTCTGGGAAATGAACATTTTGTGACCAGCCATGCCCACCCTCATAGCCATTTTTATGAATGAGTAACACCCCCCCCATGGCAACCATTTTGTGAGGGTGCCTGCAACACACTCTCAACATGACCCAGAAAGGTTGAAGACCCCTGGTCTATAACATCCTGTCAAGAACAGCTGTCTTAATAGGCATTAAATGGTATGATTTGCTGTTTTGAGTAAGTAAACCTATCTGCCAACTCCATGTTTGAGGGGAGGTTGGCAATGTGATCTCTGGTGGTCCCCCTCCTAAGAGAGTGGACCCCTGGCCATGGGCTTAGGATCATAGAGTTTGCTGATACCTCAATGGTAATCTAGTCCAGCCCCTGCCGATGGGAGAAATCTGCTGGAACAACATCCCTGACAGGTGGCCATTCAGCATCTGCTTAAAACCATCTAATGAAAGAGACTCCACTGCCTCCTGAGACAGTCTGTGTTCTATTGTCAAACAGTTTGCACCATCAAACTGGTTCTTCCTAATATTTAGCTGAAACCCTCTTTCTTGTCATTTGAACCCATTCATTCAGGTCTTACCATCTAGAGCAGCGTTCTCCAACATGGTGTGTTCCAGATGTTTTGGACTTCCACCAGACCCAGCTTGTCAGGAAAACTGGAAATTGTGGTCCGAAGCATCTGGAGGGCAATGTAGTCCAAAACATCTCTGAAGCAATGGAAGAAATTTGCTCCATCGTCTATGCAATAATTCTTCAAGTATTTGAAGATGGCTATCATATTATCTCTTGTCTCTTCTCCAATTAAAACATGTTCAACTTCTTCAACCATAGGACCCAGTCTCCAGGCCATTTGTCCTCTCGGTCACCATCCTCTGTGCAGTATTAGAACCAACCAACAGTATTGCTATAATGCACATAGAGTGTTGTGAGGTGTAACAGCAGGAACAGTGGGCAACTATAAAGCACAATTTTAAATTCCCCACCATGTCTCCAGTGTTCTGGTCTTTACAATGGTGAGCCACCAGCACAGGACCCTGGGCCAAGTCAATATCACTCAGTGTGCCCTGCTGGGGTGCTCTCACTTCAGCAACTGCCCAGTGCTGCTGAAACTGTGCCTGGCTCGTACATCCAAATTGACCATTAACCAACAGCATAGAAAGGAGGAGGCAGGGGAAAATAAAGACAGAGAGGAAGAGGCAGAGAGAGAGATTGAGATTGAGAGAGAGAGAGAGAGAGAGAGAGAGAGAGAGAGAGAGAGAGAGATTTGTTAAAACAAGTCATTTCAAGAGAGATTTCCATTTACTTTTCTTTCCATTTACTTTTCTTTCTTTAGCTGTGACAAAAATATAAATCTTGCACCAAATCATTAAATCATAGAATAGTAGAGTTGGAAGGGGCCTCTAAGGCCATTGAGTCCAACCCCCTGCTCAATGCAGGAATCCACGTTAAAGCACACCTGACAGATGGTTGGTCTCATTCTGCAAATAATGTTCCTTTCTTAAAAAAAAAGGGGGGGGGAGAAAGAGGAGTTCCATGTGTCAGTGAGCAGTTGACCATTTCATTAGTTATTGATTTATTACATTTCTATACCACCCAATACCTGAAACTCACTAAGCTGTTCACAAACAAGGAATTGTAATTTTGGTATCAAAAGCCAACCAATACAATCTGCTCTATTATTGAAAGATAGCTTAGAAATACAGGGGGAAACATCCAATAAGTCAACAAATTTATTAGGTCAGTTCCGGGGTGGGGGTGGGGAATCACTAGGAAGGATTTGTTTAAGTGCAAAGTACAGAGTTGGATCCAACTTTGCATGAGCGGACTTCCAGACACACAATCAAACTTCCCCATTCTCTCTTTCTCCCTGCAGCCCCAAACATGCACCTCAGATCTGCTCTAGAAGGTCCCCCAATCCTCTGTAGTGGATTGGGGATATGCAGAAAGTTGCAAGGGGTGGGATGGGAAGAAGAAATCCATTACACTAGTGGTTTCTGTTCTGCTAGATGACCAGCGTTGGATCTAACCCACAGACTTGCTACAAAGCACATAAAGTGTTGTGAGGTGTTATAAAGTGTTGAATTGAGTATATCTTTTTAAAAAGTAATTTATATTCCAGAAAAACAGCAACCCCAAAGTATCTAAATACCAATATATACCACTGAGGAGTAAAATAGTTTAGACTTACAAAAGGTGAGCAAATATGTCTGGCCCATTCTAAAAAGGATGTCATTGACTAGTGTGCTTTAAAAATTGGAAATTCATAGAAAGCACAAATGTGTCATGGGATGACATCATCACCAGTGATGGTAGCCAGTATCCTTCATTCACTGCAGGAGCGACTTTACAAAAACTTCCCTCAATTTTTTAATAAAAGAAAATAACACTCCTGGTATGAAACTCAGCATAATCTGGGACACCTTTAAATGTGTTGCTTGAGGGTGATTTATAGGTGCCACTTCACTCATTATAAGAGAGAGTGAGTCAACCAGGGAAAGGTTTCTACAGGATATTAAATATCTAGAAGATAGGCATAAGTGTACTGGGTCTAAAGGTTAACGCTCGATTTTCTTGCAACCAGAAATAAGCACTACTGTTTGGAAATTAATAAAACTCAAAGAGTCTATATAAGCAGCGAATATGCTATATAGACTATGCTATATGCTATAAAATACTAGGTAAGCCAAGCCTAGTATTAACTGGGCAATACAGGCTTAGCAAC
The DNA here is from genome assembly GCF_023053635.1 of Elgaria multicarinata webbii. NCBI lineage: Eukaryota > Metazoa > Chordata > Lepidosauria > Squamata > Anguidae > Elgaria > Elgaria multicarinata. The sequence continues at coordinate 64,452,024 of NC_086179.1, read as the reverse complement.
TGTTCAAAATGGAGCATTTTGTTAAGAAATAAGAACATAAGAAGAGCCCTGCTGGATCAAACCAAGGGTTCTAGAGACTGAAAGAACTGGGCATGTTTAGCCTGGAGAAGAGAAGATTGAGGGGAGACATGATAGCACTCTTCAAATACTTAAAAGGTTGTCACACAGAGGAGGGCCAGGATCTCTTCTCGATCCTCCCAGAGTGCAGGACATGGAATAACGGGCTCAAGTTAAAGGAAGCCAGATTCCAGCTGGACAGCAGGAAAAACTTCCTGACTGTTGGATCAGTGCGACAATGGAATCAGCTACCTAGGGAGGTTGTGGGCTCTCCCACACTAGAGGCCTTCAAGAGGCAGCTGGACAAGCATCTGTCAGGGATGCTTTAAGGTGGATTCCTGCATTGAGCAGGGGGTTGGACTCGATGGCCTTGTAGGCCCCTTCCAACTCTGCTATTCTATGATTCTATGATTCATCTAGTCCATCACTCAGTCCACAGTGGCCAACCAGCTGCTTATGGGAAACCCACAAGTAGGACATAAGTTCAATAGCACCCTCCTGCTTGTATTCCCCAACCATTGTTATGCTGTCAGTCATACTTCCTCTGATACTGGAGGTAGCACATAGCCATCAGGGTTAGTAACCATTGATAGCCTTCTCCTCCATAAATTTGTCCAACCCCTTATGTCTGTCCTTGATTGTCCACCAATCAACTTCATCAGATGACTCTGGGTTCTAGTATTATGAGAAAGAGAGAGAAAATGTCTCCCAATCCACTTTCTCGACACCATGCATAATTTTGCACACCTTTATCAAGTCTCCCCTTGGTGGTCATTTTTCTAAGCTGAACAGTCCCACATGTTGTAACCTTTCTTCTTAAGGCAGTTGCTCCAACCTGTTGATCATTTTAGTTGCCCTTTTCTGTACTTTCCCAACTCATTTTAGGTGCGGTAAGCAGAACTGTGCATAGTATTCCAAGTGTGATAACACCATAGGTTTGTAAAAGGGCAGTATGATATTGTCAGTTTCATTTTCTACTGCTTTCCTAATTATGCCTAACATGGTATTTGCCTTTTTCTCAGCAGCCCCACACTGAGTCGCCGTTTTCATTGAACTGTCCACCATAACCCCAAGATCTCTTTCTTGGTCAGTCACTGATACCTCAGATCCCCTTAGCTTATACTCGAAGTTGAGATTTTGTGCCCCAGTATGCATCACTTTACACTACACATTGAACCGCATTTCCTGTTTTGTTGCCAACTCTCCCAATCTAAATCAGAGGACATTTTATAAACCTCTTTATCAATCAAGGAAGCTGATCTTAGAACATATATGTCTAAGTAAGAGTAGAACATTTCTGTCTAAGTTCATATATGACTAAGTAAGAATCCTTTAGCAACTCTAGAAATAATGTATGAGGAACTACTAGGTAGAAAACTGAGTGATCATGAGATGGGGACATTATTAAAAATCTTACAAACATAAGTGGTCAGGTATTTATTTATTTATTTACTGCCCTTCCTTCCTCAAAAGGAGCCCAGGTACTGATGGGTAGACTCCCCCCTCCCCGCCAAATTTCATAAGGCAATACTTAATTCCAGAGTTCACAAAACTTTCTTATAATATCAGTTGCATTGGAGAGAAACGGTTGGCCCAGCAGGCTGAGAAATTCCATCCCATGGCCTTAGGAACCTTTATCAAGGAGATGCTGGTCTGAAGGGTGATCCAGGGCCAAAATCTAGGCTCAAAAAAACTGTTCAGCAGTTTAGGAGCATTATTTTCCCATTGAGATTCTCCAAGTCTAAGAGCTGAGAAGGCCAGATCAGTTTACCCAACCTTTCTGATAGGATTATTCATCAGTCAAGCTTTCCCCTCAGCATTGGAGCATATTGTAATCTATGCCAATAAGGAAGAAGCTCTAGGATTCCAATCGGATGTTCCCTTCCAACAACAACAACAACAACACATACAACCAATATAAACCGCCCAGAGATCTTCAGCTATGGGGCGGTATAGAAACGTAAATAATAATAACAACATCCCACAGCTGTTCCCATTCAGCGGGGTCTCCTGACTCTCTGTATAGCATTTTCAGGGGGCTGAGCGGGGAAGTCCACTTCTGCAAGTACGATTGAACCAGCTTAAATCTGGATCCAACCCAGACATGTGATCAACTTCAGGACATAGAAAAAAGAAACAAAAGAGAGGAAAAGCATTCCCTATAGGTAAGTGCAGATGCTGAGACAACCATTCATATTGCATTTATCCTTGGAACATCAATACCATACAATCAATACATGCTTGCACTTCCACAGGGTAAATAAGATCTTCTAACAGGGTTTTCCAAATACGTTATTAGCGGATACCATTCTGCTAGAATGTCATCCATATTTGTCCACCTGGCCAGTCTTATTTGAAATGTCAATCTTTCGAGTAATAAGAACCTCTCAAAGCTTTCAAAGCCATTGTTATTGTTGTCAGTTGCCTAGGATCTATCTATGGACTTGGCTGGAGATGTCTTTCATAGTTACAAGTGAAGCAGCTAAAAGTTTCCTTTGTTTATAGACTGGAATTTGGGTACCGCAACAATGGCTTGGATTCATTGACATCAATGAGATTTAAGTTAATCATGACATGGGATGGATGAAGTTTTAAAGTCTCATTTATGAAGACATTTTGCATGTTTTGGTAAGTTCTCATCAAAAGCTGAACCAAACAAAATTCTTACCCATCTGAACTGGTCCAATTCAATAGGTACAGCTATTCCCAGTATGGAGAGGACAATGGTGTACCTGCTTACCATGTAGCTGTTAAAGATGACCCAAGCCCAACTAATGTGTCCTGGATCCAACATCATGTAACGGCCACAAAGCAGAGTCAAGGTCAATATGACAACCTATAATCTTATTACCATATTTTAACAATCTCTTCCCAAAAGAGATTGCAAGGAAAGGATTGACTTCACTCCCACTATAAATGAAAATAGAGATCAAGATGTCCATAACCTTCCAACACCTGGGGACAGAAATCTGATACATTAGGTAGAGCCTTATAGATGTGACATGCCATCAGCTCCAGATCTAGCACTGGGCCTCCCTCATACCTACATGTAGTGACCATTTGGCATTAAAAGCCAATGATGGTATTGGCTACATTCAGTAGTAGAGGCAATATGAGTTGCTGTGGAACATGAATGGAAGGTAGAGATTGCACTCACATCCAACTTATAGGCAGCTGTTTTTTGGCCACTGTGGGTACAAAGTGGGTACAATGTCATGCAAGTGGGCTTCTGCTGGTGCAATGAGATTTTCCTGTCCTTTCCTTCTCCCTGCAGCCCCCGCCCCCAAATCTACTCCAGAGGGTCCTCCTCATGAGACATTGGAGGAGAAATCCATTCTGCTAGCAGTTTCTGTTCCACTAGCAGATGACCAGCAGTGGATCCAACCCAGAATGCTGGATTAGATGGGCCTTTGGTTTGATGCAGCATGACTTTTCTTACGATCAAAAGATTCTCCTTTCTCCATGTGATTCTTTGGAAGTATGAATAAAGAAGGCAGCAAATGGCTGAAGCATGTTGTGTCAAGATTTCACAGACTAATTTGGGATAAAGTCAACCAATTTGTAGAGTTTAGCTGCCCTCGTGTGTAGGCCAAAAACGGGGAGGGGATGTGGCTGCACCAATAAGCCCCACCCCAAATGTCCTTGTGTGCCTGACTTGGGCATGCATTGAATACAAAGGTCTGAAATGGGCTCTGTAAACATATTCAGCCAAACACCCTTACAGAGGTCCCATGCAAGGAAGCCCTGATAAGCTTGTGAATGGAAACCCTGATCAGAAGGAGTTGCTCAGGAGCTGAGTGTAATGACCTGATTAAACAATTTAATTTATTCGTGTTACTAATCCTCATGAGGCTTCATAAGACAGCTCTGTCCTCTGTCGCCCAGATTCATGTCTTTGCTACTGAGCTGCTAGCTATAGTTTTGGAAAGAATGGTGTCACCAAGGGAGCTTGTATGGGCTCTGTATAACACCCTTCATGGCTCTACACAAGTTTGGGTCAGTACTCCATTTTGGGAGAAGATTCCTTGTGGTTAAAGTTTTTTTTCCTAATACATGGATAAAGTTGCAAGAGGAGCATTTGACTACATAGATAAAAGCAAGCATTCTGAAGATATTACCTGCCATGTGATGCCAGGCATAAAACCTGACTGATCTGGATGTATTGATTGAAGACACACTTTAAAAAAAAATGATGTTTGCTTTTTTTTAGTGATAGGCCAGAAGACCTGTAAAAACAAACACACACACACCCATTTGGATTCTGATTAAGCAGAACAATGGTTTGATATGATATGAAGCTGTTAAACCTTAATTCTGTTTAGGAGCGCAACAATCTGAACATTTTTTCAAGAGGACTAGCCCCTTTTGTTAAGATATTATCACAGTAGTACTACTGTTTAACCAAAAGGTCACGACAACCCACAAATGTCAAACACAGGTAAACAAAATAGAAGAACAGTTCAAATGCACGGGTTCGTGATCTACTGGATGGATATTGTGGAAATAAGTTGAATATGAGCCTGTAGAATGTGTGTATTGCTTATATAGCATGGCATTAAGACCAGCTCCTTAGCTTACAGTTTCCATGCATTCTTTTGATGCATTAGTGAATTTGTAAGAATCTAACCTTTCTCCTAGGCATTAAAGGATAGGATTCCTGTCTTTAAAAAACAGTTGGCAATCCTAAAATCTTGACAGCGTGGCTACAAAGTTCAGAACCAAGAATGAAGATGACGCTTTACTTGGGTTAGAGTCCTGATTTGCAGCTAGTGGCTTCTGTCCCCATAACTGATGTGGAAACGATCATGAATGAAATTGCTGTCAGGAGAATGACGAAATCGTTCAAGCAGCGAGAAGCCCCCACATCCGCCATGTAACTTCTTTTTTAATCCTATGCTAAAGCAACGCAAGCGATAACTTGCAAGGTACGCAGAGGGAAAGGCAGCAATTCCTGGGTTTCACCTGACCTCATCGCAGAATGCACGTGTCCAGGCTACCTAGCAAAGAAAGCCTTAAGGAGGGCTTCTCGTAACCCGCCGCGAGAAGGGTTAAGAGGGAAGCCCTGCAACGCATGACGGGAGTTGTAGGCACCAGCGATTCCGGAGAGGACAGCCCAGGCGATCACATGCTCTTCCTCTTTCTTCTTGTAATGGCCGCTTCCCAGAAGGTAATGCTCGCTTCTTGTATTGCCGTGATCAAAGGCTAGCAGTGGTGGAAGGGTTTACCTCCAAGAGCATCCACAGAGCCGGCTTATGATTCAAAGAACCCCTTCTCCGTTTAGAGCCAAAGGGGATAGATTTGAGGCAAGTTGTTTCCAGGGAAGTTAGTCTTCTGGTTGGGATCTTACTATCACTGCTTTGCTGCGCGTGACTCCCAAGCACCTGATCAGAGCTTATATACACCCCCTTAACCTGCCTTGTCGTCTCAGCTTAGCATTCGATTGATGTAAAAAAGATTTAATATGTCTTGTATCACTGAACAAGCTTCGTTTCCCTCCTTCCTTTAGTAGGTGCCGTGGATGACTGAAGGGTTTCTAAGATTGCAGTGCTAACTAACCAAGGAAATACCCCAAATACAGACTCCAACAGGTAAGATTCTGGTAGAGTTAGAAGATGGATTTTTAAAAATTTAGTCTAAGAGCGTCATTTGTCTTTTGTAGAGGAGCAGCGGTGTCTGTGGTTTTGAAAACTACCAAGAACTGGACCAACTTAAAAGGCTCCATAATAAATGTGTTCAGGCACAATCTTAGGCATATTTAGGCTGAAAAAGTCCTACAACTCCCTGCATCCCTCAGCCATCCATGCAGGTTCAGGAATGTTGGTAGTTGCATGATTTTTTGTGTGTCTAAACATGTATAGGATTTCTCACAGAGAGAGCAATCCTGTGGCCCCTAGACATTGTATGGGGTCCACAGCATAGTGGGGATTCCGCCCTCTGAGAGAGTGTTCTGACCTCAGAAGGGGAAGGCAGAAATCTGCCTCCCCTGTCCTGCGCCTGGAGTCTCTGAGGTCAGAAACATGACCTTGGAAAGGGAGAGCTTCAGCTATTGGGCGGTATAAAAATGTAATAAATAAATAAATGTTCCTGAGCCTCTTCCAGCCTCCTTCCTTCTTCCTCTGAAGTGCAGTCACTAGACGGAACCTCAGTGAAAAAGTCTAGTAAAAAACAGTGATTGGAGGACGGGGAGGCAAAGACCGCCTCCACCTCTCCGCCTGTCCTGCTGACATCAGCCCAACAGGACATTGGATACACAGGAGACCTCCTTGAGTTTGGTGCCTTCTGCCCCGCAAGGGTACAATCCCATGGGTTGTGTTCCTTTGGACTTTAAGGTAGCTCTGCTCTCCTTGTTGATTTGTCTTTTATGTTAAGCAAAAACACCTCTCTGCTTTTTAACAGGTGGAGTCCTCAGAAAATTAGTGTGTGCTTTGTTACCTAAAAAATAAAATAAAAAATCCAACAACACCCAAACAATGATAATATTTGATAGATGTCTTTATTTTAACGGGTTTCCCCATATTCTTGTATGTTCTTTATCTTATGCAACATAGCCACATCCTGACCTTCTTTTACAAGTAGGTGGAAGAGAGAAGAATGTCCCTATTTTACCTTTCCATATTTCATTGCCCCATAATAATAGACCCCTGGAAATGTAGCGTGTATCATTAAATATGATCTGTGAAGTTAACCTGGCCCAAATGTTATTTATTGGAAGCTTTGAGTTGTCAGTGCTGCGTTAGTATCCATATATACTGATAAATGTAGGTGTGTTTAAGCAGAGCATGAGGGTCTTGAAAAGTAAAAGCACAGAGTTTAATTTGTTACATTTAAAAAGTAAATAATGTTAATAAATAAGCTGTTTTGCCAGCAGTTCTTCTTAAAAAGTGTTTTAGATTATCTTTATACACATGCACACAATATTTACTGGTATTAGCAGTAATATTTGCAACAAAAGCTATGAATTAATTAAGAAATTGATCAATTAAGAAATCTGTAACACTTCTACAGAGAAGTCTTGGCGTCTCTGCATTGTAGTATTATGAACTACAGTGCACTCAGTTATTGACATGTACACCATACATAGAAAAGAAGGTAACTGCTTTCCATGAACTAAAGCAGGCATGGGCAGACTTCAGGCTGATGGCATCTACCTTGGTGTGTGTTTTACTAGAACCCAAAGATTCACCGACCAGAAATAGTGATGAGGGAGGGGTGGAGTTGGATGCAAAATCTTGAGCCAAGGGCCAGAACTAATGATCTACTCCCTTCCATGAGCCATTTACTTGGATGGCTTCCATATATAAGTAGTACCAATTTACATCTGGGATACTATAGATCAGGGATTCTATCAGTCTAATTTGAAAGAAGAAAAAGGCTTTTTGTTGTTGCAACTTGTTTAACAATTAGGAGTCTGAAACTCTTGCCAATCTACTGCTGATCGTTTGGTGATGTACCAGTAGGTCCCAGCCTACCTTCTGCCCACTCATGGAGAAAAGAATCCATAGAGTTATGGGGCCGACACATGCATTACGGCTTCCACGTGGGAAGTGACTGGAAGTTTGTCTGGTGTTCCACAAGGTGGCTCCGTGAGTGTGTGAAGAGTCACTATAACAGTGCTGTTTTCTCCAGAAAGGTGGTGTGGTGTGGAAATGCTTCCCTGCTGTGGTGGCTCCGTGCAGTACTCATGTGAGAATTGGCACATAAAATCAGAAGAGGGTCTTTTTCCTTGGGGCAAGTTCTCCTCTGCTGCTAAAACTACCCGTGACGGATGTCTAACCAATTTCTCCTTCAAAGCTTGTGAGGGAGGAGATTCTGCTATCTTTAGGGCAGCTTATGGATTTGCTGAACTGTTCTCATGGTTATAAACAGTTTAGGGTGCAATCCTATGCATGTTTAGACAAAAATATGTCCTACGACTCCCAGCATCCCCCAGCCAGCCACTGAAATGAATGACTTCTTAGCATTTTGTATGACTATTCGTTATTTTGAGGGAGTTGGGGGACAAAACTGTTCAAATTAATGTCATGCCCTGGTTCAGGCCAGGTTTTTGTTAAAACTTTCATTTTAAACTCCTTGATCTCATTCAGACGTAATGATCTTTGGTCATGTGCCTGTGTGCTCCTGTTTGCCATTCTCCTCCCCTCATGTACCCAGCTTTGGCATGGGTATTGTGGCTTGTTTAAATCACAGTTTCCTGTGCTTCCAAATTGGTAAACTGATTTAAACTTGATCCTGGTAATAAATAAATATCCTGGTTCGTAAGTAGGGATTAAACCATTGTTTCCCAGTTTCGATGTACAGGAAACTGTAGTTTAAATAAACAATGCTATCATCACCAAAACCAGGCACAGGAGGGGAGGGATGAGGAAAGAGTATGCAAACACATGGCTTGATCTCAGGTTGATCAACTGAGAATTTGTCTTAGTAAACAGATGTTCTGTTAGTAAGCAATAATTTCCATAACATGCTAACAATAACGAACTATAAATCCTGAGGTAATAAACAATGGAAAAGTCTCTTAACTCTGTCTTTGTTCTCCTTTCTTCACAGACTATTCACTGCATTCTCTCACTGAATCATTCCCTCTATTTCTGATGTTCAGGTGGGAGTGCCGATGTTTATGTAACCAAAACAGCACTACCCCCACACAAGAGAAACATATTGGCAGGCTTGCTAGGGTCCCAAGGTTTGCAGAAGTACAAAAAATGTGGGGGAAACCTGGGTGGAAGAGAGGACCTTTCAAAAACAGTTGAATGAGGACTGAGCATGCTCAGTGGCCATGCTGCCTGTAGCGGCAGAAAAAAATAAAAAAAATGGGTGCTGGCGGGAATGGAATCCTTGGGGAGTACTAGCTTGCTGGAACAGGGAATTAGGAGCATTCTATACTGCAACTTTTTGATGAAGGGCCCAGTTTTCTCTTTCTAATGCCTTGGAATATTCTGGTCAATCCCAGGTAGAACCTCACTTAGGCCTCTTCTACACCAAGCAGGATATTGCACTATGAAAGCGGTATATAAAAGGCAGGAGCCACATTACTGCTTTATAGCGGTATTGAAGTGCACTGACAACTGTTGGGGCCCTTTGACACATACTATATACCGCTTTCATACCACTATATCCTGCTTGGTGTGCCTCCTGCCTTTTATATACCATTGTGGAATATCCTGCTTGGCGTAGATGTGCCCTTAGATTCCAAGAAGGTGGTGCATGCAGTGTGAGAGGAGTGGGCTGTACCTAATGTTTAATACTACTCTAGTCATGTCTACTGTGAGGTTTATCAAAATCTCTGTCTCTGTTTTTTGTGTGTGTTTTAGAGACACCAGAAGTACCCATCCTTCTCCATCTTTAGCCTGCCATTCAGGATCATCTGATCAATGATGACTGGGAGCGCGGCTGCTACCAAGAATGCTTCCCAGCTCTTCTTGGTGCTGTTCTCACTGCTGATGGGGCTGCCTGTTGTGGAAGCTTTGGATACAGGCGACACATTGGCCCTCTTGCTGGGTGCGATGCTGAGTTGCATTGGATTCTGTGCCTGTCTGGGCCTCTATGCAAGAAAACGAAACGGAGAGCTATGACTTTAAAAGATCCCAGGTCAAGCGTAGCTGCCTTGTGGGATGGTATTATGGTTTAGATGTGAGCTTCTGGATGTTCCCAAACCTGGAGTGCAACTCGTTAAATCCTTGTTGCTGTGCCCTGTTTCACAATAGGGGCTGTACTTGATGGGGAAATTTTTTGAAAACTGCAACCCCCAGATTCACAGAAAGACAACTGTTCCCTATTTCTTGTGATTAAGATGTTGCCTTAAGAGGGAAACTACTTGTTTTGATAGAACGGAGAAAATTAACCCTATCAATTCAGTGCAATGGGGATCTTTTTGGGGTGAGGGAGGACAGTGCCGTCCAGGTTGAGGTGGGTGTACAGAAACAATTCTCACTATTTTTACACTCTTAGGAAATCTAGAAACTCTCCTAATTAGTTAATTTAGGGGTTCCATTGCTTAATTTAGGAGTTCCATTGCTTCTTGTGATGAAATCTCTCTCTCTCTCTCTCTCTCTCTCTCTTTGATTCCCCCAAATTAAGCCAAAGTATTTTGCGATAGATCAAGCAAATGTGTACCCTCCTAGCTTTGTCATGCATTTTGAACAGTTTGGGGCCGTTATTCCTTTAAGTGCTTGGCAAATGATCAAACATGGGGTGGGGGGGAGAACATGTGACCTTCCAGCTGTTGTTGGCCTACAGCTCCATCAGGCCTAGCCAGCAAAGCCACTAGTGAGGGATGCTGGAAGTTACAACCCAATAATATTTGGAAGGCCGCATGTTCCCTAGGTCTGAATTAATGGGTACAGTCCACAGGGAATGTGCCTTACACAAGCTTTGTTGAAATGGATAGGAAGTGCACAAAGGTGTGGCTTGCACACTTCCAGTTCATTTCAGTTCAAGTACAGCTTGCATAGGCGCTCCTGACAGTTTGGGCCCAAAGTCCTCTCAGTTGTTAAGAGTTTCTGGGGGACGTGTTCAAATGACCAAATATTTTCTATATGTATATCTTGACTGGTATTGTCTGCAGGGTTTTTAATGAAATAGTGGAGCGCTCAGTAATTCAGAGGTATTAAATTAAGTGATGGGTTACCGAGAACCCAACCCTGATGATTGTTCTTGGTCTTCCAGTGTAACTAAATCAATAAACTCCACGGGTTGTATGGTTGAAATGGTTGCATCTAAGCTCTCTTGATATGCTCTTCACTTGTGCGCTTAATTCTCCAGAGTCTGAGATTCTAAACCTGGAAAGAATTCATTCAAGAGTCTGCATGAATTCATTCAAGAGCCCAGCTGAAACCCATGCTTAAAAAAGGAGGAAATAATTTCACCAAGGAACAAAACAGGCTGCCTTGGAAATTTAGGGATATTGGAATATGCTCCCTTAGCCAGATCCTATTGCCCATGATTGCAAATGGAAGAGTTTCAACATAGTGCAATATGCTTACATCAAGAACAAGACGTGTCCTAGAAGAAGGGCCATTTAATTTTGTTTCTTGAATACGTTTTTAGAACTGCCATCACAAGGCAGCTTACAATATGACAAAATCATGAATAGCAGAAGTAGCTAATGATTTTTTAAGCATCAGATGCAGAATAAAATAAATCTGTCTCCAGGGATTTTTTTAAAATAAATGCCAGCAGTGGGGAGCAGGTTCCAAATGTCTGGGGCCACCACGAAGAAAGCCCTGTCCTCATTTAACATCTAATCCTTGGTCCTAAGAGCAAATGGGTATGTTTGCTGAGAAAAATCATGAAACACCATTCTTTTGCAAAGGCAAAATACCCAAATGGGTTCTGCTGTGATAGCAACATAAGGGAGCAGGATGAGTAAGAACAAGCAGAGCAACAAACTGACAATAACTTAACCATCGGATCTTAATGAGTTTCTCTAGCAATGGGAGTAGGGTTACCTAGTGCCCTCCAGATCTTTTGAACTACAATTCTCATACAAGCCTGATGCACATGGAATATTAATGTTGATCATGGACAGCCCTTTCTGGCACAGATATTTGCCAGTTTGTTTTAATTTTTCTAGATTCAAAGTCACCCCAATAAGGGCCTTTGGGTTTGTTCTTTAATAAATGGCGTGGTGCAGGGCAGGGGTGTTGAACCTCTTTCAGGCTGAGGGCCAAATTCCATTTCAGAGATGTTCTAGGGGGGCATGTTCTGGGGTGGGGTGAGGTGGGGTAGGGCCGAAGGCAAAGGGCAGCGCCAAAAATACAAAGCACGCCAGCATATGTTTAGCTTAGCGCTCTTATTGCCACTAGCTAAGCCTTCAGAAAGGGGTGTCAACCTTCTAGAATGGTTGCACAAAAGCCAGGTAACCGCCAAACTATTGGTGTTTGAGGGGGAAAGGAGGCAGGGCCAAGGGAAGTGGGTGGGGGCGAGGTGGGAAACCCAGAAGGATTGGATTTGGCCCCTAGGCCTGAGGTTCCCCTCCTGTGGGGGTGTTCCTAAACCTCTCCACTTTAAAGCCAACTCCGCCCACTTGGAATGCTTTCAAGAAATTCTATGCCAGTGATTTTTCCCTGCTGTGGTTTAATTCATGATTGCCAGTACTAGAGACAATGAAACTTTCATTCCCCACCCCACCCGGAAAAAAATGTTAGAAAAGGTTTTTGGTTTTTTCCACCATTTCACATCTCAACATTGCCACTCAAACATATTACCATGCAAGTTTCATCTCAGTGGCTTCTGAAAAAGCTCCTTCAACATAAGGATTGCTTCATATGGGGGTGGGGGTGGGATGGGGTTGGGGGTGGTGGAAATACTTGACTATGTTAACCAGCTGCAAAATAGCCTATGTGGCAGGGTGTTGCTGTTTTATTGTTTTACTGTGTACAGCATCATGTACATTGATGGTGCTATGTTAATTAATACTAATAACTGTACAGATGTGTATACCCCAAGGTGGATTTGGAGATGTTTTATTTGTGGGTGTGTGGGTGACCCTTGGGTGACTGGTAAAGGTTCAAGATGCCTGCTTAGATGCATTGTAAAGGCTGAGCATCAAGAAAGAAGCATATATGCACTTCACATCTGCCGCAATACATATGTATGCTTGAGTGCAAAAATCCTTGCCTGCAGTGACCTGAACAAGCTAAGAGCAAGCTTGTTTATGCATGTGACAACGGTCATTTGGAGAAATCTTTCTTTGACTTTGGCTTCCAAAAGAAGACACAGTCGCTAATTTGGGGCAAAATCCAAGGTGGTGCTTGGGACCCCAGCAATTGCGTTCAGCCCCACTGATTCCTTTCTGAAGTGGTGGGTCCTGCCAATTCCATTGAACAAGCAGGACCCACAGCAAGGGAGATTTAGCGCTTCCTAGGAGAAACCCCTGCCTCATTTCTGGAAGTCGGAATTTGGCAGAGCTCCCTTACGCAAGCTACACCAACCTGCGTCCTTCCAGAAATTAGTACTTCTGCTCTTTTCAGATTGCCGCCAGTAAATCGCCATTCCACAAGTGGTGAGGTCCGATTGCGTAACGTATTTGGCAGGGTGGTAAGCGCCCTATTGGATTCTGCCCATTCTATCCTGCCTCCAATATTTTGTGGGGGAAAGTTACTTTGAAAACTACTTCAATGTAATAACCCTTTCTAAAGCTAACTGGGAGGGTAGATTAATAATAATTAATAATAATTTATTTCTTACCCGCCTCTCCACTTGGATCGAGGCGGTGAACAACAATGAATATAAAACACATTAAAAGCTGATTAAAACATAGTATACGTGATTAAAACATCCTAAAAACATTCTGAAATTTCACTGGATAGGCCTGCCAGAATAGATCAGTCTTCATTGCTTTGTTATACCTTTGTTCAAAGCTTAGGATAAAATCTGAAACCAAAGAAATGTACTTGACCTTCCTCTACAAGTGTTGCATTCTGTTTTGTTTACCTTGCATCTGTGTCAAACGCTCCATTGTACCTGTAGCTGTGTCAAAAGCTGTCCATTTTTGGTACAGGCCTTTGTGAACCTGGGTTTGGTGGTTCCCGGACCAGGTGGAGGAGGGAATATTATCTTCAGCTCTTGAGATTTTTCCTATTTTCCCCATCTACTCCCCTCAATATTTTTTTAATAAACATTTTCATTCTCTACTTGAATGACTCAGTTGTGACAAAAGTAGGGTAATTGCCAAAGGAAATGACTGAAAATAAGTTAATTTTTTAATGAAAAATTCTCCTTTCTAGCAACTCCTCTGAGTTGACTGTGTTTTTCTCCCTTATAAATGTTTTTCTCCCTTATAAATAAATGGTGCAGCTTGCTGAGGCTTCTGAATTTCTTGGGGTCAGGGCCTCTATCTAATGACAAGACCTCTTGACTACCTTGGCAGTGCATTATAATATGTGCAATTGCGTGTGGTAAGCCACATTGGGGCAATATGTAGAAAAAGTTTAAACCTCCCTGCCCCTCTCCACCAATCAGAATGTAATACTAGCTTAATACAAGTACTAAGTATTACTGGTATTACTTGCTACTTCAATACTAGCTTAACCCTAGTCACTAAAAGACAGTCTCAATAAGATAAAATAAAAGGGCTGCACTTGAAAAACGCTCATACTCTAAAACATTTCCAGAGGAGGGAATTTCCTAGTTCAGGGTAGATACCTCAAATATCTTTCTGAACATCATTGTCACTTTGCACAGATGGTGTCCTCGAGGTCTTGGTTGACATGAAAGACACAGGGAAACCTGTGTGTTACCTGTGTATTTCCGAGCCCAATTTAAAGTGCTGGTTTTTACCTTTAAAGTCCTAAATGGTTTGGGACCAAGTTGCTTGAATCATGGAAGGGGGCTATAAGGACATCAAGTCCAACCCCCTGCTCATTGCAGGAATCTACGTTAAAGCATCCATGACAGTTGGCTGTCCAGCTGCCTCTTGAATGCCTTTAGTGTGGAAGAACCCACGACCTTCCTAGGCAATAGGTTCCATTGTCATACTGCTCTAACAGCCAGGAAGTTTTTTCCTGATGTCCAGGTAGAATCTGGCTTCCTGTAACTTGAGCCCATTATTCCGTGTCCTGACCTCTGGGATGATTGAAAAGAGCTCCTGGCCCTCCTCTGTGTGTCAACCTTTCAAGTATTTGAGGAGTGCTATCATGTCTCCCCTCAGGCTTTTCTTCTCAAGGCTAAACATGCCCAATTCTTTCAGTCTCTCCTCATAGGGCTTTGTTTCCAGACCCCTGATCATCCTCATTGCCCTCCTCTGAACCCCCTCCAGTTTGTCTGCATCCTTCTTGAATTGTGGTGCCCAGAACTAGATACAATACTCAAGATGAGGCCTAACCAGTGCTGAATAGAGGGGAACCAGTACCTCGCATGATTTGGAAGCTATACTTCTATTAATGCAGCCCAAAATAGCATTTGCTTTCTTTGCAGCCACATCACACTGTTGGCTCATATTCAGCTTGTGATCTACAACTATTCCAAGATCCTTCTCGTGTGTAGTATTACTGAGCCAAGTATCCCCCATCTTGTAATTCTGCATTTGGTTTCTTAATGACCTCCTCATCCAAGTCATTAATAAAAATGTTGAAGAGCACTGGGCCCAGGACTGAGCCCTGCGGTACCCCACTCGTTGCCTCCCCCCAATTTGAGAAGGTATCATTGATAAGCACTCTTTGAGTCTGATTCTGTAGCCAACTGTGGATCCACCTAATAGTTGTTCCATCTAGCCCACTTTTAGCTAGTTTGCTGATCAGAATGCCATGGGGTACTTTGTCAAAAGCTTTACCTTCACCCATATGAACCTGCCTGCACTTTAAGATCAGAAAGAGAGGCCCTTCTCATTTCCCCACCTGTGAAGGCAATTAGGTGGGTGTCCACACGGGAGACAGCCTTCTCTGCAGTGGCCCCAAACCTCTGAAACGAACCACTATCGGAGGTCCACTATGCATTATCTTTGGCGGATTTCATAAAGGCCTTAAAAACATTTTACTTTACCATGGCCTTCCCATGATGGGTATTGTTATTGCTGCTATTGTTGTTCCTGCTGGTTTTGTTTTAATTGGTGTTTTAATGCTTTTAATATTTTTTAATATTTTATTGCTTTTAATATTTTATGTATTTTATTATTGTAAGCCGCCTTGTGAGGGCTTTTGAAATGCAGCCAAGAAATGTAATAAATAAATAAAACACTTTTAAGTGTGCACAAGGCACCTACTACTTCTGACCTGACTCCTCTCTCTCTCTCTCCGCCCTCCGATGTGAGGCTTGCTGAACACCCTGCCTTTAATCCAGAATGGAGCCTGCCAAATCCTTCACCTCCCTAACATCCCAGGCCATTTAAGGCTTCCCATGTCAAAGCCAGCAACTCAGTCTGAAGATGTTCTACGTAATTGTGCAAATGTTAAATTAACAAAAAGAGGCAAGATAAAAGATCTGCCGTTGTAAGAATGTTGCAGGTTGATTTACTGAAGAATGCAAATTTCTTTTTTTTTCTTGTGTATTTAACAAGTGTGTATTCTATGAAATGGGTGGTTGTAAATTTATTAGGACTCTTTTCGCGTCTTTTGTCTCTAAACGCTTCCTATTGCCTCCCTGCTGCTGAAATCAAGCGTCTGTCCCCTTTTTCATTTAAAACAAAAACAGCTTCATGTACAGGATCAAAAACCAAAGAAAGAATGCAAATGCATCACTTTTAAGTATCACTTGAATTACATGTCTGAGGCCTTTAGCTCACACATTTATATAAACATACAGTTGGCAATTCAGCAGTGTTCATTATTAATGCGTAATATTACATGTAGGAAACTGAGGGACACATTATGACAGCTATAGATCCATGAGAGGTTTTCCCTGACATCATTCCCCCACCCCATATCTTAAATCGGGGTGGGCAACTTGTGGTCCTCCTGATGTTTTGGCCTACAGTTCCCATCAGCTGTAGCCAACATAGCCAATGGTGGGGCATGATGGGAGTTGTAGGCCAAAATATCCAGATGGCCACAAGTTGTAGTCCAAAACATCTGGAGATCTAACTTCCGCCCAGCTCTGCTCAAGGGTACAGGATCAAGCTTATAGCCATCTAAGTAGCTTAAAATACATTGAACATACATAAATGGAAGGATATCATAATTAACTTTCAAACACAATCCCATGTGAAAGTTTTCTGACCAAATATTCATAATTTATTTCAGAAGGTTTAAGGTGGAAGGTCCCCCAAAATAATAGCATGTGGATCTTGGGCCAAAAAAGACCCCTCCCCATCCCAATTTAAATGAATGCCTTATAAAACACATAATGATGCATTTTCACAAAGGCAACTGTTTAAAATGCATACTTGCTGTGCTGTAGTTTAAACACTTTCTGAAAAGTCCAGAAACATATTTAATGTGTGGGCAGATCATATTCTTCAATTAAGTATTTAATGGGAATCCCCCCACCCCTGCTGTCTGCCTACTAGCAAAAAAATAAAAAAAATAAAATGGCTTCAGACAAATGGAATCTATTAGTTAAGCAGTATAACAGACCAGTGACCAGAAACCTACATCTCAAATCCTAAAAATAAAGGTAGAGACAAGCAAACGGTCTTTGCTTTTTTGTGAATATATTAGCATGTTGTGTTGTATAACCGCTGGTCTCCTCTACTACCCTTCTTAGCAACCTTTCTTGAACACTAGGTAGGTATGATTTGATTCAACATGTTAGCTATAGGGCACTAGTTTGTGTCTGTCATTCAGTAGAATAAGAGCTTCTCTACATGAGTGATTCATTGCATGCTCATGATTGGCCACTCATGGAAGTTTGTGGGTTCTTTACATGATGTTGTCAATCTCCAGGATGTCTCTCATGCTTTTCCCCAATAATCTCACTTTTTAAAAAATCTGAAATAATGCTATAGTTAAAATTCTCACAGGATGTCCCCAGTGCGTAAAGCTGGTGTAGCACTATAATTCCACCACTAGTTGCTGGTGTTTCATTGAACATAATACCATTGCTGAGAGGGAAAGTTTTCAATTCTACTAGGAGGAGGGCTTTCTCCGCTGTGGCACCCCGGTTGTGGAATGAGCTCCCCAGAGAGGTCCACCTGGCACCTACACTGTACTCCTTTCGTTGTCAGCTGAAGACCTTTTTATTCTCAGTATTTTAACACTTAATTTTAACTTAAATTTAAATTTTACTGTTTTAACTCTGTATTTTAATTTTATATCAATTTTGCTGCGTGGTTTTTATCCTGGTTGTGCTTTTTATACTGTATTTTGTATTTGTGCTTTTAACCTGTTAGTTGTTTTATTATGGTTTTAATTTTTGTGAACCGCCCAGAGAGCTTCGGCTATTGGGTGGTATAAAAATGTAATAAATAAATAAATAAATAAATAAATAAATAAATAAATAATTCAAAACTGAGGCCGTCATCTAAAAGAGCCAGTCATATACACAGTAAGACTGTAGAAGTTTTTTTCCTTAATGTAAAGACACCCCAAGCTTCTGCTATGGTCTTGTCACCCACTTAGATGTTGCATTAGGGCATTTTGTTTTTCATAGCAGCTTCTTCCACCTGAAGCGTTGAAATGCTCAAGCCAGCTTTCATGAGTAACAAGTACAGACAGACCCTCTGAGCAACAGAAACGTGGCCATGGTTTTCTCTGGAAGGGACTAGTAAAGACAAGCATTACTTAAAGAAGACGAAGCAGGCATTCGTATTGACTTGTATCCAAAATGCACACCTGACATCTTTGTCACAAGATGTACTCGGAACTCATTATCTCATGTCAGCCCTAAGGCCAAAATCTTACTTTGTAACTCGCCTTCTAATTTTGGTGTCTCAAAAATGACTCGTTGGATGCTTTATGGAAATGGAAGCTAACTTGATGGAACATGGAGATAAAAAACGGACTGCTCTTCCTGTACTGTAACCAGCCATTACAATTACTCACTCATAATGCTCATTTGCAATGTGTCTAGAACAAAAGGTTTCAGAGATATTCAGTACCCCTGGTTTAAGGTGAAGAGATGTGACAGCATATGCTAAAAAAAAAAATCAACACAAGTTTTAAAGACATAGGAGCTCTATTACATAGTCTCCAAAGCTCACTTGTGACTCACAACTCGTTTACATCCCAAATGAAGGTCACAACTTCCATTTCTTTTCTGTTGATGATGGAATGACAATGGTATCTTGTGTAAGAGAAAGATGAGAAGTAGAAGAAAGATTAACAATGTCTCACTGAGATAGTAAGCCTGTGTCTGGGCTGTACTAGTTCAGTCACCAAGTGGGAGGAGTTCTCCCCTGACTGGGAATACTTCCCCATCCAAAAACATTCCACATAAGTCGAAAAGGAGAATTCTAGCCTACACTTCCCCCTAAGTTAAATGGCTGTGTTGTTGTTGTTGTTTTTAATATGAATGCACATTCAAATCAGGTGAGATACCTTTGCAGTAGCATAGCCCAGTCTACCCATCCAGAACAGGATGAACACACCACATCTGGTCAGAAGTGCCACCATCTCAGTCTTGTCTGGACTGAGCCTCAGTTTATTAGCCCTCATCCATTCCATTGTCTTAGCCAGGCACTGCTCTAGAACATCCACTGCCTCACCTATGGATGTGCTAGATCAGAAAAAGAGAAATAGAGCTGTGTGTTATCAGCATACTGAAGGCAATATACTTTAAAACTCTGGATGACACCACTCAACAGTTGTGAGTAGACATTAAATAGTATGGGGCATAGAACTAAATTCTATAAAACCCCATACTGTAGAATCCAGTTAAAGCCCCCAAGCATAATTTTCTGGAGCTGGCCATCAAAGCAGGAGTGGAACTACTGCAATGCTGTATCTCCTACTCTCAGCTCAGACAGTCACTCAGGAAGGATATCACAGTTGATGTCATCAAAAGCCACTGAGAGATCAAGGAGAATCAATGTGATCACATTCCCCCTGTCTTTTTCCCAACATAGGTCATCCTATAGGATGACAAAGGTTGTTTCCATGACAAAACCTGGCCTAATCCCCAACTGAAATGAATCCAGATAATCAGTCTCATCCAAGAGTGTCTCGAACTAGTCAGCAAGCACCCACGCAAGGACCTTGCCTAGGAAAGGAACATTTGCCACTGGCTTAAAATTGTTGAGGTCCTCCTCATCCAGGGAAGATTTCTTCAGGAATGGTCTTACTATTCCATTCTTTCAGGTGGCCTTGGATAACTACCTCTCGCAAGGAGGCATTAATCACCTCCCTGACTCACTCAGCTGTTTCCTCCCTGCCAGATTTAATAAGCCAGAAGGGGCAAGGATCTAATACAGAAGTGGTCACTCAAACCTGTCAAATTCCCTGAGCTGTACCAATGAAAATCATCCAACAAAACTGAACAAGGCTGCACTCTGGATGCCTCACAAGATCCACCTGTCATATCAATGGAGTCTAAGTCCTGGCAGATGCAAGATATTTTATACTGGAAGTGCCTCGCAAATCTGTTCCATAACCTTCTTAGGGCCAGCATATAATAAAACTTTGGACAACCTGAAAAGCGCTGGCGTTTGACACACAGTGGATGCAATGGAGGCAGAGATGTAATGTTTCTTTGCCATCTTCACTGCCCCTGAACAAGGTCAAAAGTGAGCACACACCAGTGTGTGCATCCATTTGGAGTTTTCTTCCATCTATGCTCAAGCCTTCTATCTGCCTGTTTCATTGCTCTCAGCTCTAGTGTATACCATGGAGCCATATGAGCCATATGAATCAGTACAGGGTGTAATCACGTCAACCACACGGGACAGTTCTGAATTCCATGGGCCAACCAGGAAGTTGACAGGAGAGCCAGACATATCAGCCAGAAACTTCCTCTCCCAGAGACCTCCATAAAGCATCCAAATCTATTAGACTCCAGGAGGTGGACTATCTTAATAGGTCCCCCATCCTTGCAGAGGGGGAAAACTGCCATAAATCTAAACCTCCACAGGAGAAGGAAATGGAAGACAGTATCCTCTACCACAATGGTCTTCTACTGGTCCAGACTCAAGACCCACCTCAGGTTTGCAACCTGCAACATGGGACCCACTTTCACAATTTCACTACATGGCAGCAACAACTTTGCTGCAACCCATCCAAACTGATCTCATGACCCACTTTTGGGTCACAATCCTCCAGTTGAAGACCACTGTTCTACCAGATAGCATTGAATCATGTCAGACCCAACACTTTCCTTGGGCCTGTTAATTGCATGTACCCACACCAATTGTATCCAAAATATGTAGAAAAGAATAAGGAACTCTTTGGGCACAGGACAATCTCATAGTCATGTACAACCATCAATAAGAGCCAAAATATGTGGGAAAATATGGAAGTGGAGGTATGTACTCTGCAATAAGCTTTCGGCAACCCCAAATAATATACCCAAACCTCCATGGCAATGTCCTGTATGAGTTGCATCAGATGGCATCTTGTTCAACTTGACACTGCCAAGGACGTGGATCCACACCCACCAGGTGTGATATCTCTTCTTTGTTGAGAAAGGCAAAAAGTTAGTTTGGCACACATGGAACATATTTCCAGAAGTCACTGGCAGAAGCCCCAACGCCTATCAGTGAAAATACCATGGTGGTACTTGAAAAATTTGTAGTAGTTCTCTGTGATAAAACCAGTGGATTTTGCAAAGTTAATGAGGCAAAACAGCATCTGTTTTCAAGAAGGTTCCAATCCCTGTAGAATATCCTACCAACATAGATGGTTCTTAAACAACACCGAATGCAGTCAATCTGTCAAAGAAAACATATATGGGGAAAGGTATTTCAAAGAGATCCAGAGTTACCAAGTCCAGTAGATACATATTAGGAAAAGAAAAGTGGATCTCACTGGCAATCAAAGTGGACAACTCTTGGCTGAGCTCAGGAAAATTCTATGAACTAATACACTGTAACTGAAAGAAGAATGCAGAGGCTTCTGCAAGTGCTATAGTACTACTTGCACTGTTCTTAATTGCACCATCATGAAAGAAACTGTTTCCAAGACTAATTTAACTTGAATAACAGTACTGATGTAATATACTTCACAGAGTGAACTTATGCCATAAACAGAACAAATATCTACGTAGTTTGCTAGAAGTTTATCCATAAAATACACGCATTCCCATGATCATGATGTCCTATGAATAAATTTATGTTCAATGCAGTATCAATTTGTACACATAACCAAGAGTTTGCACATTTAGTCTAATTAAAACAATGCTTTTTAGAAAGTGATTCTTCTTGTACGTCTGGAAAGGAAGATGACCTCATTCCTCGCCTTTACATCACTCTTGATTGAACTGAAAGCGGCACTGTTGTGGCTTGATGGATGGGTGAATCAAACACTTTGATGCAGAGCATCTTTCGAGGTGTTGGCAATTCCAACAGAAAAAGGGTGGAACAGCAAACCCATCTCTGATTCCCAGTAGTTGACTTGCCTCAACCTTTCAGACTATTCAGAAGTGTGTGTGTGTGTGTGTGTGTGTGTGTGTGTGTGTGTGTGTGTGCATGCCAGGCATTATGAAACATGCACACGGACATCAAAGGATGGCTTTATAGCAGAGTGACTCATTTGTTTAATTTGTTCTATTCTGAAGTTTAATGAATCCAATTAATCATGCATATTTTAGTAGGAGCTTCATTACAAAATAGCTTTCAGGGGCCACAAATAAAACAGCTATGCCTTATTCATAGGGACTCAGGCTGTGGAAAACAGAAGAAATCTGTAGACCTTTTGTACAATCAACATAACCAGTCAATGACTTTTCCCTGTGTGTCACAGAAGATTATGGTCACGGCCCAGGCACAGTTAAGCACATTCAAATCCCATTGATTGTAGCAGTGCAGCTCAAGGGTGTTTGGGGTACAAGGGAAAGCATCCTCCCTTAAACCGAATTGGGGGGGGGGGGGTAGGCAAGCTAATGAAGAATTAGTTCATGTTGCCTCTAACCTTCTTAAGTGTTCCATGCAACACTGATGGTGCTGCTGCTGGAGGCAGCAGGCCATTTGCTAGTCTTATAGTCCCTGCAGATCTCAAACTTTGATCCCCCTGGCTCTGTAGGAATGTTAAGTGTTGTGTTAGTGCCATGATGACTGTCAGAAGATAAAATTTCTGGGGCAGGGGAAGGAATAAGTGAAGGGAAAGTGTCTTCAGTTCATAGAGAAAAAACACACTTCTCCATATAATCCTGGATCAAAACCGTTACTTTTATGAACAACCTGCTTAGACTTTCATTCCAAGATTTGCAAAGAAAGCCCTATTCAGGCATTCAGTTTAAACATGTGTAGTGCCCCCACGGCTCTACTTCTTAGTAGGGAAATTCTGCAGAGGAAATGGAACCCTGTTCAAGTGAATGTGGCTACAAAGCTCTGCATGATCAGGAACCTGATAGGGCGGGGTTCCCGACTGCATGGAGCTTTGTCATCACATTCACTGCAGTCCTTTCCCTGTCAACACAGAGAGGTCTAGAGTAGACGGGGGCAGTTCAGAGCATATGTCCCCAGCTCCCTCTATATGAATTTAAACTGAATACCTGTATAGGCTTAGCCCAGCCAACTGGGAGGTATAGCCAACGAAACTTGACGGTACCAGTAGGGAAAGGCTGGGTTAGAATTTCTTCCCTCATACTGCCCAGTTCCAGATAGTAACCCAGCAGCCCTGTTTTGGACCAACGGCAGCTTTCAACCCTGTTTTAAGGGCATTTGTACAATGCGTTGTATCCAAATGAGAGGTTACAAGAACATAGATAATTGTGGCCAAGCTAGCTCCATCCAGGCAAGAACCCAGCTGGCGTATCAGGCAAAGTTGATAAAAGGCAGTTCAAGTCACAAAGGTCACTTGAGCCTCGAATGACAGTGCTGGGTCAATAAGACTGCAAACCTGATCCATGAGTGACCCATTAACACCATTCACCCATGTGGATGATCCACCAACCGACAACCTCCATCTCGTCTGGACTGTGTCTCAGTTTGTTCATTCGCATCCAATCCATTAACAGGCCTCATCCAGTCAATTAAACGCCCCCCCCCCAAGCACAGCCTACAGTTCAGCCAATCGTAATATCACAGAATGAAACGGGAACAGAAAGAGGGAGAAAAAACCTTAAGTGTGTTTTCCCCCCTTTCACTCTTGTGATAGGATGGCAGTTTTTTTCAAAGCAGGTGTGTAAAAAGTGAACCCCCAAGTCCCCACCAATTGCCAATAATTCCATGCTAAGTTCATTTTGGGTGCTAAATGTCCTCAAGAAGGCTTAAGGAAGCAATCCTAGGCACGTTCACACGGGGGGGGGAGTCCTGTGTTTGGTGGGGGGTGCTGGGATTTGTAGGACTTTTTTCTATCTAAACATGCATAGGATTGCATCCTAATTCCCTTTTTGCATCTAAGGATGCCCTGGGAACAGGGCTTCTATGGCAGGAACCGTTGTTATCCCCTGCTGCCTCCAGGGAGCTCAGTGAACAGCTGCTTTGCACCGCCAGGAGAAGCTGGTGCTTTGAAACAGAGACGTGGGAAGGGGGGTTAAGTAAAATGAAATAGAAATAAAAATAGAGGGGATAAAAAGGTGAGATGGGATGTGGGGGAGTGTTAATTATAAAAAGGGAGAAAATGGAATAACAAAAAATGAAATGGGATGCAATGGAGGTGTTTTTTATGGGGTACAATACTAAGTGTGGGGAGTGTTCATTGTTATAAATAGATGGGATGAGATGTGCATTATAATAAAATAAATATATATGGTATAAAATAGATGGGCTGGATTGGGAAAGAGTGTGCATTATAAAAATGGATGGGATGAGATAAAATGGGATAGAAATATATATATAGGAAGGATGACTTTGGTGGGTGTTTGGGGATGAATCCCCCAAACGCAACCTTCCCCACCTCAGCAGTGTATGTGTGTGCATATTCATGTGTGCCCCCCCCCCCCCGTCTCCGGCCCTCTACTGCTGCCCAGAGCCAAGAAGGTTGTGCATTCCTGTTTTAAGTCAATCTTGAGATTTAGCCTGCAATCCTTTGCACCTTCCCTGACATGCTTCTGAGTGAGCATGCATAAAATTGAACCGCTCAACTCCTATGCAGTTGTGCATGAGTACTGCATCAAATTGGCTTGTGGTTTCTCAGTGCAAGAGTGGAACAAGAAATGTTTAATGGGTTTCCTGCCTATTTTATAAAAACATCTCACTTTCTTCCTAGATTTTTCTTGGTGCCGTGAGAAAATAGCTCATTTACTGTTCTTGCCACTTCATATATGACAACCTTCATCCTAAACCTGCTAGTTCTGATGGGAAGATCCAACACCTGAGAATCCTTTTCTCAAAAAATCAAGGAGCTTGCCTGCACTTTGAGGTTATCAGCAGAAGCCCTTCTCACCTGCCCACGTTAGGCTAGTGAGTGCAAGGGAGAGGGCCTTTTCAGTGGTGACCCCACTCTTCTGTAATCAGTGTCCATCAGGGATTCATCAGGCTCCTTCTTTGCAGATCTTCAGGAAAGCTTGGAAAACCCACTTGTTTTTGCTGGTCTTTCCATAGGCTGTGGACAGCAGTGTTAGCTGTTTTTTATAGAATTTTATTGAATATTTATTTATTGTTTTTGTCTTGTATTTGTCTAGCATATTTTTGTATTGTTTGTATCTTGTTTGCTGCCTTGAGAGGGTTCTACCCTTAAAGAGTGCCTAAAAATCTTTTTTAAACAAAGATCTTTGTCTTCTTCCCCTCACTCTTCTGAGGACCATATTCCTTCAACTTCATATTTTGCCCAAATTGTCAGGCATGACTCTACCAAATACTACTGTTCCTCAGACCTCCCCTTTTCCAATGGGTCGGTCATATTAATCACTACGGAAAACATCCTACATGGTTTTGGAAATGATTGTAAAAGACACGTAAATCTATGTGACGTTTTTCAGTGCTCTCCCTGTTTCCAAGGAGGCACGTTTAGGCACAATATGACACCTGCCAGGCCAAATACACTTCTCAGGTGGCTGCACATTCTCATTCTTCCCAACAGAGCCACTGCTTATAGCAATCATCCCGCAGAATGTACCTAATAGCACAAGGCTGCATTGTAATATGCACTGTAAATTTGATACCATTTGCAATGTGCTTTTAACGAACTGGAGACAGTTAATCATTCTAGTCTTGAATCGGCAAGGTACTGGGTATTCTTCATTGATGAAGAAGACAATTATTTACCAAGTTTTGTGAGACTGTGCATGTTCGTCTGTTTAAGCGCTTTGCTGGATTAGACTAGAATACTGAGCACCTATCCATACAAGCTAATCCATACAATTCAATGGGAACTTATATTAAATCCAGACACTCTGCCTTAACAGACTTTGATAGAGTGGCAAATAAATGCTCTAAACTAAAATGATATAGGCTAAGTAGAGCTGTTTAGTAGCAGTTAGTGTTGGATTGGAAATTAACTAAAGCTATAGCAAGCTGAGACCCAGCAATCATCATTTAGTCCTGCATGCCATCAAGAGTGGACTACTGCAATGCATTTTATATGAGCTTGCCCTAGAAAACTGTTCAAAGATCAAACTGTCTACATAAGGGGTGATCAGAAGGGAGATCTAGACCTACCGTTAGCTCTCTGGGTGATTTGCAAGCATTTCTGACTCCTAAATTGTTTAACAATAGCACCAACAAAATTACCCCTCTCACACACATTCACTATATTATACTGCTGAACAGGGCCAGCCCTACCATTAGGCAGAGTAAGACAGTCACTTCAGGAGGCAGATGCTGGGAGACAGCAGGAAAGTGTTGGGGGCCATGTGGTTGGGCTTGCACCTGCTTAGCTAGCCTCCTGCCTTCAGGTGCAGTGCAGGAAGCTATCCCATTCCCAGGGTTGAAGTAAGAATCATTTGATGATGATAATAATAATAATAATAATAATAATAATAATAATAATAATAATAGGCTTTTGGACATGGAATGGAAAAGGGCACCATCTTGTTCTTCACCTCAGGCAGCAAATTGCCTTGGCCTGAGCATCTTGTGATGGAAAACTTTCTAATCAGACATCTAGTGGTTAGGAGCAAGTATGGGTGTGTTTTGGTTGTCTTCTCTAGAGCATAATTTAGCATAATTTATAATAGCATTATGTGGACAGTTGTTGTCCACCTTGAATCTAAAGCAGCAGCGTTGAACTTCTTTTATTCAAGGGCCAAATTCCATTGCAAAGAAGCTCTCGGGGCCTGCATTTCACTGGTGAATGAGGATGGATGCAAAAGGGGTGAGGTCAAAGACAAGAGTGGTGCCAAAATACAAACAAAAAACAAAAACCCAGCACATTTCAGCCTAAATTTCTTACTGCCAGCAACTAAGCCTTAGGAGAGGCATTCCAACCTTTTAAAATGGAGGGAGGGAAGGAGGATGTCCAAAAGCCATGAAATTAAGAAATGATGGGCAATTATGAGAAAAGAGGTAGGGCAGAGAAAGGGGCAAGAATGTATCAGAAACCCTGGAGGGATTGATAGGACTCCAAGCAGGCCAAATTTGGCTTGAGGGCCTAAGGCTCAACACCCCTGATATAAAGAACAGATAGGTAAGAATCTTAATCAACCAATTGATTAAATGTGGTGAGGACATAAATGCCTAGTTTCCTTTGTAGGGTTAAGTTAATATCTCTTAAACCTTTTGCATAACTCTTTGTTCTGATATGTCCCACAGAATTCATATTCCCAGAGTTACAGGAGGGTAGATTGCAGTTGAACATTAGAAGTTTCTTGATGGCAAGAACCATTTGGCAATGGGACCAATCACTTTTTGGTGGAGATCTTCAAGCAGAGGCAGGACAGCCATTAGTTGGGGTCCCTCTAGCTCAGGATCTCCTGCATCAAATAGAGGATTGAACTAGATGGCCCCCAACCGCTGCACCCCCAACTCTATGATTCTATTATTATTGGCCTCCTCGCTTTCTTTTCATTTAAAATGGCTGGACAAAAAGAACATGGAAATATTACAAGCACATACACAGACTCTTGCTTGCCACACAAATAATTCAGACACTGATTAGCACCACGACTGGTAGACACGTGTACAAGTGGCTGTGGGGGCCACACATTTAGTCCTGCCCCAGCTGACATGGCTTCTCCCCACTTCCTCATGTTGAGAGGTAACATCCGCAGCTGGGATCCTTTTTTATCGATGTAGGTTACCAGCATACGTATATTAGTAATCTTGAAAACCGGGGCTCTAAATGGTGCAGAGTGCCTGGAGTGACAGAAAAGGCTCCCCACTGCGGAAGTTACTTCTTAACGCATGAGGGGCTGGGAGAGGCTGCATGACCTGGGACTGGTGTAAACGCACAGCCCCACTGCCCCTTTGTACTCACTTCGCTCCGGAATCTTGCCACACCTATAAAAGAATCCTGGAAAGTTTAGCTTTAAAATGCATGTTTCTCTATGCCCCAAAGAACCCCCTCCCAAACAACATACGTTTACATTTCAGAAACCAGAATGAGTATATTTTTCAATAGTAAGATGTGCCATTTTTATCTTTCAAATTCCTTAAATTCTACATCTACTAGGAACGTTGAGAGAACTGCTATTCAAGAGAGGTTGGTTTGGTGGCACCAGAGGGTGAAATGGAGGCATCCCTCTTCCACAACCCCAACAAGCAGTGGCTCACCTCATTCCCTTGCTGACACTTTTCTCATACAAATTATACTTCAATCATAAGCTAGACATTTTTTTAAGCCTGGTACCTTAAGCATGTTGACTTGAAAGTTCACTTCATCAAAATCACTAGAAGGCAGCTCAGAAGAAAATATAGGGTGGCGCGTTAACATGAATTATGCCATTATTTTGGTTTTAGAAACCTAAGATGGGGAGCAGGCTCCTCACGCCCCAAGAAATGGACTTTACCCCCAATACACAGACACACACAATCTTGTTGCCACTGAAAGTTGGAATTCTTCCAGTTCGGTATATACACATCCTTCAGTTTCAGGCAGAAACAGATCTCACAGCAACTAGGACCCCCAATGCAAATTGTGAAAAACAGGGGGTCCCAGACTGATATTAATTAGGTGTATCTTGGTGGCACGGCATAGTCGTCCTATCACCTTAATGTGTCTTCATAATTCCTGCAATCTTCTATTATTATTATTATTATTATTATTATTATTATTATTCATTTAAAAGTATGATTTTGTGGCAATTAAAGCAGATAGTAGTATGGGGAAGATATCCCCATTCCCTTGCCAAAGGGAGAATCAGATGAATACAGTTCAGAAGCAGGAGGGAAATGCTTGTCCTCCTCCCACCCATATTCTGCCAAGTGCAATAACAATGCAGTCATCATCAGGAGAGAGAGAGAGAGAGAGAGAGAGAGAGAGACGTGGCGGGAGGGGAGGAGACGGGGGGGGGCAGAGAGATTCTCCTGTACTGAAAGCGGGAGAGTTCAGAGGCGGGTAATGAATTGCTGAATCCCAGCCCCTCTCTTCGCTCCCTGGGATAAAGGGGCCAACAGGACTCTGAGCTGAGTGTTGCAGCAGCAGCAGCAGCAGCAGCAGCATGCCGCCGCCGTTGTAGCCCTGCTACTATTGCTATTGAGGCTGTCTTGCCCTCATTGAGCCGGCGGCGGCGGCGGCGGCGGCGGCGTTAGTGGACGAGATTGTGCCGCTGCGACAGGGGAAGACGAGGCTAGGCGCTCGAGGAGGCTGTCTGAGCATGCGCCGGCTGAGCCCACTGACTACAGAGCCTCAGCAGCCGAGGCACCCAGGAAATAAAGAAATAAATAAAGGGATGAAAAAAAGACCAGCAAATAGAAAGAAGAAGCTCTGGTGAGGGGTGGGGGCTCACTCTCGCTCTCCGGCACCAACAGGTATGGGGGAAAGAAAGCTTGTGTGTGTATGTGTATGTGTGGAAAAGATGGACTGGATGTGTCTGATGGACTGGGGGTGGAGAGACGTCTTTCATCCTCTAAGCTGGTTGTGCGGTGGTGGTGCTGTTGTTGTTTTTCTTTTAATTTTATAATCAGCTGCATAATGGCAGTGTAGGCAGGCGAGCCTAGGCGCTCCGAGATGTGCCTATTGCAAGTCAAAACTGAGGCTGTATAAAGGTAGCTTCGGCTACAGAAGCAAGCCTCGCTCTGTCTGTCTGTCTGTCTCTCTCTTTCTGCCTTGCCTCTCATCTCTGTGTATGTATGTGCATGTAATATGGGGGTGGGAGGGGGAAGCTGATTTCAAGGTGTGTACCTGTGTGTGGTTGTGTTTTGGGAGGGTATGTGTGGGTTTTAAAATAATGCCATCATGGTCTGATCAGGCTCTTGTTTACACAGCAGCAGCGGCAGCAGCCAGCTAAGAATGGTGGAAGGGCTTTTGCTTGAATCCATTGTCAAGATGCTATGTGTAGTCCTAAGAAGACACAGCATAGGAGAAGCACTCCATGGGAATAGGCGAGCAGCCTGCCTCATCGTGCCATCGAGTGGCTCTCCCATCGCTAGATCCCTGAAAGCAGCAGAGGGTGCTTTATTTTCTTTGTTCGTTACATTATTATTTTTTTGACAGCCAGCAATAGGATCCATGCAGGAGTTCTGGTTATCTGGATTCAGAACCTGGCATTCTATGCTAGGCTAAATACAATCCAAATAATGTCTGAGCAAGTGGATGTTATTCCTGGGGTGTGCTTCCTACACACACATACACACTATACATTCATTATTGCTGTGTCTTCCCCCACCCCCATATTGCAATGAAAAGGACACAAAAGCCCATAAAACATAGGGCTGTCTACTAATTTAGCATAGGCATTTATTTAAAAGTCTTGTGGGGGTGGAGAGGGAAGCCTGATTCATAGAAAAATCAGGGCTCTGTTGTCTTTTTTTCAATGTGGATGAACTAGCAGGGTGTGATTAATATGCTTTGGTGAGTTGGGTTAGAAAACATACATTCTGCAGGGTTTCTTTTGGACGTATTCCATATCAACACAGCATCTGCCCCTGAAGCACATAATATAAACAGAAAAGGTGGGCATTATGGAGGTATTCAACAGCCTTTCTTGACTTTTTATCTTTAAAAGGTACCGGTGCTGGAATGGTGATGTAGGAATCAGGTTGTTCAGAGGCAGGAACTGTACAATTCTATATTCTGCCAGGAAATTGGATTGTAAACAAGACCAATCTGAGGAAGCCCGAATAAACCTAAAGCATTGCATAGTAAGTGTGCAGTTCTCACTGAATTTCCCACAAACAAATAATAGTACTCCAACTTGCAACTTCCTTTGGCTCTCCATAAATTAACATGTTGGTTAGCACTTCATTTGTATGTTGACTTAAGAAGTGATGGCTTGATTATTATTTTTTTCCAGATATTTTGATGGCATGACAAATCAGAAGAAGGAAAAGAGGATGTACTATATGACTAGTCACCAGATCAGTTCTGCTTTTGGAATACATTCTCAGTAAGATGTATGGATCTATTTTTTCCTTGTTCATATATATATATCATGAGACTTGACTGAGGCAATATTCATATCATCCATCTATCTATGGCGAACTACAGCCATGCAGCTGACAACATTTTGCAAAATCTTTCCCCTTTAACAGCATTTTTGAAATTGACTTCGCTGGGTTTCATAATAGGAGTCAGTGTGGTGGGTAACCTTCTGATCTCCATTTTGCTAGTCAAAGATAAGACCTTGCATAGAGCTCCGTATTACTTCCTGTTGGATCTTTGCTGCTCAGACATCCTCCGATCTGCAATTTGTTTCCCATTTGTTTTCACTTCTGTGAAAAACGGTTCGTCGTGGACATATGGGACTCTCACTTGCAAAGTGATTGCCTTCTTGGGGGTTCTGTCCTGTTTCCACACCGCTTTCATGCTGTTCTGCATAAGCGTCACCAGATACTTAGCTATTGCTCACCACCGCTTTTATACAAAAAGACTGACCTTTTGGACTTGCTTGGCAGTGATTTGTATGGTGTGGACCCTATCCGTAGCGATGGCTTTCCCTCCAGTGTTGGATGTGGGCACCTATTCATTCATTAGGGAGGAAGACCAATGCACCTTTCAGCATCGGTCCTTCAGAGCCAATGATTCTCTGGGATTTATGCTGCTTCTTGCTCTTATCCTTCTAGCCACACAGCTTGTCTACCTCAAGCTGATCTTTTTTGTTCACGATCGTAGGAAAATGAAGCCTGTTCAGTTTGTTGCAGCGGTGAGCCAGAACTGGACGTTTCATGGTCCTGGAGCCAGTGGTCAAGCAGCTGCAAATTGGCTGGCTGGATTTGGAAGGGGTCCCACGCCACCAACCTTGCTGGGGATCAGGCAAAATGCCAACACCACCGGCAGGAGAAGGCTTCTCGTCTTGGATGAGTTCAAAATGGAAAAGCGAATCAGCAGAATGTTCTATATCATGACATTCCTCTTCCTAACCTTGTGGGGTCCCTATTTGGTCGCCTGTTACTGGAGAGTTTTTGCGCGAGGGCCTGTGGTTCCTGGGGGATTTCTAACGGCTGCCGTTTGGATGAGTTTTGCCCAAGCTGGAATCAATCCTTTTGTCTGCATTTTCTCCAACAGGGAGCTGAGGCGCTGTTTCAGCACAACCCTTCTTTACTGCAGAAAATCCAGGTTACCAAGGGAACCTTACTGTGTTATATGAGGGAGCATCTGTAAAATCTTTAGCCTTGTGAAAACACTACCCTTCTCTGCTAAGCAATTGTGGCCTGTTGCCATGTTTTGAGAAGAAAACAACAACAACCCAAAAGGGGATGTCAGCAGTTGTAAGGATTTGGGCAACCAACATTCTGCAATCTTTGCAATAGCTCATCTTTAATCCTATTTTAAAACCTAAACTTGTTCCTGCTGACCACTCATGAAGGTTTGTAATTAAGAATAAAGGACTGAACCACTGCCCTAAAATGTTTTGACGTGGTTGAAATCTAGATAATGATTCAGAGAGTAGCAGGTGCTAAATATATCAGCGCTAAATGCTGTATATATCACTACGTAAAGTAAGACCATCACAGAATAGCATTGGACGTCTGAAACAGTTAAGTTTGACATGAGGTTAATGTGTTGATGAAACTAATTTTAGACACTGGATGACCTTTAAATCATTTCATACAATTATTGTTTTTTCAAAGACTAAAATCTGGGGACTGTGTTAAGTCCTGTAACTGATGGGAGATGTGCCATGTAGTGCTGAATTATCATCCCACTCTGTTTGCCTTGTGAGTTCTGAGGAGCATTCCAAAGCAGTCTTGTGTTCTAGGTTCGGTTTTGGTTTTGTTCAAATTCTACTTTTATTTTTCTCCGAGTACATTCTTCTTTCTTTCTTTTTAAAACTGAATAATGTTTTTTCTTTCAGGGCAAAAGATTACTGGCATATAATTGTATTCGGTGTTTTGTGTATTTAATTTTTGGGGTGTTTAAAATCCTGATTTGCTATAATATTTACTGGATACATTTTATATTTTCGAAAGCTAGATATCAGTCTGTTAGGCAACATCAATGAGATTATCCAATCCTAACTAAGGAGTAATCATTACACAGAATAAACCACATGTTGCCTTAAAGGGTTATCTAGTATCTTCCATTTTGTTTAGCATTTTTTTGAAAATAAGCAAAGAAAAGTCGAAATGGTTAACTCCAGTCTGTCAGTTGGGAGTGCATGAAAGATCACTTAGTTCCCTCTTTCCTTTTTATTCCCATGATTCCCCAAATCAGTATGCTCATCACTAGGATGATATGGGCTTCCCCTCTCCCAGCCCTCTAGGTGTGTTGCCCATTCTAGTTCGTTCTGAGAAACACAGGCCGTCAATGTATGTTTATATTTTAAAGACATCTGTCATGGGAAGACGGCAGCCTTAGTAAGATATCTTGCACAACGTGTGAAGCATTTATTCTACTGAAGGCACAGTCTTGTTTATACTTTCTGCACATTTTGGTGTATTGGTTGTTTCAAATTATTTCAATTTTAACTTGTGAAAGCATATAATATGATTTCTAGTATTTTAGAAAAACATTAGAGTCTGTGAGTCTTTCCTTCTTTAAGATAACAGATGTGTGGATTTCAATATAAAGTTGCATTTGCCAAAATTTACCTGTGTAGCCTGTTAATTTTCTTGGAATAAAATTTTACATTTTTCCAGTTATACAACAAACCTTTTTATTACGATTATTATGACTATTATTTTTGTTTAGTGAGCATGAATTATTGAGAATGTAGCCATTATGAATTATTATTCTTTGAAGTCACTGTATTCCCAAACTGTAAATGCATGAATGATGGGGACCACAGGATTGATAAATGATATTCTCGACAATAGCACTGTTGTGTAGTTTATCATAATTACCCCGATATCTATTTTGAATATGTCAGTTCTACTTAGAGGTACTACATAATATTTGAGATTCATGTCATAGGAACATTTTTAACACAGCGTATAGTAGAACAACACCATTATTCTGGCAAAGCAAGGTTTAACTTCTAAGAGGAAGGACTTGCTCCCAATTAATATTGGTGTGCTCTGTATTTCACTCTAGTTCTAGAATTGGCAATCTCTCATCCAAAAATACATGGGAAATAGTGAATAACCAAACAGCTTTAAGCATATGTACATTATTCTTCCTGTTAACAACAAAAGTAGTGTTATTTCTGTATATGAAACAAAAATAATTTGGTTTAAAATTAGGCATGAAATCTTGATTCCGCCAGTGCTTATAGCTAGCTTCTTAACTTGACCTCATTTGTACTTCACGCTAGTGTTGATGGGTTCAAAGGCTAAATTTAGCATGCTGTGTTGAAACACTGCAATAATCAATCTTCATGAATGCAAAAACATTTCAGGTCATAATCCCCCAAAGGCGTGAAATGAATGAAGTTCCAGAGACCTGTCTTACTGCCTGATCCACATAAATTGGAGTACTTGGATATGACTCTGAATTAGTCTGACATCAATAATATTAATAGTATATTTCTTAAACACATAGGGCCTCTTTTTACATGATTCCCCCCCCCACACACAACACAGGTGTAGAAAAATCCTGTGTGAAGATTATGCATGTGTCCCTTTTACCTTGTTTAAATGTGCAAGGAAAGACAATTGTACATTGTTCTGTGCATGTCCACCTGATAAAATAGACACATGTGCATAATTTTGCACAAAAAAATTGTTTCCCCCATGTCAGTATGCACGATGATGTGTTTATTGGCATGGTGGTGGTAGTTCTACACCTGTAGAAAAAAAAATATCATGTGTGAATTGGCCATCTACAATGGTCCATAGGCCAGGTTTCAAAACATCTAACTTGAAATCAGCCCAATACCAAAGTAGGAATGGCTTGTGAATCCAACTGTAGGATAATAAAATGTTAAACTTTATATATACAGGGCCTGTTCTCATGTAACAGCAGAAAACCATAATTAACACAATTTATTGTGGCACATGCCGGGTACATTCTGCAGCCTTCTTAAATATTCAACCTCTGATCCAGGGTTACTATGTGATGTCTGAATCCAGCCAATTTGGGTTAACCATGGGTTCAACAAACCATAGTTAGGCAAACTACTAATTGTAGGTTAACTGCTGGTTGCTTAACCCATGAAATAGTGTCTAGGTTTTGAAGTCATGTAGCAACCTCTGATTGCTACATGACTTCACCGATCAAGGGTGGAATATTCAAAATGGTCGTGGAATGTGCCCAGCATGCACTGTGGAAAATTGTAGGTTAATTAACTCGTGATTTGCCACAACTGTGTGCAAACCAAGTCTAAGAATATATATGCAAATTATTTTACTTAAGACTGCAAAAATATATTGGTGACTAGGTTCTGGACAATAGTCCCCTTCAGAAGGTGCATCACTATCTTATATTTAATAAATATCAATAAAACTGCAATTCTTACCATAGATGTACAGATGCTGATGCTTCCAAGGCCAGTTACATTCTAACTTTATCCTTCTTAATCGAATTGAGTTTTGCAATGGGGGTCACAGGAAATTAGATACTAACATTTTTACTGTATAGTTTGGGAATATTAAGTGGGCGCTGTTTCCCATATGTTGGTTTACAGTTTTGCAAATAGTACATTATAAAAATTTCAGTGATAAATGGTTCAAAGACTTAAAATAAGGTTTGTTTTTGCATGCATTTGGACAGATTTTGTTTTTATTTTGCTTCTATGATCAGAGGAGCAGAGGTTTACCAAATGAAATTAAAAGGCAACACATGAAATATTTTAATCTAACATATAGTTACTTTCTTTGTAAAATGTACCATGTCATAAAATTATTCAGGCAAATGACTTAATAGAGCTCCTAAAAGGATTATATGCTTACATGGATTAAAATGGTGTATGTGGACAGCTGTTACAATTTTGGGTAGCATATTGTTCAGTGGAAGGATGCAGTTCAAGAAGAAAATTATGCCTATGCTGTTGTGAAGCTGGCTTCTTGTACTATGAGATCTTTATTTTCTTCTAAATGCTGAGATGTGAGCCACTGACAGATCAAGAAATAGCACATTTTATTCCAGTTTGGCATTCCATGTTATCTTCTGGATGTCAGCATTGAGCTTTTGTTTGTTTTCTCCTGTTTAAAGTTAAATTTCACATTCAAAAGGGTTACGTGGTACAGTTTGTACTGGACTGTATCCATCTCAGACTGCAGTGGGGAAGGAGTTGCATATTTGAATCTATGCATATGTAAAAACTGCCTTGTGCAAGGTAATTAAGCACAATTGTACTACATGATATTTCTGACTGTATAGTTTGATTTTAGAAACTTTAGTACTTGACATACTACCTCTACTAGACAATGGAAGACAACATGGATGATAAGCCTGTAGGTATAAATGTTGGCCTCTTGACCTGCTCCCTTTCCCCTTCTAAAGTTTGGCCTAGCTAACTCCGTAGAATCAGCTAATATTTTTCATCCCTGTTCTTCCTCCATTGATAATCCAGTCCACTCTTTGGAGTCCCAACAGTTACTTTTGGTATTTTCTTCTAATTGCTCCTCAGAGATTGGGTTGTAATTTTGAAAGGCTTTGCAGTCCATGGTACTTTCCCCTAACATTTGTCACAGGACTAGTCAAACTGTCCAAGTTCATCTTGTAATATGTGTAACCTAACCACTAAACCCACCACATGTTGATCAAGCCACTGTTGGCCCCAGGTTTTTGAGGGGCAAGACACCCCCCAATAGGCCCCCTCCCTGAGTGAGTCTACCTTCTCACTGCCTTTGTCACCAGGCTCTATTGTTCCTCCCCCTCTTCTCATCATGGCTATACCTTGCTTGCTTGACAGACCAGTGACCAAGCAGGCAGTGGCATCTACTCCTCTTCCTTCTCACCACCACTGTTGTCTGGACCAGAAAGAGACCCAGGTAAACAATTAGGTTGCAATGGTGAAGAGGAAGAGGAAGTGCAGGGGGCTCTTGTCATGAGCCCCTGCTAGAGTGTGGGCCTTTAGCATGTGCCTGACCATGCCTACCCTTGACGTTGGCCCTGGATCAAGCAGTGCATGCCTGGTGACTGCGAACCATTCAATTGCCATGTTATGTGGTTTCTGAAATTTACTTAGCTTGGCTTTTAGCCAGTTAAACGATGAAGTAGCCAATTAGCTTAAACAGATTGCAACATTTCTATCAAGGTCCATTTTGTTGAGGGCAGTGAAGGATAGGGGCAATTTCTCTTATATGTGAAATAGTATAGAGATTGACAAACAAAAGCAACTATATGTCATTAGAAGGAAACATGTTTAATTTTGGCTTTTTTTAAAAAAAATCTATTAAGGAATATAGAATATTTCCTGTTGCAATAACAAACTATAACTAAAATGGCATCCCAAAATATATAGACTGAAGCACCATCTAGGCATATTTTATATAGTATATTGATTTCAACTGAGCACTGGCCATTTCGTTGACTTGTGATTCATATTAATAGGAGGAAAGGCATTGGTATGCCTCTGAAATAGAAAGTTATCTGCTAGCTTTAGATACAAAGTGGGGGAAAAAACTGTTGTTAGGTTTCTTTTTCATTAATTTTGGAGCAAAGTGTATGTGGGAACATTTCAGTGTGGGAACACTACATGGTAGTGAGTTAAGAGTTGCTCTAAGATCTAATGATGAATTGGGCTGGAGGGATAAGTGTTAATTTGCTGTTAAAGTTGTAGTTCAGGGGTGTAAAATGTCAGACCTGGGGCCCAAACCAGTCCTGCCTAGGGTCACAATCTGGTATTCTGGAATTCCTCAGATGGCCATGCCCTCTTCCTAGGCTCCACCCCCTTTTCCCCCAAACACTGATCGGTTGATGGTTTCCAGGCTTTTATGCAGTTTTCTCCCCTTTACCAAGGTTGAAATGCCTCTCCTAAGGCCGTATGAACTTTAAGTTAAAATATGCTGGTATTTTAGCCCTCCCCTTTTGCCTTCAGCCCTGCACACCAGTGGAATGTGGCCCACAAGAGCTTCTCTGAAATGGAATTTGACTCTCGGGTTGAAAGAGATTCAACACCCCTGCTATAGTTGGTGAATTTCCTGATTAATCGATGAAAGCTTGGATCATTCCTTGACTTGATGGATGGGTGGATTTAAAGTTATTTTTTGGGCTTCCTTTAAGGGTAGAGCACTCTCAATGGTTATGGATTCCTCTCAAAGTATTAACTATGGGTTGTCCTACGCTTTGCTGATCTGGAAACACATATGAGACCTTCAGAATGGCAAGTGATTCTGCACTAATAATTAGAAGATGGTGGTACAGCCATAAGAGCTTACACATTTGGGCTGCATTTGGGCTGCCCCCATTTGTAAAGTTGGGGAAGTCAAAGCTAGATATGGGTATCCAAGTCTTCCTTTTTGTAGTTTGAGCCTAAATAAACAATTGGGGCCACTGTTGCCTAAAGGAGCCTGTAGTGGCCAGACCTTTCACTGGTATTTCAGTGAGTTACATGCACTTTAGTCATGCAAATGTAAGGGGGAAATTGCAGGCTGCATTCCTTCCAATTGCTCAGTAAGACCATACTCTCAGGTATTGGGATGCAAAGACTTGGGGATGATTGACAAGCCAAGAAAGCAATCAAGTCAAGCTTCATTTCCTTCCATAAAGCAATGAAAAAGAAGAGGTGGGAAGGATTTCTGAACTACTCCCCTTGGTTTTCTCCAGTTGGCTGTGGCTGCGTTATTATTGTTTTTCTCATTGCAACTACTGGCATTGATTTTTTTCTGACTTGGGAAGAAATTGACATTTATTTATTTTTTAGCTTGAGTATAGATGAGTGGATATTTGGCATTATCTTTATCTTTTTTTCTGGATTTGGAATAAATTGGTGCTCACACATGGCACTTGTGTGTTAGTTTTTAATTATAAATTATTCTAATAAATATTTCTTAAATATAATAGATCACTTGTATTTAGGCTTTTGCTGTTTTACAGTTACTTCCAGTATACTCTTCACTTTCCCTACCCTTCCTAAATTTTTGTTTATGGACCTGATCAAACTGTGATCAGGGATTGAGTGGACAAAGACACCATCTGAAATAGCAGAAGGTTCTCTGGCTACTGATACCAACTTTTATTTTCCACTTTCTGTGCCACGGGAAGCAGTGGAGGTATCTTAAGTTATATAAAGGATTACCCATATTATTATTTTTAAGTACTTGACAGTTTCTCAAGGCAAAAAAACAATTTATTATGGCTCAACTTCCTAGAAAAGCTCATGAACATTAGTTTTTCCTAGTCCTAAAGCTGCAATCCTTTGCCCACTTACCCAGGAATAAGTGCCAATGAATTCAGTGGGATTTACTTCTGAGTATATCTAGAATTGTACTGTAAAAGGAATAGTTCTGGATTCTTCGGCAATGTAAATTATTGTAGCTCTACCGGCTCCTGAGGGAACTGTGCCAGTATGTGAACCTGTGGAGAATTTTTAAACACTTCGCAAATGAAAGCAAAATATCCCATAGAGCTATAAAAGACTGCTACAAAACAGCTTTCAAACAGCCTTTAGACCTTAAGGGCATAGAAGTCCTCTGTGAGTGTGCACGTGCGTCCTTTTAAGAACATTGTGTTTGTTCAGTTGCATTGTCTTTCCTCTGCCTTTCATGCATGAGAACATTTATTTTTATTAATATTATGAACCCATTGCTAGAACAGCCTATTATTACACATGAGTAAATGTTGCTAGTTTGATTATTAAAGAAAAAAAGAGAGACCAAAAGACCCACAAATTAATTAAAAAGTACACTGTAGGGTACATATAATTTCAGGAAAATGTTATTTTATGGCAGTAGATTATCAATCCATTCCTGAAGATGCATCTTGTGAGACATCAAATAAGGAAGGGGAAGTGTCCTAATCCGTAATTTCCAAAAAGAAAACTAATCATAGGTTAATTTAAAATAACAATGGATAATGATGTCAGTGTAAAGGCAAAAGAACAATAATATCTACAATCACTGAATACGATCCTTGACTATCGGGATACAATCATTCCTGTCTTCGTCCTGCTTCCTCCTTGGTATCTAAAATGGCAATCATACTCATAGGGCTCATCTACACAGGCGCTTACCCCCACCCCCCGGTAGCTTCGGAGTGGCGGCAGGTGATCTACATGACGCAGCCGCCACTCCGAAGCGATCCAGGGCAAAGCTCCGCACTAAAAAAGTTGGGTACTTACCCCAACTTTTTTAGCTTGGAGTGAGGCTCCACACCTCTGTGGAGCCTTGTTAAGAAAAAATAAATAAAATTTAAAGGGGTGGGTTGGAAATCCCTCCAGGGAAGAAGCACGCCATTCCTCCCTCCTTGTTCCCCCCTATTTAGCTGTAAATGCAATCTTTTGCATTTAGTTTTTTTTTAAAATAAACACCATGTCAGTCCATTTTTTTCTTTAAAAAACCCACTAATCTTAGAAGAGAGGGCGTGGATGCTCCCAGGCGCCCCGGACCTGCCGCATGAATGCTTGGGCAGGCACAGCGGTACCAGCACCCGGAAAGCCCATAACTGTGCTTCTTCTGATGTAGATGGTAACAGCATTACAAATATCATCAAGACAAGGGCCTAATTACCACAGAATCCTCCTTCTGTAATACTGAGTCATGATATTTTGCAGGGAGGGGAGATATGCCACAGGTTCATTTTCTTAGACAAGGACAACTGCAGGAGATCTGGGAGCCATTTTGGCCCTCGTTCAGCAAGCCACTCCCTACTGCAGGCACCAAAACACACACACATTGTTTTAAATGGCATCTGTAGTGGCTACAGAGCACAGTAGGAGTCAAAACTAGCTTGCAAATAAGTTCATTTTTACCCTTATGGTGCTCCATAGCCTCGATGGACACCACTTCCTTAAAAAAAAATAAACCAAATGTGTGTGCAGTGGTGGTGGTGGCAGTGGGGGGGCGGGCATAGTAGGGGCATGTGACCTGTAGAATGTGTGTTGCCTTCCCATGTCTTAGAGTAATGTTCCTAAACGCCATCTCAAATACAGAGCTATACAGATTAAATAAATACAGCATAAAACAAGGGTGGATGGACTGTAGGCTTGATTTTCACTAGAACTCTTGAGGTGCATCAATCACAGCCATGTTGAAAAATAGTGGCTAATGAAGGCAGACATAAAACTGAGGAACAAGGTGCCTTGGGAGACATGTTCAGCCCAGGGATTTGTTTTCAGTACCAGAACTGGAGCTCTTGCACAACCTCTTTCACAAATAAATCTACTCCTTGATTTTAGCAGCCTAATTTAGGAGCAGGGAAGGGCTTTTGCTATTGTTAAATGTTTAAGAGTTAGAAATTGTTGATGATTCACTACGAATCACCTGGAGATTTACCCACCTTCTATCTCTCCCCCACCCCACTAGAAACTTCAGTAATTTTGAAATTGTTTGTATTGGACGAAAGAGACTTTCTTAAAAGAGCTCCCAGCTGTTACTGTCTCAGCTAAGGGCTCAGCAACCTCTTGCCTACCACATGCTTTGGATGACAACTCCAAAACATCTGGAGGGCAAAAAGTTCAGGAAAGCTGATGTAGCCTAAAGCAGACACATTTCTGAGACTGGGGGAAATTGACATGCGTAATGTAATGTAAGATAAGCTGTAGCTCACACAGGGGAAGGCAAAATCACATCAACAGAGAAAAAGAATCCAAAACTGTAAAAATGAGAAAGATGGAAACATTTCTTATCTGGGGAAGAAAAGAAGGCATTGGTGAACAGGAAACCATAGATAAGGTGTCCAAGTCCATGACTCAGCTGGCAGCCAGATTTGTCAGCATAAATTGTTGGTATTTAAACTTGCCCAAACCACCGACACACCTCAAGTAAGATTTTACTTGTTAACTAGAAAGACTGCAATCTATACTCACTTACCTGGGAGTAAGTTTAATTGAACCCAACGGGGTTTACTTCTAAGTAGATGCAGGATTGCCCTGTAGGATTACACAATAATATTATTGGCACATTATGGATTTATCCCTCTTCCAGTTCAGCTCTCCTTTTATTTCTCTTTGTTTTAGGTTATGAGCTGGCTAGCAGGGATCTCTGCATTTTATTCCATAACACCTAATATGGCTTAGCAATGTTTATTAATAATAAATTATGGTGATCAGTATGCATGAGTTAACAGCGCCATCAAAACTTTTACATGTTGTGCATTTCTATAGTCACTGAAGGGACACCTACTCATGCTTGCAGTTTCTACAGGCATAAGCGTGTAGAGGTATACAAATAGCAACAATATATAAAACAGGTGTACTAGAATCGCAGGATTTAAGCCAATTAGCTTTCTTAGCTTCAACACTCTCAACTGGCTTAAGTTTAATTATTTATTTATTTAATTCATTAAATGGCTCATAAAATACATTTCTTTGGGTGAATAATAATAATAATAATAATAATAAGGCTACAAAGAAAATCTGAGTAAAATCAACAATCTAAAAATAAAATAAACATCTTATCACAGCATAAAATGAAGTATCAAGTATAAGAAATAAAGCAACTTTGCACAGGCTAGGATTGAAATGCTTAAAGCATTTTATACATTAGTTTATAGCTTAAATCATTTTATAGCTTAGTTTTTTCTATTAAGGTAGGGACATATAATGAGAGTGTCATAGGCCCTGCTCCTTGCCTTAAAGGAGAACATGCAAAATAGTGTGCCCTAACTTTTATTTGCCCTTCCTTTCCTGTTCCCTCCGCTGCCATCTTTCTTTTTCTGGCTGCTTCCACCAAACCAGCCTTAAAGCTCTCTGGGTCTCAGGTATCTACTTTTGGTAATCTGTGTGTATTGTTTGTTAGAGATGGGATGGGCAACCCAAAAGAAAAGAGACAATAGCGTTTCAAGGGTTTATTGGAAAAAATATTAATAGGAAAAATTTAAAATCTGTATGGATACACAACACACAAAACATATGAGCAATACATAATAAAATAGGTTTGACTGCATCCAGCTAACCTATATAAACCATGTCCCTATTTTATTGAAGAAATATCTTACTGTCCTGCATCCAGCACTCTCTCAACCACTTCTCCAGTTTCAGCAGCTTGGATCCTTTCTTTCCTTTAAGTCTCAAAATTTCTTCCCTTCTCTTTCTCTTCTTTCTTTTTCTGCATTAGGCTTTTATATCTTAAAATTAATTATCCCCCCTAAACTTCAGCTAATCAGGGGGCAGGTTTCTTGTTCAACTTTGATCACCTTTGCCCTAAAATTCTTTCCCTAAATTTCCTAAATGACCTTCCGTTCATTTTACTGCAACACGTTAACTTTCTGAGCAGACATCCTGGCTGCTCTAATCCTAACTAAACTGGTTTTCTTCTTCCTATTCTGACCTCATGTGTTGAACCTTCCTCCAGCCACATAATCTCCTCTACTGAGCCTGCTGCAAACCTTTGGCATCCTGAGCAGACATCCTAATATCTAACAAAACTTTTGACCTCTTGGCACCAACCATCACATATTCAAAGAGAATTTTACTCAAATTATATATATATATATATATATATATATATATATATATATATATTACCCGCCTCTCCATTTTGATCGAGGCGGGGAACAACAGCAAGTATAAAATACATAAAATACTGATTAAAAATATGGTATACATTTTTAAAACATCCTAAAAGCATCCTGAAATGCCACTGGATAGGCCTGCCGGAAGAGATCAATCTTTATAGCTTTCTTAAATGCTAAAAGACTGTTAAGTTGACAAATCTCCTCCGGCAGGCCATTCCACAGTCTGGAATCAAACTAAAAACAAAAATGGAGGCCTGTTCTCTTACTTCACAGGGCTGGGGAGCAGAAAGGATAATTTTCTGCTGACAGGCAATCCAAAATTTCTGTCAGGGTAAAATTAAACAATGTGCATTGCTATTTCAGTTTGAATAATGCATGTATGTGCATTCATAATAGTATAGAGGTCACGTCCTCCTTCTTTGCATAAAGACCGGGAGTGTTAAATGACTGCAAAAACAGTGTTGCACCAATCAGAAGGGCAAATAATATCCCGTTTCTTACTCATAAGAGGTAAAAAAGCAGACAGGGTCTGTTGTGTGTTTCATATGAAAAAGGCCAAAAAAAGACCCACTCCTAACATGCCAATCTTCCCCCTTAAAATTACAGCCCCTGTGGCTGCATATGATGAACAAAAGCAGCCCATTAAAAGAATAATAGAACTCTACATGTTACGTTTGGTTACACACTAAATTCTGGCAAGCAAATGCTTTTTGGAAACTCACAATCCATCAGAGT
Source organism: Elgaria multicarinata webbii (assembly GCF_023053635.1). NCBI lineage: Eukaryota > Metazoa > Chordata > Lepidosauria > Squamata > Anguidae > Elgaria > Elgaria multicarinata. The sequence goes on along the minus strand of NC_086179.1, from coordinate 64,407,790 downwards.
ATTCTGGAGATTTGTCCCAAGCAGCTGTAGGTCTGCTTTTGAGACATTCTGGGACTGTATAGAATCAATCTGTGTTAGGGGTGTTGGGATTGCAATGACCTCCATATCCACATACTGATTCCATTTTTCTGCATGGGGTTTGTGTTAATTGTATACAATGTTAGGTCCAAAATAGACATTACTTTAAATCCATATCTAGCACAAAAAAAACACCAACCCAAAACTTTCTCCCATTTTTACTCTAGATTCAATCTGGATCTTAGAAGCCCCTCTACCCCACCCCCTCCACAAGTTTAGGTCTCATTCTGGATCATGCCCTCTGTCCCTATGTAGAGTAAAACTGGAAGAAAAAAACCCCATGTAGCTCCTAGATAGAAAACTGAAGTGGGGCAGTCCACTCTGCCACCTCAGGATATTTCCAGCTCATGCGCTGAGCAGGACAAGCATTCCCAAGTGGAGTGAAAGTAGTTTTGGTACCCGCTTGCTGCATTCCGAGGCATTGTTTTTAAAGCAGAGGAGGTGAGCTTGAATTATTCAATTAAAATATGTGTATGTCTCCACCCTCATCTTGCCGCAGTGCATCCCATAACTGAATTATGTGTTAAGTGAAGAATGAATTATGTGTTACGTGAAGACATCATTTGCCATCTCTCCCCTTAGGTTTCCTTTGAGCAGGGCTGCAAAATACGCAGGCTGAATGCACCCCCATAGGCTTTTGGGTGCCCCCTGCTGCACCACTGAAATTAAGTAATGCAAGGGGACAAATGTGAGTGGCATGTGGCCCCTATTGGGGCCTGGGGCAATGTGTCCTCAACCCCTAGAAATCGTGCACCCTTGTCTTTGAGGTTAGCTGCAATTGGTGTCTTAGTCTTGAATCAGCAATTAAGAATGATTAGCTTTGCAGAAGGCCTGCTTCTGGTGGAGATGAAAATTGCTTGAACTGGCTTGTTGATATGGATTAATGCAACTGCCTGTGATTTTGGATTCTCCTTGGTTGCGTGGCTATAGGGGCTGTGCCTGCACTTCAGAATGTACCAGTACAGCCTGGCCCTTGGATATTTGCAGATTTGGTTTATTAGGAAGCAAATTGGTTTTTCCTGGAAAAACTGGGAAAGGAAAGAAGAGGAGCAACTCAGAGCATGGCACCAAATATTAAGTTCAGAAGGTGCAGTTAGTACAGAATGCAGCAACAAACTTATGTGATGCGCTTAGCTGCAGCTATATGACACCATAGTTGAAGAATTGCACCAGCTGCCAAATTGCTTGGCAAACCAGGAGTGGACAACAAGCGGCAGACCGCACTGTGGTCCCTGCGGCCTCATCATCATCATCATCATCATCATCATCATAGGCATCTGGAGTGGCCATTTGGAAGGCTCCCCCCCCCCGTCTGAAGGCTTTTTTTTAACTCTTTGATGCTCTGAAAACATAGCCTCTCCAGATGCCATATTTTTTCGGTGCTGCAAGGGAGAGTGGTCCATGGAAGCAGCAAAAATGGTCCCCAGACATCCCAAAGTTGCTGAGAAAACACCTTCTCCCATATAAATCTCCCGATCACTGTGAGCATCATTAGAGCCTGTTCTGGTTGTGCCACATCCTGCAAATGTTAATTGAGCAACAACCAGGAACAGGGCCTTTTCTGTGGTGGCACTCACTCTCTGAAATATAATCTTCTTCCAGAAATAAAGTCTGCATCAATTCTTGCAGTTTTGGCACATGTTGAAAACTTTTTTTATTTGTCTTGGCATTTATTGATTTGTGACACCTGCCCTTTGATTTTTAATTCATGGCTGCTGATTATAGTTGATGGTCTTACTTATAATGTATATTAATATTTTTAAAGGGCACAATCCTATGCATGTTTAGGCAGGAAAATGTCCTGACTGGGGCATGCTGGGAGTTGTAGGAGTTTTTCCCCCCCTGTCTAAACATACAAAGGATTGCATCTTAATTATTGTATATCTCCTGGACATGTTAGACATGACAGGCAGTGGTGAAATATTGAAAATAAAGAAATGAATGAAAGCGTAATTGGAGTTTAGGGCTTTGATACCCCTCACCCCACCCACAGTTCTAGGTACAACATTACTGTGTAGCCACTTCTCAGAAAATACACATTGTTCAGTTCTCACGATTTGGTATCCTGTGATTATGGCTCCACAGAGGTCATATTTAGTTTGTGCTCTGAGTCATAATGGAAAACGTAGGCTGCTTCTAGGCAATGAGTTTATTGTGGAATTGCACTGCCTCATTCACGGGATTTAACAGGGGATCCAGATGTCATTGTCTTGCACTCATAGCCCTCCATGTTTTCCCACCGCTTCTTTGATCTTTTTTTCTTACCAGAAAAAAATCAATTAAGGACAGAAAGACAGAATCTCTGTATAATTATTAGTGCTAGGAGCCCTCTGCCTGGAAGCAACCTAAATTCCTGTGTTAAATGACCCTTCATTCCTTCCCCTCTTTGAAAAACAAAAACTGAGAATCCTGAACTTTAGATCCACAATTATTTCAAATATTCGGAATGTGCATGAACTGATACCCGTGTCTCCATTCCTTCTCCTACTTTGTTCTGTATATGACCTCTTGTTGTGAGTGGCCCACTTGCTCTCACAGTCCAATGTCCTGTGCATGTGTCATTAAGGCAAGCAGTTTCTGTTGTTAACTATGGCACTAACTCTGAAAGTATGAAATTGTAACGTATTTGAAATTCTCCGTGTGTTTCTGCAATTCCTTATGTCTGCAGCATATGTTGATCTGCAGTGAGCTGTGTTTTTCCAGAACTCACAGGGCAGTTTTCCAGAGGGACCGCATAGCTTTTGAATTCTTGCCTTCCCATCCATCCAACCTCTCAGGGAAAGCATAAACCAGGTGACTCACCTATCTGATTCCCCGAAAGAACCCTTGCTGATGATTCAGATGGGTCATTTACTTGATTTGAGCATACCAGGCAGAATGACAAAGCATTTGTCCTCCTTACCTAACTCAAAGCCCTTTCTCTCCTTTCTTCTGCTGATTTCCCTTTCCAAGCTACCAAGTGGGGTTGTGGCCCTCTGTGCAGACAGAAAATGTCGTCACCTTGCTTCCTTAACTGACTTTGAATACTGTCACTGCACCTCTGAAAGAATAAGCTTGAAAAGGTGCAGAAAAGGGCGAGGAAAATAACCATGGTGCTGCAGCAACTCTCCTCTAAGGAGTTGCTTAGCTTAGAAAAAAGGGGCAGGTAAGAGGACACATGACAGAGTATACAAAATAATGAGTGGCATGGACAAAATGAGCAGATTATATTTATTTCACTGCCTCATAATGCTAGAACTCAAACGGTTCTGAATCAGGACAGATACTTCTTCACCCAACACACAGTTAAGCTAAGGAATTCACTGCTGCAAGATGTAGTGATGGCTGCCATCATATGGCTTTAAGATGGGCCTGTTCAGATGACACTCTAAGCCATGATTAGGCTGCTAACCCTTTTGCAGCATATGGTTAGTAGCCTGTTCAAAACTGTGGTTACGTAGCCAACATGGTTAGGAATGATCTACACGACACGCTAAGCCATAATGTTTAGCTCAGAATGCTGAACCACCATGGCCTAGCAAGTCATCTGAACACGGTCAATGGGTATTAGACCAGTTCCTGGAAGATAAGGCTATCCAGGGGAGACGGTGGCTCTAGTTTGGGTGGGGCAGTGGTTCTATTTTGGGTTTTACTTACAACCATCCAGAAGTTTAAAGAACCTATCTAAGGTGTTGGACCTATTTTGGGGATTCACCACCTTGGATAGCTCCTTTATAATTCTAGCTGGCTGTAACTAAAACCTAGAATGAAATTTCTGCCCCACTGAAACTGGAACCACCAGCCTCCCCTGTTGATAGCAATGGTTACTAGACATGTTGGCTATAAAATTACTCCCAGTATCAGAGGCAGTATGCCTCTGTATACCAGTTGCTGGGGAACACAGGTGGAAAAGTGCTATTGGGCTCACGTCCTGCTTGTGGGCCTCCCATAGGTATCTGGTTGGTCACTGTGGGAACAGAATGGTGAGCTAGGCCTCTGGTCTAATCCAGCACGGCTCTACTTATGTTCTTATGACACCTATGCATCCATGGAAATATGAACTACATGGAACTATACAGGGTGCAAAGTGGTGCTACAAGCAAGGTTTGCAACTTTGGAGATAGACACCACCATATGGAGGTACTTTTCCTCCTCAACTTATCTAGTTTCAGCCAAGTACAACATGTTCAGCTGTGGCAGAATGCTTCTCAGTTCCTCGCTGCCTCCTCATGCAGCATCTCAAAGCATTAGTTTCAGGGCAAACATCAAGCAACCTCATCTCAACTGATCCAGATTCTCCTTTTTAAATCGACTTTTAAAATGTTCCAAGGGACATTTTTCAAAATTCACTTACATCACAAGAGCAAGTTAATTGGCAGGAGAAGCAGTAGGTAGAAAAGATAATAAATTTGGGTTCTAGAAGGGTTTCTGGTAATCATGGCCATGGTTAGGCAGCATAGTAAAATGTGGGGCCATTTAGTTTGTTTTAGGTGTACTCAGATAAATACTGCCTCCCGTGTTGTTATTATTAGCAGATTTAACCTTCAGCTTCAAATATTTAAAATAATTCAGTTTTTTTCTTTTAAATCTTTTATTTCAGAGAGGATGAGAGGGTCAGCAGGGACATCCTGCCTAATATTGACACCTCCTGGTCCATGCTGTCTAAAGATAGATACCAACTGCTAAATATTTTATTAGCTTAAAGCTCAAAGGAGGCCATTATTTGTAAGTCAAGTTAACTACAGCAGAAATAAAGCTAATCCTCTATCATTTTTAGTACGCTAGACTTTGGTCCTGGTAGACCAGATACCGTATTTCTTCGATTGTAAGACGCCATCGATTGTAAGACGCACACTAATTTCAGTACCACCAACAGGAAAAACAACAACAACCCTAAGACACACCCGTGATTCTAAGAAGAACCTCATTTTTAGAGATGTTTATATGGGGGGAAAAGTGTGTCTTAGAATCGAAGAAATAGGTAGTAGCTAGCACACACACACTCACTTTGTGAGAAAAAAATAACACAGAATCTATAGAAATTATTTATAGAAATGTAAGCGATTGCTTCTATTCTAAACAAATGTCTCTTTGTAACAGATTTTAAAGGCAATTTTACAACCTTCTCTCTTTTCCCATTGGCTGTTCAGATCAAGTATTTACTCTGAAAGGGATAAAAAGGTTACATGTTTAGCCATGTTGACTTCAAGTCCTTGTAGGCACCGTCAGTGGGAATCCTGCATTGGGAATCTCTCAGGAGAGGAGGAAGCTGATACTGTAGGTCAGGGGTGAGGAGGAACAAGAGGCCCTCCAGAAGTTGGTGGACTGCAGATCCCATCAACTGTAGGCAGCATAACTTGCTTATAAAGGACAGTCCTGTATTTTGGGGAGTTGGCACAGGAGGGTCCTCTATTTGAAGGGGTGGTATGAAGTCAAAGACCCATAAGAAGGGAGAAGCATCTGGACTGCAGACTGAGCAAGTAGAAAGGTCACTTGGTCAGTTTTCTCCACTATGGTGAGATGTATTGTATTTCTATGTAAATTATAACTATTATTTTGAAATTTGCACCTATGCAAATTGGTACCCTTTTTGTCCTCTTTTTTTTCTGAGCAGGGTAGATGATGCAATTCCTCTTTTTGACAGGGTGTAAGTGACCACCCTATCCCTGCTGTAGGCTGAAGTATGGTGTGCAGAAAGCAGATAGGGAGACATTTTCTTCCTCTCATAATATTAGAACCCACACAATAGAACCATGAAGCCTATTGTGGGGGGAGGGGCAAATTAAAAGTAGTACTTCTTCACATGGTGCATAAGTTGAACTGTGGAATTCGCTACCACAAGTTGTAGTGATGGCCACTGATTTGGATGATTTTAAAAGGGAATTGGACATGGAGCAGAAGGCAATCAATGGCTACTAGTCCTGATGGCTATATACTACCAAGAGTACCAGAGGGAGTATTCCTGTGTACTCTACTTGCTGGAGACCATAGGCAGTATGGTGCTATTGCCCTCATGTCCTGCTTTTGGGTTTCCTGTGGGCCACTGTGTGAACAGAATGCTGGACTAGATGGACCCTTGGTCTGAGCCTCCAGGGCTCTTCTTACATCCTTATGTCTCCCTTTAGCTGTACTGAAAGGAAGCAGAATCTTACTGATTAAGAGCTCCACCACACCACTGTTTTAACACACTCTCAACATGCCTGGCGTCTAGTTTTGCAGTGCAGCACTCACATGACGTCGTACCCATCCTGCTGTGATCGTGCCATTTCCCCCTCCTCTTCCATTTTATTTTTGTATGGAGAAAGTCTGGTTCTTTTCACCATGCACGATAATATCGCTGTTCCATTCCCATGTAATTTCTTTTTTGATGCTATTTCAGATTGTCCCGATTTTTCTGCTGGGGGTGTGTCTGTGGAAGGACATGTGTGTAGGGCGGTGTCGTGGACGAAAGCTGAGGATGGGGTGGTTCTCCTCCAGTGCACCATTTCAATCATCATTCTCCTTGGGAATCCCTGCTAGATCATTGGTACGGTGTTTGCTGAGTTGGTCTATTTACTTTCGGTCCTCCAACTCAGTTTATAATGATCCTAGGGAAAGCATTGTGTTTTCATTTTCTCTCTCCACCCCACCCCCACATTCTCCTAAGTTTTACAGTGCAACAATGCTTCCTTGAAGCGAGGATAGGTAGACCAGTCCATGGACATGCAAGGGGTTGACTTTCCCTAATCCCTTAAGTACACCATTGCATCATTACACCATTTCAGCCTACCAGAATTGCATTCAATTGCATTTGCGCAGATTTAAAAAAAAATAAAACATGGGAAAATAAGAATTAGGGCAGGAGAAGGAACCCATATCCAACGTCCATCTCAAAGTCCCTTCCAGCTTCAACAACCAATGAACTGCAAGGGGAAGGGGAAGGGAGGAGACAGGCCGGTAAGCTAGTGATGCGAGCCCGCACAGGTGAAAGGATGCACATGCTGAAATAGTGGTGAAATCGCACAACAATACACACACATGAAAGTGATCAGCACTTGATGCGCTGTTGAAACAGAGGCGGATAGTGCGGGGACAACCTGAGGGAAAAAACGTGGTGTGATAGAGCTCTTATTTCTGACTTCACTAACAGCCATCTTTTAGCGTTGGCACTATTTGTATGTCTTTACCCTTACCTCCTGCTTATGGAATCTATATTCTCCAGCATTATCAGCAAACCTACAGCTTAAATGCAGGATAGCCTATATCTCCCCACAGAAATTAGCCTGCTCCTCAATTCCTGCCTAGATCTTTCTATCATGTTAAGAGAGGAATTTCTGAATGTGGGTGATTGAGTTCATTGGCAGATGGAAGAAATGCAGGATTGGGCTCATTAAGTACTACATTTCATTTTCTTTGATGTCTTAATGTAAACAGGTCATTTTGTTTCAATAGCACTTCCATGCCCCATTTCTGTTTTATTTGCATATTATGCCTTCCAATAGAAACTGTATAATTTAGTCGGATATAAATTTGGAAGGTAATGTCAGAGGAATTTGGAAACCTTTCAAATCATAATTTCTCTTCACCCTACCCCCCACTCCACTGGAGCCTTAAATGCCATGCAGAGGAAGTTTAAAGGTGGTCTTGTATTAGCTTTCTTTTTATTTAAGATGCACTGATCTTGTATTAGCTTTCCGTTCATTTTCTAGATGAAAAGAATTTATTTTATTTATTTTATTTACAATATTTATATACCACTCTGGAGAGTTGGATGAAAGTCAGTCATTGCTAAATTCTGAAGCCCTGTCAAGTTGATTGTGATCAGGAATAGCATGTGTGGGTGTGAAGTGTTTTCATGTTACTTACGGAATTTTGTCTACTTTTTTCAGGACAAGAACCGAAGCAAAGACTATGTTGGTGGTTTTTAAGACTTCCTATATTGTGGGAGCACTTTTCAGAGGACTTGCCTACCAAGGAACGAGGGCTGGACCAGGTTTATTTCAGTGGGCCCCTGGCTGCCATTTTAAATTTTCCACAATGCCCCACTGCAGGGTTTTTAAATGGTGTCTTGTATCCATCTGGTGTGGGTGGCCCAAGGCAGGCAGGCATCAGTGCTGGTTGCCTCTGTCGGGGCCCTAGCAGCTGCCCAAAGATGTTGGGTGCTGGCATTGACCCTGAATGAAACCCCTGCAAATCTGCCATAGAATCCCTGTGCATTTGCAGAGAGTTCTGAGGCACACACAATTCACATGCGATACTGACCTGACCCTTTGTTCCTTACTGTCACGCCATGTCAATTTAGCAGGTACCATGGAGCACACCCTTGTGGCTGCAGATTGCAGGGGAAGCTTGATTGTAGTGAGCAAGCTGTTTTTCAAGGAAGCCTGTCAGCCCTTACTGATTTTCCCATTGAGGAATCCTTAATAAGTTTTCTTGAAAACCATCCAACTATTTCAGCAAGTGTTATTCTAAGATAACTAAAGTTTTCTGATGGGCTGTATGGATGTTGGTTGGTTCTATCCTCTGTCAAGTCCACTCACTTCTTTCAAATTTCTGGGAAATTTCTGAGTATTGTGAGTTTGTCTGCCACAACTCCTGCATCCATTTTAAAGTCCCCCTCCCCACAGTTTCACTGTTATTTCCCTTCATTGTTGATACCAATCTGGCTATCAGTGTAGCTTTGCAAGCATGCAGAGTGGAAATAAGGAGGGGATATCCACAGTTCTTTGATGGGAATTGGCACTAATAACAACAAGGACTTGATGGGCTTCATCCATAGGTGACAGTTGCAGTATTCCATTTGATTGAACTATTATAAAGTAAAGAGAAGAGATCTTTCACTTTTCAAAATGGAATCATTTCCAGTGCAGTAATTGCACATTTATAATTCCTAGATGCTACAATGCAGAAAAGAGTCAACACAAATTCAGGTTATTCAGATCATCATTGACATTGATTGCAACATCCTCATCTTCCAGTGGGGATTTAGTTCAGTGGGTCACAATAGATTAAAAATGATCTGGCCATGTCTTGTACACTTTACAGTATAAGCTTTGGATAAATAGATCAGATAAAATTGTAGCATTGAGTTTTTCTTGTTCTATAAACCAGCCTTCCCTAACCTGGTGTCATCCAGATGTGTGACTGGGGGGTTATGGGAATTGTAGTCTAACACATCTGTAAGGTGCCAGGTTGGGGGAGGCTGCTATAGACCTTGCTTGGAACGCATCCTTGTCTTGTGCTCTCTGATCTCCATTGGGTACATGGAGACATGCAGGCCACTTCATTCATCTAAAAAGAGGGATGGCTTCATCAGAGCAAAGGAATATGGATCCAAACTTATCTCTTTCACTGAAATTTATGGTGCAGTCCATAGAATTTACAAATGGCAAGAGGGTTAGGCATAAAGCGATACGAGTTGGTGGCCTTCTGCTGCATTGGAAAGGTATCTGGTTGCAGTTCCACAGGAACATTGCCATAATGCTGTCACAATATCTTAGTTTCTAACACTTAGGGTGGCCATGTGTCCTATTTAACAGAGGACAGTCCTCTATTTGAAGGGCTGTCAGTTGAAGGTTGTCTATTTGAAGATATCCTCCTCTATTGAAAAGGCTGTCCGATTTTAAGATAAAGTCAAAGTCCAATTTTAAGATAAAGACACTCAAGAATAGAAAACAAGGCTTTGAAGTTGCCCATCCATAGTTAGCACCTGGACAGCAGATTGCTTGGGCAGGGACACAGGTCACCTGAATCGTATTTCTATTTAAATGATAGAAATTCTTTCTAAATTTGCTTAGACATATATAAGTTAGCCTGTGCAAATATGTATCCCCTTTTGTCCTCCTTTTGGGTGAAACATAAGAGGCATCATACCGACCCAGGTCAGTATCCCTAAGAATTTATTTGTTGACACAGCATGTCTTCAGTGCCGGCTTTTAGGTATAAAAGTAATTCGAGCTGTTACATTTCTCCAGGAGTTGAAATATTGGTATTGCCTTCTCATCCATTCCGTTGGGAACAGGCCAGCCATTTAAATTCCTGCTCTAGGATAATCTGAACTCTTATGGTCGCATAGATTTGCATAAACAAAAACATAAAGGTGTATTCCGAAATGGCAGCAGGCAGCACTCAAAAAAGAGCTAAAGCAGAAAGGTTAGGCAGAGAGGTTATGACAGTGAGGGCTGCTCAAAAATTTTCCAAATGGAGAGTCCACGTGAATGCATCTGCATTGAGGAAGTCATGTCTGACCTGGTGTGACCACATTGCTGACAGAATCACTTCCCAGCAAAAATCCATGGGAGTGCAGCAGCCTGTTTTCTGTTTTGTTCTACCTAGTTCACTTCCAGGTTTTCTCTGGAATCTAAAAATTGCATTCCATAGCTATGGGAAGTGACCCCCTTCTCATCCCCAAATGTGTATGTGCTGGGGGCCTCAGATTTCACTGGGACCATGGCATGGTGGGGGCGGGGGCGGGGGAGAAAGGAAGGTTAAACACTCCCTCAGCCCTCACTTTAGTCCCAGTTGTGAAAGGGCGCCTTCCCCCATCATTGCTGTGCTGGCTGGGAATTGTGGGAGATAAAGTCCAACACATCTGAAGGGCACCAGATTGGGGAAGGCTGGTGTAAAGGCAATACTTTTTAGAAAGGGAAGGAGTTAAATTGCTAGAGTTGATTCCTAAAAGGGAGGGGCAGACCATAGAGAAGGACATGGCTACACTGATCTACACAGGCCATAATCAGTCAAACGGAAAGAAAAGGACCTCTGCCCAATGGCTTATTTACACCAGGGGTAGGGTGACCATATGAAAAGGAAGACAGGCTCCTGTATCTTTAACAGTTGTTTAGAAAAGGGAATTCAGCAGGTGTCATTTGCATACATGCAGCACCTGGTGAAATTCCTTCTTCACAACAACAGTTAAAGCTGCAGGAGCCCTGCCCTCTTTTGTATCTTGTCTCTCTAGTATATCTCCTGCAGCTTTAATTGTTGTGATGAAGAAGGAATTTCACCAGGTGAAACAGAGGTCAAAATCACAGGTGCATACGGGGGGGGGGAGTAGGTGTGATGGAGCTCACAGTGATTAGTAAAAACAAAAACAAAATCACTTTTGAATCCTTTTTGTTATAAATGGTAATATTTCTGCATCTTCATTAAACAGAAAATAGGGGCAGAATGTTTCCCTATTTTCCCAAAACCTCAGCCTAGATCTGCCCTTGTGCTTTGGGATACATGGATCTTCTAGGGCAGCTGGTACCTGGCAGCTAGTCTAGAGCTTCCCTTGTGCAGGAGCCTCCTCACTCTTTTCTCAGTTCTTCCTGGGATACTTGTCTTATGGAAATGAATAAGTAGAGCATTGAGCCATGCAAGATTCCCCCCCCCCAATTCCACAATAACATGCACATGGGAATAGGTCTTTGAGAAGGACCATGAGCTTCATGAAGGTCCTACAGAGAGGGGGACAATTGTTTTGCATCCTTTCCTGAGGCCAAACACTCTAATACATGTCTTCTCATAAGTAAGCCCCAGTGAGTTGGGTGTGTATAGGACTTCAGGAAGGACTTTGGGTGATCTCCACTGGAATATTTGCCTAGCAAACCTCATTTGCAGCAGAAATCGACAGCTCTAGGACCAACAGTATGACCTTGCAACAGGACCTTCCACTCTGAAGATGAGGCTCTCATTGTTCTTCTTGCTAGACAATCCACAACGTACACACCACTCCTCACAGGCTGAATCAGCCATCTCTTTTTAATAGTTGAAGATCTTTCCTCTCGTTTTCAGTAATTTTAAAGTCATCTCAAAGTTCCCACATACCTTGAAAAATAAAGCTGGTTTGTATTTGTTACCTACGTGTACGCATCCAAGGCCATTCAGATTGTTCCAGCAAGTCAGGGTATGATCAAATAGCATTCAATGCCCTCAGTGCCCAAAGGATTCAAAGGAAAGGCCCACAAAACCAAAGGCTTTCAGCACAAGACTGCCAACTGGAGCTCTCACTTTATCCCCATTTTAAAAAGGAATTAAAAGAGAATACCAGCAAAAGGCCTTGATGTGGGTTGTTGAGATGAATGGCAGAGTGAAATGAGTAATGCAACTAATACAATGGAACCACAATAGAACTATAAATGTTTTCTTTCAAGCAACAAATGCCAACAACATTTTTCATCATTGGAATGGAAAGTATGGTGAAATTGGGCATTTTCACCAGAACCAGAGAAGAATATTTATCGCTTCTTATTTTTTTCTTCCTTTAGGATTTTTTTTTTTTTACCCAAATCAAACCAAAGTAGACTAAAGCATCCCAGCTAGCTCTGTTGATGTGATGTATCTAGAGATATAAACATGTGGGTAGGATCATGTCCCCTGGCACTGCCCATATGTTTACCCAAATGTAACCAGGGGGGTGGTATCTTCATGGTGCTGGGTTGGCGCCATGTCCCTCAGAAACCCCATAGCTTCCCCGGGGTGGCAGTGAGTAATCCCAATGCTGAGGAGGGAGCGCGGGGTTTCTGGACAGCCATCCAGGGACCGCAGCCGCCCCCACCCTCTTCCTTGTGGAAGGCAACCAATTGCCAGTTGCCTTCCACCAGGCACCGTCTGGCCATGCCTCCACCTCCAGAGCGAGACAAGGGGCTGTCTTTAAGTCATCTTGTGCATCCTTGCCTCGCTCTGTAGAAAATAGTTTGGGTAAGCCCCTGACTTTTTTTCTCTGCAGCTTTGCGTAAAGCCCCAAGGTGGGTGCGCAATTGCAGCTGCGTTGTATAATCAATGTCACGCCACCGCACACCCACCCTGAGGCTTTCCGAGTCAGCTCCCTAGAGGACATATTGAAAGACTTGATGTGAAAAACAAAAGGCAATTCCTAAGTTTAAGGGAATGTGTGTTTTCAGCAACTTGTCAGTCTTTTAGAATTTAAAAAAGCAATAAAGACTGATCTATTCCAGCAGGCCTACCCAGTGAAATTTTAGAATGTTTTTAGGGTTTTAAGGATGTTTTAATCATGTATGCTATGTTTTTAATCAGTTTTTAATGTGTTTTATATTCATTGTTCTTCCCCGCCTTGATCCAAGTGGAGAGGTGGGTAAGAAATATTATTATTATTATTATTATTATTATTATTATTATTATTATTATTATTATTATTATTTGGTATAGTCCTCCTAAGACAGCACTACCTGAGAATTCTGGTAGAGCATCAAGATGCTGAAACATCTCTGCACATTGAAAGCTAATGTGTGTTGGGAAAGGGTCTTGCCTCCGTAGTTTTCCACATGCATGATGTTAAGGAAGCACTTCGGATATGAGACTCACCACCTGCATTCTGACATGGTACCCACCTATGAGGACAGTAGCACAAGCGTTTTCTGAAGTGAAGCCCCTTACAGCACCTTTCTGTTGTTTGGGGGATATGTAGCTGCTTGGTTTTAAATCCAAGGCCTTGTTCCTACTTCATCTAATAGCTGATGCTTCACTACAGAGAAAGCAGATCTTTCCATTGCGGATGGAAGGTGAACTAACGAGACGAGACAAGGCCCAGATCTACACTAGTCTCATAATGTTGCTAGTGTCCCTTTCTAACGTGGTTGTCTGTATCGGTTCTCTGTAGCTGTAACGTTACTGCAGGGCACATTGTTAAATCCTTTCGTTGTTCTCCCTCCCTCTTCTCTGAGAGCTTCTGGGTTTGCTCCACCCACTGCCTGCCTCATTCCTAGCCAGCAGTGCAGGGCAATAGTCATAAGCACACACAAACTCCCTCCCTCCCAAAACATCTTAACACAAGTCCCAGGGAATTGCCTGAATGCATAGGAGCCAGCCACTTTGCTGAAGCTAAGCAGCGTTGGGTCTGGTCAGGGTTGGGAAGGGAGACCAAATTGAAAAGTTTTAGCAGCAGCCGCATTTAAGCCCCACTGGTCATGAGTTTTGGACTTTGGACCCTTGTTAATTTTCCTGCATGGAGCTACAGCGATCCTTTGAGCGCTCCTCTGCTCCTTTGCAAAGAGGGAGGAAATGTTAAAAAAAAAAACATAAAAAATCAACCGATGACCCAATTTGATTCAAATTTTAAGGCAGGATGCATGGGAGTACTTCACAATAAAAGCAGATTCTAAGGTGGAAAACTTCTGAGTCCTTTGCATGCAATTGTCAGTGATTGCACAGTATAACACTGGTGTGATTTATCTGCTGTAGCAGATAAGATAGCAAATGGGCCGAAGGAAGGAGAACATGAAGTGGGTGGAGCAAATCCAGCAGCTCTGAGAAAGGGAGAGGAAAATTACCGGTAGGACGAGGCACATGAATCTGTAGCCACGCTGGAACTAAGAAACAGAACCTGTAAGTACGACTCATTTACAACGTTGGAGACCCAGGGTCACGTGATGCTATGCGGCACAGTAACCCATTCAAAACGTTAGAATAACACCAGTGTAGATTCCCACAAGAAGTTGGATTTAAAATAGGGCCACATTTATTTATGAATACCTGCAAAGGAAGATGGAGGCCTAGGCGGGCATCCTATTTTGGCCAACGTCTTGGCCATAATTGGGATCAGGCGATCCATTCATATCCTGATCGGTGACGCGTGTCTATCACCTCCTGTCAGGATTCCCCTTTTGGGGTAGGTAGGCCTTCCGATGTCACTCCCCCTCACGTTGCAAAACTCTGAGTGAGTGAGTGAGTGAGTAAGGTTGGCCTAAGAGGTAACCCTTATCCCATCATCTGATTCCACAGGACTCCCAGCTGAGGCCCTCAGGTATTTACCAATCACCACAACGGTGCCTAAGAATGTCCACCAACCTTATCCTTGCTCCCGATGCCCGCACTCCTGCCCCCAGTCAAAATGTGACCAAATTCAACCAATTAGCCTAGTTGATACTCCCCTGCTGTCTTACAGTGTGAAGTAGGTGAAAAAACTCCCAAAACTTCCCTCCCCCACAATTACCTCACCATGCCCAGGCAAGCTGGGCATGGTTGTAAGGCCTTTCTCATTGGCTGCTCCACTTCAGAAGTCAGGTTGTGGGTCTCATATTTGAAATGCTTCTCCAACATCGAAAAGCCCCGTACATGAAAAATTGGAGGGGGACAAGTGTTCTTTTCCAATACACACTAGCTTTCCAGTCTCAAGCCTTCCTGGTTTAAACCAAAAACAAGTCATGATTTTAGTGGTATAATTTGTTTTTCAATATTTTAATTCTGGTTTTTTTATTCTTTTTTCTTTCTTTTTGTTGTTCACCACTTGGGTATCTTATTAGATATATCATGGTCTATGCACCCTATGAATTAAGAGTGGACAACATGTGGTCCCCACAGACCCCCAATGCAGCCTCCACTGAAAAAAAGGTGGAGTTGCAAACAAAATGGCATCTGGAATTGCTACAAAACTCCCAAAGTATCAAAAAATAGCTTGTTTGCAATTTAATTTTGACCCTTTTGATGCTCTGTAACAGCTCTGCATGCCATTTTGGTTGTTTTTGCATGTTCTTTTCGTTCCCCATCCCCAATTTTTTGGCACTCATGGAGGACGGCTCGAAGCTAAAATGGCCCAGAACTTCCAAAGTTGTCCATCCCTACTGTAAATAAGCAAATAAATAGACAAGTACCACAGAGAGAGAGAGAGAGAGAGAGAGAGAAATGAAGAAGATATGAAATCAGCTCATAAACTAAAGGATTGGAGTAGAAAAGTTCTCTGTGACTTAAGTGTATGTGTTTGCTACTTCTGTTTATTGTTTAGATAAGTTTCAATGCTGCCACATTAGCTTGATATCTTTTCTCGGTTTTGCCATAATAATAGGATATTTTATACTTATAGACTTTGTATAGTCCCAAAGGATTTCAAAATCCATTTACATGCAGCATCACAGTATAGAAGCCTACGCCTGTTTATTGCAAGAAGCATTTTACAATGAAATCCTATTCATTATTTACCATCCCATGAGATACTTCTAGCGTGTCTGTGGAAATGGTTTGCATTCTTGCACAATTTTTGCATTTCTAGAAGAAAGATCCTAAACTTTATAGTAGGGATAGTGACCTCCAGATGTTTTAGACTACAGCTCCTATCAACCTCAGCCAACATGGCCAATGTTTTAGGATTGTGGGAGTTTGTTTATTGTTTTACTTATTTATACTATTTATAAACCTCTCTACATCTGAAAAAAAATCCAAGCAGTGAACAGTAATAATAATAAAAAATAAAAATACAGAAGGATAAAAATAGTTAAAATAGATGCAATTCAAGATACCTGGAAGGCACCAGGTTCCCTTCTTGTACTATATAGCAGTCTCCTGATACAATTGTGCACTGCCAATGATGCATGTACAAATTTCAAAGGACTCCATGCTTTGGGGAGCTCTAATTCAAATCAGTTTGTCCAAACTGAGTAACTGACAGCAGGATTTGGGGTTGATTGAAAGGCTGTTGGAAGCCCTAATGGCAGCTGTCTAAGCAAATATGCCGTTTACTTACAGCAATGAAATCAGTGATTGTAGGCATGAAAACTGATGGCTCACATAAGTGGAGATGGCTTTTCCATTCCCATAGTTGCGCTGGTCCACCAGCAGCCCTATTATAAAATATTTGCAACATTAGGGTGACCAACTGTCAGGATTTCCCCGGATTTGTCCTGGTTTTTGTTCTTTCCATGGTGTCGGGGGATTTTCTATAATTTTCAATAATGTCCTGGAATGACATACCTTCCCCTTTAAGGCTGCCATTAGCATGGCAGGAGGGAGTGACATGCTTTCTTGAGGCACATCATTCCCCCACCCTGAGCTCCAGTTGAGGTCTTAAAGGGGAAAGTGGGTCATTCGTGGACATTATAGAAAAGGCCCCCATTGGAGTGGATGGTGGTGGTGCAGAATGAAATCCTTTCCCCTCCCCCACTCCAATTGGGTTCTTTAAGGTGGCGGGGGAATAACGTACTTTCTGCAGGACTCAGAAAGCTGCTTCCCCACACACACACACTAGGAGTCCTCTTTTTTGGTTTCCCAAATATGGTCACCCTATTAAATGTGTGCTGTAAAATCAGACATGTGACCAAGGCTATGTTTGGGTGGGCACAACCCCTTGGTACTGGACACGCCCCCTTGGGGGCGACCATGTTGTCCTCCTTTTTGGTTTCCAAAATATGGTCACCCTATGCAACATGATGTGTTTGGGAATACTGAACTTGTACAGCTATCACTATGTCCCGTTTAAAGTGCACAGTTTCTGGCACAGCAAGTTTCAAGGTTGCGCTGTTTGTTTTAAAAGGATACATCTGCATGTAATTCTTTAATCACAACCATTTCCAATCAGCATATTGACTGTTCAATGCAAGCCACAGTTAGCAATGTCTGTCCATCAGGTTGGATGACTTTAAAGGAGAATTAAACAAACCCATGAAGGATAAGGTGATCAATGGCTACTAGTTATGATGCTTCTGAAAACTAGTTCCTGGGGAGTGCTATTCCGCTCATGTCCTGTTGCGGGCTTCCCAAAGGCATCAGGTTGGCTACTGGCCTAACAGAATGTTGCACTAAGTAGACCTTTGTGTCATGTTTCCCCAAAACTTCCACCTTATTGGGAGACAATAAAGAGGTCTGCCACATGATCCACAAAGCTTTATTCAGGCAATAAACATCTCTTCCCACTTGAAGAGAGTCTAACATCTAGGAACTTTCCTCTCACCAAAACTATGCAAACTAAGTGAGACAATTGTCCTTTCAAGAAAAAAGGAAATCCTTTTCTCAGAATGCTTTAATTTCTAGGTGTCTGATTCTGAAGAAGCCTTTGGCGAGAAGCTAGCCAGGCCTTCCTTTAGCTCTGCCCGTTTGAGTCTGCGGCAGATCCTAGGATCAGCTAGCCCTGAAGTGTCCTCCCCCTCTCAAGAAAACTGATTTCCCACAGACTGTGTATTGTTAACGTTTTCAGTGATAAGGTCTGGCGAAGGTTCATCCCCAGCTAGTGGAGAGCCCGTGAGAATCACCTTCCCCACTTCCTGCATAGGCTGGTACATTTCTGGTGCTGTCTCTCCTGTTTCAGAATATGATTCCAATTGATCGCCTGAAACTCCTTCCCCCAGCCTAAGGGGAACAGGCCTGGTCACAACAGTTTGGTATGATCCAGCATGGTCTTCTTGGTTGTTATTGCTCATTTGCAATGAGGCAACTATTCGACTCCATGACAGTCATGGTATTATTTATTTTTATTTATTTATTTATTACATTTTTATACCACCCAATAGCCGAAGCTCTCTGGGCGGTTCACAAAAACTAAAACCATCATAAAACAACCAACAGGTTAAAAGCACAAATACAAAATACAGTATAAAAAGCACGACCAGGATAAAACCACGCAGCAAAATTGATATAAGATTAAAATACAGAGTTAAAACAATAAAATTTAAATTTAAGTTAAAATTAAGTGTAAAAATACTGAGAGAATAAAAAGGTCTTCAGCTGGCGACGAAAGGAGTACAGTGTAGGCGCCAGGCGGACCTCTCTGAGGAGCTCATTCCACAACCAGGGTGCCACAGCGGAGAAAGCCCTCCTCCTAGTAGCCACCTGCCTCACTTCCTTTGGCAGGGGCTCACAGAGAAGGGACCCTGTAGATGATCTTAAGGTCTGGGCAGGTACATATGGGAGGAGGCGTTCCTTCAAATAACCTGGCCCCAAACTGTTTAGGGCTTTAAATGTCAATACCAGCATTTTGAATCGGGCCCGGACCTGGACTGGCAGCCAATGAAGCTGGAAAAGGACTGGCGTAATGTGGTTTCATCGGCCAGTCCCTGTTAGTAATCGGGCTGCTCTGTTTTGTACCAGCTGAAGCTTCTGGACCGTTTTCAAAGGCAGCTCCACGTATAACGCATTGCAGTAATCCAAGCGAGAGGTTATCAGAGCATGGATAACTGTAGCTAGGCTATCTCTGTCCAGATAAGGGCGTAGTTGGTATATCAACCTAAGCTGATAAAAGGTGCTCTTTGCCACTGAGTTCACCTGTGCCTCAAGTGACAGTTCTGGATCCAAGAGCACCCCTAAACTATGGACCCAATCCTTTAGGGAGAGTGCAACCCCGTCCAGGACAGGGGAAACATCACCTCGCTGGACAGATGAACCACCCGCGGGTAGGGGCAGGAAAAAATGATCTGCCCTATCAGTTGTTTTTGACAATATTGTTTTGTCCAATATTTGTTGTTTTTTTGTCCGATATTCGAGGCATCCCAAATGAGAGGCCATTTTAGATTACCTTAGCCTCAGCTGTAAAAATATGAATATGTACATCGGTTGCCAACTGCAAGTGAATAGAGAAGCTTTGATCTGGAAATGCTAACACACTGGTAGGAGAAGGGAACAGGATACTTGGGGCTTTTCTATATGAAGCTTTTTACTTGCCATTTTACCAAGGTTTCTGCTCCCGGATTCTTTGTATGATTTGCACAACTGCACTGGGGTTTTATTCTGCCATTCTCCCAAACACCGGACTTTCACTGATCAAAACAACAACAGCAGCAGCAGCAGCAACAGCTAAAATGGTTGCAAAGAGGAATGACAAGCAAACTGTTGAGTTATGGCTTTAGAAGCTGATTAGTTATGGCACAGACTGGGTTTCTGGCACATAACCTTTTGTGTTAAGTCTCTGTCTGGGCCTTCCAGAGACTAGCAGAGATTACAGCGGTTCTCAGCCAAGTCAGCAAAGACGTGAATTAAGACAGAGATTTATGTAGGTTAAAATAAACCTTTTACTGGCAAATAAATATATAATTTAGTTATGGCAGTACAGATACAAATACTTACAAACGGTCAGTCAATACAGCTCACATCAAGTTGGGTAAGGGACATGGAAGAAATAATGAACATGAAAACACATTTACTTTTATAGACAACCTGTACAATGATGCAACTCCTTGCAACCCTTAATTGAAGACAATCAGTTAGACAATTATTCAATTATGACACTCAATGTCCAGGTGTAGAGTTGACCTTTAAGTTTCTGCTGAGTCTTCTGTTCTTCCAGATCCTCAGCAATTAACAAAGCAATGGAAAACATAACCAAGATCCATTCCAGGATCCAACACAAACAGGAAATGACAATTTGAAGTAACATAATGAAGAGAGACTTCCAGAGGCGGAGCTTTTGTTACTACTGTTACTGTTTTGACTGGCGATAGCGCACCATTATATGCCGAACCTGCTAGTTCATCTAAATGGGAATCTCATGCCCAAACTTGTGGCTCAGGGGTGATTGGTGCTCTTCTTCAGAGCAACCATCATTGTAAGGCAGTGATGGGCAATAGGTGTGCCCTCAGACAGTGCACCCTCGGATGCCTTTCTTGACACATGTTGAAATGCTCCACCTCTCCTACTTTTTTTTTTTTTTTAATAACAACATTTCTTACTGGCAGCTGGAATTGCTCTAAAGCAAAGTGAGGGCCTCTAGCCATTCCCATCTTCTTTCCCCATGCATGCCTCTGAGCCTCACTTGGGGGATCAGAGATAGCCTTTGGAAATGAAGATGACAGGTGGCTGCAGGCCGACGCTTTCATGTGCAGTGCGCCCATTTTGTGGTGTACCCAGGACTGTTTCTCAAACTGCCAGATGGGCCCATGGGCCCAAAAAGTTTGCCTTTCCTTTGACATGAGATGCTATGCTGCAGTTGGAAATCACAGTTTTCAACTCATCTCTTACTAAAATCATTCTTCTCCCTTATTCCCATTCGATAGAAGTGATGCTTATGTTTTAAATATTTGTGTAAGTAACCTGGGATTGTCTACTGGGTAAATAGATCATTTAAATATATAATGTGCAGCTGTACTGAAGAAGAACGTTTTAAGTTCCTGCAGCTGGGATGATTATTATTATTATTATTACACACGCACACTTCTGAAAAGAAACAGATTATGACAATAACTAGTCTGGGGAACATAGCTTTCAAAGCCTTGTTTACATTTGTCAATCTCAAAGATGTTTCTTTTTATATGGATCTTATTATCAGGCATTATCCAGCAAATTAGAACAAGCTGGAAATTGCTCTTGCTAATGACTACTTCTAGAAGGTACTACAGCATTAGTAGACATAACAATCCTAATCTAGCAACAGCAATCCACACACAGGGAAACATGGTTCCAGGTGTAAATAGGGCACAATCCTATGCACCTTTAGACAGAAAATGTCCTACAATACCCAGCTTTCCACAGGCAGCAATGCTGGCTGGGGAATTATGGGAGTTGTAGAACTTTTTTCCTCTCTAAACATAGGGTGACCATATTTTGGAAACCAAGGAGGAGGACAACGTGGTCGGCCCCCAAGGGGGCGTGTCCAGCACCAAGGGGGCGTGCCCACCCGAACATAGCCTTGGTCACATGTCTGATTTTACAGCACACATTTAAGACAAATCTGCTCTACATAGCATCTTAATGTTAAAATCACTGAAAGAACAAGTGAGAGATTCAATGTATCTGAAATTAACTTCACTCACTCCTACTTTTGTAGGTTTTGTTGTACTTTGAAGCTTTTGCTATGCTTTGTGTGATACAGCCTCCCCTTCCCTCAAATATCTTTTCTGACTGTGTCTTCACTCATTCCAACCTGCTGTTGTTGTTAACAGGGTTTGCTATGGGCCAGCCGGATGGCTGCCTTTTTTAATTTCAATTTTTTAAAACAACTTGTGTATAATTGCCACAAGTTTCCCTACTCTAACGTTAGGGTGGGTGTTGTGGCAGTTTACCCAAAGACTGGAGATCCCCTTAATGCCAAGGGCTGAAACTGTTCAATATGCAAAACCCCAAAGAGGAGGTTTGACAACCTGAGTTTGAAGGATATGGCTCCAGCAGTTTTAAAACACAATAATTTTAAAACTCTGAACTTTTAAAAAAAATCCTAAAAAAACAATGGATGAACAGATTGGATTCAAACCTGGCATGGCTAAATCCCTCCTTAAGAGCTATCATGGTGCCAACCTTCAGCCTTTTATCTTTTAAAAATGTCATTTTTAAAAAATAATTTTAAAACCTCAAACTTTTTTTAAAAATCCTAAAACTCAATGGATGGACAGATCTGTTTCAAACTTGGCATAGCTAAAGTCCTTGTTAAGAGCAATCATGGTGCCAAGTTTCATCTCTTTATCTTTAAAAAAAAAAATTAAAAAAAAATTAAATCCTCAAATTTTAAAAAAATCCTAAAAAATCAATGGATGAACGGATCTGTTTCAATTTGGTATGACTAAAGCCCTTCCTAAGAGCTACCATCATGCCAAGTTTCATGTCTTTATCTTAAAAAAATGACGGAGTTACAAGCATTTTTGTTAATTCCCATTAGAACTGCTCTTTGAAAAAATCCGGATTTCCCCTCCCCCTGCCGGATTTGTCATCAAAAACCCGGCCAAATCCAGGCAAATCTGTTCATATGGTCACCCTACTAAACATGCATTGGTTCACACCTTTAAAGAATAATAGGAGGTCTGGCTGATACCTGGCACCCCCAAGCATCTGCTGTGTTCATGCCTGCCCTGCCCTTACCTGAACAAGGCAGCCAGGTCCCGAGCTGCCATTTAAAATTTCCCATAATCCCCTTGACATGGCATCAGGGCCACCATCTTAATATCTGATGAATGTCCCAAAGACAAGCTATATTATGGGAATTATTTTTTTTAATTCAGTTTGCAGCTGCTGCCAGATAAACCCACAGCCAGGGGCTCACTAACGTAGCAGGGGAGGGGGCTCAAACCTGGATTTGGGCCTAGATAAATGCTCATTAAGGAGCTAGCCAGAAAATGCTTTGTGAGCTCTGAAGCCTTAGTTCTTATAGTGTAGCAATCAAAATAGAGATTAACCTCTCCTTCCCCACCCCACCACCCAAATGGGAGTGACTGGGTTTCAGAGCTCTGTTCCTCCTCACACATTGTCACCTGATAGTCATCTAATTATTTACATATTTATTCATTTTCTAAACTGCCTATTAGCCGCTACTCCCAAATAAATCACTTGATGATCAAATAAAACATCTCATGATCATAGACTAAAAATTAATACCAAAACAGAAACAACAAAAGTGCACCTGGGTCACATAAAAAGGAGAGAGAAATGGGTGTTACCTTCATATTGATGACACCACACTCCGTGACTCTGTTCTCCTTTTTTCAAATTCGTCTCCACCATCCAACACTTGTACCTACACAACACACATTTCTACTCCAGTTATGGAGTGTGTCTCCTGCAATTATATCTCAAGGTCTGGATCCTACTGCAATTGATTGCATCATTCATCGACCCCTAAATGCATCCATTCAGCCATCTCTTGCAAGAAGCTAACATTCCGATGAGTAGAAGGTACTGCTTTTTCAATTAATTCTGTCTTTCTTCAAAATGTTTAGGATAGGTCAGGCTCCAGATGCCCTCAAGACATTTAAGATGACACAACCCCTATCTGCCCCATTCATCTGATAGGAACTGTAATCCAAAATATCTGGAGGCTGCCACATTGGGGAAGACTTAGCTGGGTAGTCTAATTTGGTGACATTCAGACTGTGATACTTCAGTCATTTCCAGCGATCCACTGAACAAATAAATCTAGTTGCTCTCAAGACACTTTAAATTTGAGGCTTAAAACTTCGTTGCTTCTTGTATTTTCTTCATGAAGCCTCACCATAAGAATCCCTATGTCCCATAAGCTTACAAAGAGTTCAAGGAATGGATTCTGAATTAATTCCTTTAAGGTGAAAAAGGAACATTCCATTTCGTTTTGGATCAGAAGAGTTATAAGCGAGATACTTAGAGGCCACTCATCTTTAGGCTTCCCCACACACACACACACTGAAATAACTGTGACAAACCACACCAAAAGACCTATGATAAATAAATAACTGTTGAGGAAAGAAATTGTGCCACAATAACAGCTAACTTTTTTAAAAAAAAAAATCATAATGAAAAACAGTTTTAATGCCTTGTCCACTTCCTCCTGCTTCATCCATATAAACACCTGATAGGGAGACCATGAGCTCCATCATACCAGCAGTTCAACGCACTCTCGCCACGTCTGGTATTGCAGCGTGAGACTCACATGACGTCACCCCTGTCTTGCACCCATCTCACTGTTTTTGCATATTATTTTGGTGCGGGGAAGTCTGGATCATTTCCCCCAAGCAGATTGAATGCACTTTTAAGCCTCCACATATTGCTGTCCTCTTGGTTTTTCCTTTGTTGGGGGTGTGTGCTTTGAATGGAGTCTTGCTGACAAAAGGGGAGGGCGGAGTGTTCTCTTCCTCTAGCACGCCGTGTGGAACGAATGGACTTGTGCTGAGTCGGTTGAATGAGCTTTTTACTGCTCCAACCCCACCCTCATTGCCCACAGAAACAAAGCCCTAAATCAGTAAATCACTACACAGTAAATCCCTGTGGACCCCAGCAGATCTCTATTTTTATGAACTGGAGATGCACAGCTGCGCATTATTAAAGGAAAGGAAAACAGATCCTTTCACAAATGCTAACAGGTGGAATTTCGCATTAGTGGAATATCAGGAGAATGGTTTGAGGGGATTTTTTTTAAATAAAAAATATATCCTAAAAATCAAGGCATGAACAGATCTGATTCAAACTTGGCATGGCTAAAGCCCTCCTTAAGAACTATCACTGTGCTAAGCTTCATCTCTTTATCTTTAAAAAATACACAGATGTGTAAGCATTTTGGTTAGCCACAGATGTCAATATCAAAGATAACCCTCACCCCACGCAGCTTCTTCCAAATATGGAGAGAGATGTACTCAAGGCTGGTGCCAGACTATTTTGCGCCCTAGGCAAGGTGAGCTACTTTCACACACACACACACACACACACACACCCAAAAAAATGAAAACTCTGATTTTTAAGAACATGTTTCCTGAAAAAAATAAGAAGCACAAAACTTGAAACTGCTAAATTTATTTTAAAGTGCAAGAAATACGTCATGCCAATTATAGCAAACAAATTGGAAAGGAATGTCTATGGGTCTAAAATGCATTATTTAATAGGAATATCACCTCCAAATCATCCCCCTCAACTCACACGCACGCGCGCGCACACACTCAGCATCACTCACTCCAAACAAAAACACGCATGAACACATGCATTCACTCAAAGACGCCATGCACCCCGTTCACCCATACATTCTCTCTCTCTCTTTCTTCTGGGCACGTTCTGGAAGTCCGAACGTGGAGCCGCCCCACACCCACCCCAGCATCCCTGGCTTCGCTTCAGCTGGGTGGGTGCAGGGCGCCATCTCGCCCGCCCAGGCCCAGCTGAATCCTCGGGCTGGCTCACAGCCAACGCGCATGAGTGCTGCACTGTGCCCGGCGCCCCACTTAGCTTGGCGCTCTAGGCGGCCGCCTGAGTGGCCTCTATGGTAGCACCGGCCCTGGATGTACTTCTCAGTAAACACATATAGAACTGACTTTTAATAGTGTGGTCACTCAGAAGCTTTTTTAAAAAAGTCTAAAACAGCAAACTCTTTGCAACCCCATGCTTACTTCTGAAGTCTTACTTCTGTTTACTCAGAAGTAAGTCTCTCTCTGTTCAACAGGGTTTACTCAAAGGTAAACATGCATCAGAATTTAGTATGACTTGGATGTAAATGCAGTTGAAATCAATGGGATTTACTCTTGAGTAAGGGAATCAATAAACCAGCTCCATTGAACACACACACCCCTCCGATTCTGCCTTAATGCACCCCTGTGCAGAACCAAAGTGGTGTGTTTGTGTGTCTTAATGGGAGGGAATGACTTGAGGAGGGGGAAATTAAAAATTCCTTAAAAATCAAGGAATGAATCGATCTGATTCAAACTTGGCATGCCTAAAGCCCTACTTAAGCGCTCTCATGGTCCCAAGTTTAATCTCTTTATCTTTAAAAATGAGGGAGCTGAAAGTATTTTAGGTAATTCCCATAGGAGCTCCAATGAGCGAGGGGGGAAGGCTGCCACTTGATCACAATGGCCATCAACAACAAGAACCAATGAACTGGAGGGAGAAGGGGCAGGGCGGGTGCAATAGCAGTGGGAGAGCAAACAAGTGAAAAGAGAATTCACCGGTATAACAACAATTGTGAAAGGGAGGAACACTTAGCAGTGCTTATGAATTGGAGGTAAAAAACCCAGATGCAAACCAAGGGGGAGTGAATGGTGTGATAGAGCTCCATAATTCACAGGGCAAGGCATGCATCATGGGGCTATATTACTTTGGCCTCAAGTGTACTCAGGAGGAATTGGTGATGGCAACCATAGTGAAAGGGCACTTTGCAGAGAATGGCCTTGCAGCAAATAAGAATACATTGTTAACCCCTGTCTTCCCAGAACCTCTACAGGAACCTTACCTCCAGAATCCCATGTGCAAAGAGCCAGCAGCAAATGCCCCAACACTCCTTCCATGGGGGATATAAGGACAAAGCCCAGGTAAGCAAGGGAAGGGGGAAACCTGTTTATTAAGGTATAGCTGCTGAAAATATATCTCCCTAATCTCTCCCTTCCTTTGCAATCTACGAAAACAGTGTCTTGGCTAATCTATATTGGTGAAAGCATCTCACCACCTTTAACATCTACCACAAAGGAGAGACAAGGGGAAGCATGCGCTATGCAGGAGTGGGGGAAGCTGGTGATCATGAAGCTCTACATGCAGGTAAACTTCCTGTTGATGAATGGCAGCCACTCTCCTCCAAGTATTACTACTGCCAGTCATACACTCATCTGTTTTGCCCTATAGGGTCACAGCTTGGCCACATGGAGCAGAACAAAGAGGCATCGCACTACGCCAACCTGCCCTCAACCTGGGCCAGATCTACACCTCGTGTCAAATCATTACTATCCCATTATGGTAACGCTATATCCCTCTTGCGCATTTATACCTCATAGGGCTCACAATGACATTTGTTGCAGTGTTTTGAATGGCATGGAATACAAAGCAGGAAATAACACTATGAAAGAAATTTATGGAATATGTAGAGCTCCATCACACCAGTGATTTATTGCACACTTGCCATGCCTGGTATGCGGTTTTGCTGCCTGGTAATCACATAACGTTGTACCTGTCCTGCACTCATTTTGCCTCTTCCCCTCCATTTTTCATTCCTTTTTGGAGTAGGGAAAGTCCAGATTATTTCCCCCAAGGTTTAATGCATTAAAGTAAACACATATAGAACTGACTTTTAATAGTGTGGTCACTCAGAAGCATTTTTTTTAAAGTCTAGAACAGCAAACTGGAAAGAAGTGCTCTGCAACCTTATGCTTACTTCTGAGATCTTACTTCTGTTTACTCAGAAGTAAGTCTCTCTCTGTTCAATGGGGTTTACTCAAAGGTAAGCATGCATTGGATTTTAGTATGACTTGGATGTAAATACAGTTGAAATTAATGGGATTTACTCTTGAGTAAGGGAACAACAGATCTCTCTGAACTGGAGATGCAGAGCTTCTCATGATTGAAGTAAAGGAAAATAGATCCTTCACAAATGCATACAGGTGAACTTTTGCATTGGTGAACTATCAGGAAAAGGGTTTAAGGGGGGAAATTTAAAAATACCTAAAAAATCAAGGGATGAACCGATCAGATTCAAACATGGCATGCTGAAAGCTCTGCTTAAGCACTCTCAAGGTCCCAAGTTTCATCTCTTTATCTTTAAAAAGTATGCAGATGTAAGCATTTTGTTAATTTCCATTTTAAAAAAATCCTTAAAATCAAGCCATGAATAGGTCTGATTCAAACTTGGTGTGGTTAATGCCCTCCATGCCAAGTTTGAGCTCTTTATCTTTAAAAATTGTGCAGATGTAAGCATTTTGGTTACCTTGGAGCAAAGGAGGGGACCTGACCACCTTTACAAAAGAAATTAGTTAAAATGATTGTTCATCTGGCCATGCTTTGAAATGAGCAAACCAAACCTTTGCTCCTCCTCCCCTGTAAACCTTTCCCAAGCCCAGTCTCAGCCCAAATGGCCTCCCTTCCTTGGATTTTTTAAAATAAGATCTTACAGGGAAGTATAGTGTGTTGTTTTAGTGTGATTGCAGTTTCAGGCTGCTGTACTATTGTGCAGAAATAAATTTTTAAAAAATTAAAAATTAAAAAATTAACTGCAGGGGAAAGGAGGATGTAGGGGGTGGGGTGGGAGATTTCTCTGGCATAATAGCATTCCAGGTGAAAAGATACATGAGCTGAAAGAGTGCAATGATGCACAGACATGAAAGTGTCCAGCGCTCGACTCGCCAAGGAAATGCAGGGGGAAACCACGGATGAAAACTGGACAAAAAAAGTAGGTGTGATGGAGCTCGTAATGTGCTCCAACAGTTATCAGTGCATGTCAATACCACTATAAAGCAGTAGGGCAGATCTAGCCCAGGTGGCCTCCAAGTTGAGGGAAGGCTGGGTGAGAGAGAAGTGTTCCACAAGGGTATTTCCATTGCCATGTATTGATTGGTTCCATCCATGCCTGGTTAACATAGGGGAGGGGGCATCATCAGCATGCTGGCTCATGATTGGTGAGAGTTGGTGACATTGCCATGGGCGCCAAGGGTGTGGCTGGCTGGGTTGATCAATTCTATATGGGGTGACAGTAGTCAGATTTTGTGCTTAGAGTGCACAGGATCCTTTTGAAGTAGATGTGGTGGGCTAGTAGTATTGTCTGGCCCAACACCTCATTCTGAAGACAGGCGTCGATCATTTAGAATGGAACAGGCAAGGGAATTAAAATCTCTAATTAAAATCTGAGTAGCATCCATCTTCATAATCTTGCCCTTATCCAGAGTCCTGAGGGCACATCAATCCTGTATTGGAACATTCACAACTGGAAGAGACAAGTGGATAGGGGATGCCACGTTTAATGAATTAACAGACGATTAACTGCATCCATTATTTAATGTTTTCAGACCACTAGAAACTATCAGGGAGACCAGCATGGGTCGTGCTATCATTCCACACAAGTAATATGTCTGTGACATATAAGGTTTTGTACATCTGCTCTATGGGAATATATTTTCTATTAATAAATGTTACTTCAGAATTTATTGTAAGTGTAGAGAAAGGCTGTAAATCAGTGGCAAAGCACATGCTCTGCTTTCAGGAGTACCAAGATCAATCCCCAGCATGTCCAATTAAGTCTGGGACCTCTGGAAACTCACTGTCATTCAGTGACTGGGTTTGCACAACATACTAACCCACGCTCAGTGGTTGAGTGTGGGTTGTTGTTGAACCATGGGTTGTTTGTTGAGCTGTGGATTAGCATGTTGTTGTCTGAACCAAGAACATTTTCTGCAGGGTGTCTTGTTAACCTGCAGTGTGGCTTATTTTTCTAGAACAAGCCACCTTGAGAACCCATGGTTTGTTGTTGAGTTGTTCAAGATGGTTAACAAGCCACCTTGCCAAAAATGTCCTGAGTTCAGACAACACGCTAACCCACGGTTCAACACAACCCACACCACTGAGTGTGGGGTAGAGTGTTGTGTGAACAACCAGTATAGACAAGCCTTTCCTAACCTGGGGACTTCCAGCTGTTTTGGATTACAACTCCCTTCAGCCCCAGCCAGCAGGGGTGATTGGCATTGTAATCCAAAGCATGTGGAGGACACCAGGTCATAGAGAATGCTGAGCTAGAGGGGCCAATGTGCTGGCTTTATATGAGGTAGCTTCCTACTACACCAAATGGGGTTACTTGTCCCATGTGGGCTGACAGAAGCAGCCATGAAAAATATCAGTGTCCTTTCGGAGAGTAATTTCACCACCATGTTGATTTATTTGGAACCCTCTAATGGAATGGTGCTCCTGAGTGAGAAATGAAGCAAACAGAATGGAGAAGGTGACTGACGGTATGCCAAACGTTAGTCAAAAGCTCATCAGGCCTGCCCAGAATGTGTGAGACAGATTGGACAAAGGTGAAAGGAGAGGGAGAGACTCCACAGAAGAGTGATGAGAATGGGAGAAGGGGAGTATTTCGACCATCATGTGAATAATATCCACCTGCATAACATAGCGGGATGACAAACTATTTAATGATGGCTTAACTAGTAGCGCTTAAGACTCTACTTCCTTCCCCACCCCCAGTCTTTAGTGAATATATTTCCTGTAGCTTGACAACATTATGAAATAAATCTATGGTGAACTGCCCAGCTCCTGGGCCAGATGAAGAACGGCACATACAGCACAGCTCTTTGCACACGTGGATTTCTCTCTGGGTAGGCATATGCAGGCAAAAGCAGGCTTCTGGGGGACCTCCCAAATAGAGGACTCCTAGTGCCACATTTATTTATTTATTTATTGTGTTTATATTCCACTTACTGGATCCTCTGACTCTCCATTTTATCCTCATAACAACCCTGCAAATTTTGGAGGAGATTGAGAGCCTTTCTTCATAAAGTTTTTACTGCACACTCATGACTGGTCCACTCATAGATGTTTGTGGGCCCTTTACATGTCATCGTCAACCTCCAGGGAGTCTCCTGCGCTTTTTTGAGCTTTATCTCACTTTTTAAAAGATTGGATAACGAACGTTAATGAGAGATATTGGCAGTGGGTAATGACACTGTAATACTATGATACAGCCACTACATGGTACTGTATAATGAAATGAAATAGAACATTGCCAAGAAAGGAAGTTTTCAGTTCAAATCATGTGCCCGCTGTGTAAAGAGGCCCATCATAATCCCGTGAAGAAACTGGAAGCAGAAAGCCTTAGGAAGGATGCGGGATTTCAGGCTGGTGTGGTGAAGCCCTGAATCTGAGTTCACCTGTGGGTTCAAAAGTGTGAAATTAGGAATTTTAGCATCATCATGTGAATCAAATGAATTTATCCCATGTCTAGGTGTGATGTTAGCAATTCCCACATGAGGGCTCATTCAAAACAACATATTTCCCATGGAATACTCAAACCATAAAATCAAATGGCAATTTTACTGTGTCAGGAAGAAACATGTGAATTGTTTGTTTATTTTTTAAGGTTCGCAAGGATAATTATCTGTTGCTGTTCTTACTTTGCTCTTCCTTGAATAATACATCACAACACACACCCAAAGCCTTCTCAGATTGGTTAATATCCTACCCACATTTTAAGTGACCAAATTGAAAGTATTGTTGATACCAATGGCCAATATTGCACAGGAGAGGGGAATGCATCTTCTGGAGAAGGTGTGTGTGATTTTGATCTGGAACCTTGTGGGAAGAAATTGTGGGAAGGTTTAAAACCCTTCCCTGTGCTCCATGTTCTCAAACCTGATCATCTCCTGTTTGCTATTCTTGAAGAAGAACATAGATATATTTAATGGAATTGTGCATTTTAAATAGTTTGGTTCTCAGAGTTAATGTCTCTAAGCACATAAAAGCCTGTTTATTTTATTTTTTAATATCTAATTTTGGTGGTACTCAGCTTAAGACACTCAAATGTACCCAATGCATTTCATACAGTGCCTATTATAGTCACAAGGCATTTCTGATTCCCAAGAAACTTCCAACATAAGGCCAAAAGAGAAATCACTTTAAATCCATATCTAGCAGCTATGTCTTGTTTTTTAAAAAATGACTCTAGAGTAAGCACGGGGTGTGTGGGAGGGATGATCCATGCTAGGATCTAGGGGTGTGCACGGACCCCCCGCTCTGCTTCACTTGCAGATCCGCCATTTTTGGAGCGGGCCGCTTCGCCCCACCCCCGCTCCGCCCACTTCCGCTCCGCTTCGCTCGGAGCTCCAGATCCGGATCGGAGCTCCGTTTTTTTTCCCCCATAGGCTTGCATTGAAAGCTAAAAAAGTAAACAACTTTTTTTCTGTTCAAGTTAGAAACCTCACGTTTGGCACCATGACACCTCATGGGGGTATACACATGGATGCCAAGTTTCAAGGGAATCCCATCATCCCCTGATTTTTGGCGAATTTTTGAAAATCGGGCACCCCATTCACACCCCTTTCCATAGCTCCGTCAATTTGCATGTTAGAAAGCTCAAACTCGGCACTATGATAGCTTATCCAGGGATACACATGGACGCCAAGTTTCAAGGCAATCCCATCATCTCCTGATTTTTGGGGAATTTTTGAAAATCGGGCACCCCATTCACACCCCTTTCATCAATTTGCACGTTAGAAACCTCAAACTCGCCACCATGAAAGCTTATCCAGGGATACATATGCACACTGAGACTCAAGGCAGTCCCATCATCCCCTGTTTTTTGGCGGGGCTTAAACCTGCAAAATTTAGAACTTCCAAAACTCCAAGTGAGCGCAGGAAGGACTTCTCCCTTGAGTCAAAGCCACACACACACAACATCCGTGCGAGGTGGGCAGGGGAGGAGGGAGGGAAGGCAGGCAGGCAGGCAGGCATGCAGCTGGCATTTCTGGGGGCATAAGGAAGTGAGCCAAGGATAAGCCAGTAATGCATATAAAATGGAATAAATAAACAAATAAATAAACAAAGGAGGGGTGGAATTAAAAGCAGCAGTGTTGCTGAATAAACAGCAAGAAAAACTTTTTTAAAAAAGGCTATATCTGTCTTTTACCAGCAATAGGGGGACGTGCCCGGGGGAGAGGGAAGCAGCTGCCAGTTCAGCTCAAGAAAGCCATTGCTTCACCACGAGAGCTCTAAGAAGTAAACGCTCACTTCAACTCATAATAGGCATCGCTCCACCACTAAGAAGTAAACGCTCACTTCGACTCATGATAGGCATTGCTCCACCGTTTTACTCTCTTTGGAAGGCTCTGATGGCCTTCCAGTGCAGGAGAGAGTGGGGGCACGTCCACGATGAGATGCCCTAGGGGAGCTCATCCCCTTGCACCACATCTTTTCAGTTGTTCCCCAAAGTTAGGGTGGGTAGCAGTGCTGTGTTTCTATCTCTTATTCTTGGCTTAGTATATGATTTCAGGTTGTGTTTGTGCATTTGCTGGGGCTACTGTGTTAAAAAACACTGGGAAAAGTCCGTTCAGATGAAGAAAGAGAAGTTTCCCAGAATCCCAAGTTACCCGTTTTGCCTATGCCCTCCTCTAACTTTGGGATCATGTGATCATGACCGGGAGCTGACTCTGCCCCTCAGCCCTTTGAAAAACGTATTTTTCCCGCCGATTTTTAAAAAAATTCTAGCGCGCGACCCGCACCACGCAGAGAGGTGAGAGTAGTCTCAAAATGACCCCCATCCATGACTCTCTGTGCACAAGAATTTTCAGAACGATAGCTTAAAAATCAACCCAGTTATCCCCGATTGCTTTCCTCAATGCAATCCTATGGGCGAAAACCGCCGTTTGAGCTGCGCTGTCCGTTTGTTGACCCGATTTTTTAAAAATTCTAGCGCGCAACCCGCACCACGCAGAGAGGTGAGAGTAGTCTCAAAATGACCCCCATCCACGACTCTCTGTGCACAAGAATTTTCAGAACGATAGCTTAAAAATCAACCCAGTTATCCCCGATTGTTTTCCGCAATGCAATCCTATGGACGAAATGTTTCAAGATGGCGATCGGAGCGCTCCGCCTGAACTAGGAGCTCCGAAAAATGGCCGCTTCTCTTCGCCTTGCTTCTAGGGATCCGCGGTCCGCTTCTACTCCGTCTCTGGGTAAGGCGGAGCAGGCCAATCCGCTACTGCTTCTCCGCTCCTAATCGGAGTGGAGCACATGCCTACTAGGATCCCAATCTAGAGCAAAACTGGAAAAAGGACATATCTCTTAGATACAGAATTAAAGTAATTTTAGGTTTGGCCTGTAGAACCCAGTTTCCATGTTAAAACTTAGAATGTAATGGCATGCTCAGAGAATTTAGAAATGAAACTTAGGTTTCTTTGTTTCTAGCAGTGCTGGCACTATGCTGAAGGTTCGCTCAGGCCTTGTGCTAGCTCTGTTTTCAACAAGTAAAATCGCATTCAAGTGACATATCTATGTTTTGGTATTTTATAAGTTACATACACACGTGTGTGTGTTTGGCCTCATTAAAAGTTTAGTAAATGAAACAAAAGGAGCAATATAGATGGTTTTTAATAAATATTCACCATGCAACACCGATGTCTTAACTAGGTATGTGCTCCGCTTCTAATCGGACCGGAGAAGCAGGAGCGGAGCGGGGGGCTTCGCCTGCCCTTAAGGCGGAGGCGAAGAGGATTGGGGGGCCGGCGGAGCGTGGCGAAGAGGATCGAGGTGAAGGCGGATCCTTCGCCTCGATCCGCAGCTCCGCCGGAAAGGTAAGTGGGATTTACCGGGCCCTGCCGCTGTCGCTGTCGCACATGTGGCAACAGCAGCAGGGCCCGGTAACCCCCCTCCCCGCCCTCCTCTCCCTTACCTGCCTCCGTCCGCGGTCCGTCGGCGTCTTCAATTGAGCCCGCGGTTCCATCAGGAAGCCTGGGCCGCTTGCGGCCCAAACTTCCTGGTGGAACCGCGGGCTCAATTGAAGACGCCGACGGACCACGGACGGAGGCAGATAAGGCCCCCATCTCCCTTGGTCCCTTACCGGGCTCTGCCGCCGTCACCGCATGGGCGGCGACGGCGGCATGGCCCGGTAACCCCCCCCGCCCTCCTCTCCCTTACCTGCCTCCGTCCGCGGTCCGTCAGCGTCTTCAATTGAGCCCGCGGTTCCACCAGGGAGTCTGGGCCGCAAGGTCCCCCTTGCGTAAGGTCCCCCTCTCCCTTGGTCCTTTACCGGGCTCTGCTGCTGGGACTGCCTTGAGTCTTGGCATGCGTATGTATCCCTGGACAAGCTATCATGGTGGCGAGTTTGAGGTTTCTAAAGTGCAAATTGACGGAGCTATGGAAAGGGGTGTGAATGGGGTGCCCGGTTTTCATAAATTCCCCAAAAATCAGGGGATGATGGGACTGCCTTGAGTCTCGGCGTGCGTGTGCACCCCTGGACAAGCTATCATGGTGGTGAGTTTGAGATTTTTAACGTGCAAATTGACGGAGCTATGGAAAGGGGTGTGAATGGGGTGCCCGGTTTTCATAAATTCCCTAAAATTCAGGGGATGATCGGACTGCCTTGAGTCTTGGCGTGCGTGTGCACCCCTGGATAACCTTTCATGGTGGCGAGTTTGAGATTTTTAACGTGCAAATTGAAACTTGGTGTGCGTGTGTATACTCCCATGAGGTGTCATGGTGCCAAACTTGAGGTTTCTAACTTTCACAGAAAAAAAGTTGTATACTTTTTTAGCTTAATGCAAGCCTATGGGGGGGGGGGGAAACGGAGCTCCGATCCGGATCTGGAGCTCCGAGCGGAGCAGAGTGGACATAGGCGGAGCGGGGGCGGGGCGGAGCGGCCCGATCCGCAAATCGCGGATCTGGAAGTGAAGCGGAGCAGGGGGTCCGTGCACACCCCTAGTCTTAACCACAAAGTGATCATCATGTCAAAAAGGAGTATATAAACCTGACTTTTGAGGAAGGCTGAAGTGAGATTTGGGATCCAAAGGTGAATCTACCTAGAAGTCAAATTCATGTGGTTTATGAATGGTTAAGTGCATCTATGAGCGCATTTTTCCCCTCATAGATCTAATTGGCAGCAGTATTGTACCAATATTATGAATATGCTTAATATGTGTAAAGGGCTTTAACACTCAGCTGGAAGGTGTGAAAAATGCAACATGGTAAAAATAGGAAGCAGCTGTTATTGAGATAACACACTGAATGTGAGTTGTTTATAATAGACACAAGTAATAGTAGTTATGCTGGACCTGTTCACATGCACATGGGGAGGAAGGCGGTAAGGGTGCTATGGAGTGGGGAGAGTTAACGAAACTCTGACATACAAGCCCATCATATGACAGCAGAACCACACAGCACCGCATAGTTCCCTCACTTCTCCCTGCTCTGTGGTTTGCCTGTCACCCTCCCACTGCTGTGGCTGCATATCCCAATGGCCACCATGGCAGGAATCAGGTCACGCTGGATACTGTAGCTGCCGCATGGTGATCTAGACCATAGAGAAACTCTGTACCAGCAGGAGCATAACTGGAAGTTGTGGCCACTCTAGGAGGCCATCTCTATGGTCACCATAGTTCTTTTTAATGGAATGGCCATTTTTAACCATGGTGGAGCCCAAGAGATGACATGGTAAGCCACCCTGGGGGCCCTTAACACCACTGCAGAGGGTGGTTCCTCAGGGTGGCCATCGAGGTTGGGGTTTTCCCCCAAATACCCAACACACTAAGCCATCATGGTTCACTCAAAAATGCTAACCACCATGGCTTATCATGACATCTGAACAGGCCCACTGTCTTAGATTATTCACTGCAGTTTGGTAGGCAGCCATTGTATGTAGTGATCAGAGCTGGCTTGTGGTTTTGTTCTTCTTTTGCCACCTGAGGCAGGAAGTTGCCATTCCTAAATAACAGGGATAGGCAACCTTGTGACCTCCAGATGTTTTGAACTACAATTCCTATAACTATTTTTCAGAGTTGGCAAACAATTTTACTTGTTTTACGAAATCAGGAATGTAGAAGTAATTTTAAAACATGGAATGGCAGTGGAGGAAGGGGGAAGAGAAATGTGAATGCTGTGAAATGATACACAATGCCTTCTAAAGAGGGGGCCCATAAGACCGTTAAGTCCAGGGTCTAAAATTACCTAGCTGCACCACTCGGTTGGTTGTAACCATGGATACATTATTGGTAAATAATTCATCCCATACATCTTCTGTTCTTGGGTTCTTTGTTCTGGAGACAGCTTGGTGTTCCTCCAGTCAATGAAAATGAAAACCTTGTAGCCAGGTGCACTTTTCCATCTTCTCTCAATCTTGTCATTCACCAGTAATAAAAGAACAGGTTGTCTTACCGTGAAACCCTATACACAATACTACTCAGAAGTAAGACTGGTTTAGTTATATGGGGCTTACTCCCAGGTAACTGGGTACAGTATTATAGCCTAAGTTCCAGAGAAAAGGTTGTTTTTGAGGAGGTAAAAGAGAAAGCTGATATATTACCACTGAGATTGGAGTATGATCTGTTGCGAAAATGCTCACAGCCTTCCCATTGCTGGCTAACAGAGGATCACATATTCTGGAAAATTGCAAAACGTTTGTTTTTGTTTTTATCAGAAGCTAATAATTCTTGAATTGGATGGCAGTTATAATAACAGTGCAGGGCAAGGTAGATCACTTCAGTTCTTGCTTTCAATGTCTGTGGTTTAATGGTTTTAGGTAACCTTAACATGACATGTGTTTACAGTTCCATGCTCCCTTAATCCCTCTTGAATTACCTACCTTGCATGATTTTACTTAGGCTTTTATTGATCCCAGGAAATTATTGGTCACCATTGGATCCCATATTAGCGAGTTCCAGACTTCATTTTTTTTTGTATGAAAGCCATCCTTTTGATTACTGAAACACAGAGAGCGTCATCAGATTGGGGGGGGGATCGTGGTTCTCTACCATCGCTTCTCCACCCCTGCTCCTGTCCCACAATACTTCTTCTGTCTTCATAGAGAAGAGGAAGTACACAAAGACCACGTGGCCCATTCAGGGTCTGCTTTTATTGCACCGCTTTTCCTGCACACAGCAGGAAATGGCAGCACATTCCGTTTCCTTAAAAAAGTCTTATTAGAAGGGGTCTATATTTTGTGACAGAAAAAAGGCAAGAAAGAGCGGGAGGCACATGGGAGGCTGACATCGTTGTCTAAAGGACACACGAAAAACCGTGAATGGACAGTAGTGAACGTGCCATAAAATGCTCTTCTGATGAACCCCAGCCTTGGAAGGAACCTCAAAGGCCAACCCACTACCAATACAGGAAATTTACTACTACAACGTCTCCGATAGGAATCCATCCAACCCCTGATTAGCTGCATTGGTACAAATTGCATCCTGCACCTGAAGTCTATGTCTTATACATATTGTAGTATGATATTATTTTTTAAATGAATGTATAGTAACAAGACCGAAAATGTATGTGGTATCAAGTATGGGACATGCAATCTATTTAATGAATTAATTATGTGTTTATTTGTTTATTGTAAATATTTTACAGCACCCTTCAATAAAAATTCCAATAGCAATGTACATTTAAAAAAATTGCAAAAGTAATTACACTACAAATATAACAAAGCAGAACAATCAGAACAGGCACAAGAACTTGTCTTTCAGTAACCAATGGCTGTGACGATAAAAATGTATTCACTCAGTCACAAGAACTAAAAAGCAATAAGATCAAAAAGGTAAGGTTTTTTTTTTAAAAAAAATCACAATTATTTGTTTATTTATGTAGCTAAATATATTAATCTGGAATAGCAATATCTAAGCTGAAAACAAAGAGTATGGAAGAAAACATGACATAAGACTTGCCCTTAAGATCTGACTAGACAGCACTGGGGGTCAAGTTTCAAGGTCGGGATGAGAAGAACCCTAAGGCTATGCTCAGCACATACAACCATTTCTGAGGAGCACCAGGAGGAGTGACTATTCCCATAACATTATCATAGCATTGGTCCCAGTCTAGCATTGGTAGCTTGATAACTGTACAAATTATTATTATTATTAATTAATTTATTTATTTATTTATATTCCGCCTTTTGCCCAATGCTGGGCCTCAAGGCAGCATTACAAAATTTAAAACAAATCTAATAACTAATAGAAGTCTTAGTACAGGAAGAAAAGGCCTTTTAATTACTGTCCTTAGTTTAATTGTTTCTTCTATTCCATCAGGTGAATGGAGCAGTGAAATTGACTGGACCACAAGCAGCTTCTAGTTAGTAAGCCTAGTCAATTTCATTTGTAGGAGTAACTTTTCGTTTTCTTTTCTTTTTTTAAAATGAAATATTCTTGGACAGTAGGGTAATGCTAAGGGGTGTGTGATGTATGGTTTCTTTTCTTTATAAAAAGGTTGCATATGAAGATATCTAAATAGTAACATTGGGAGCTGCTTTGAGCTGCAGAAATAGATTAAGAGCACAATACTATGACATCTGCCCTTGGTGATTGTAAGCCTATGAAATCAGAGGCTCACAATCATCCAAATGCAAAGTGGGAGGTGCAGTGGAGGCTCCTCTCAATCTGCATTTTAGCTAGATGGGCTGTTTTGCTTTCTACCTGAGGCACTTTGGAGGGACAGGAAGGAGGCTTGAGAGGCTTGGGATAGCTCATATCCTGGCCTCTCCAGTACCCCTTCCCTTTCCCTCCCTGCCCACTGAATGCCCCATTTACTCTCTCTTGAAGGCTCCTTTTCTGACCTTGGGGAAGCAGCCAGTGTGGGTATCTCTAACTTCGGATCCAGGAAACTGAAGTATTCTGTGGCCCCTTAAGTAGGAATATAGGAATGCTTCCTAAGTATTATTCTTCCATAAGCTTAAAAAAGAACTTTTAAAATAGTAACATATACGTATGTGTGGGTATATCCCTGTGTACGTTACTGGGGACATAAGATAACTGAGTCAGCTATTTTTGCAACAAGAGCTCTGTCCATTTGATAGATTTACTTTTCAAATAATGATTAGATCTTTCTTTCCTTCTCCTCCCGTCCACCATGCCCCCAGGGAGGGTCTGGGTCTTTTAGAGCTTCTCTACATGAGTGATTTATTGCATGCTCATGTTTGGCCATTCATGGAAGTTTGTAGGTCTTTCACATGACGCCATCAACCTCGAGGACATCTCCTGCACTTTCCCCTGGTAATTTCATTTTTAAAAAAAATCAGAGATAATGCAATATTTAAAATAACCCTGTCCCTATTCCGCCACTAGATGGCACTGTTTCATTTAACTTTATGGGGCATTGCCAAGATAGGAAGTTTTCAATTACAAATCACATGGTCGCCATTGGTCAGTGTCTGAAGGAGCCATAGTCAACACAGAAGACCCCAGAAGAAGAAGAAATGGTAATAGTGTGGGGTTTTTCCTAAGTGTAGAGACATTCCTAGTGTTCAATCCCTAACTCTAAGAATGGCTCCTTTGAATACAGAAAGTGGGCACATGATTTCTATCTCCTCCTCAGAGTCTGTTTGTCTATTTCTCTGTCTTCCTTCCTTTCTTTTTTTCCTCTTTCTTTCTTTTTTTAAACCAGCTAGACTCGTGGGTAATTTTCCAGGGAGATTAGCAGGAAGCGGGAAGAACAATACACGTTACTTAAAATAATAGAAGAATTAAGAAGACAGGCCTATCATAATATATCTAGCCACTCCATTTTTCTCAGCTTTGGTTTTATTGAAGGATATTTTTCTGTAGATAAGAGTAACAAATCATCAGCTTTTCAAATCACATGAAAGCACAATAGCTTAATTCTTCTCGGTCTCTTCCGAGTGCCGGTGCTTCATTTTCCTACAAATGAGTTCCTTGTAAAAATGTCACATCACACAGTGCTGCTGCTTCAAGGCTATTTAATATGCTGCTTTTCCTAACAGAGATATGGATTCCTTTCTTAACATCTGAGATTGCTTTCATCAGCATTGCATAATACCGTCGCTCCCCAAACTACTTACTCAATGGGGGAATGGAAAAGCATGTTGTTAAAAAGAAAAAAAATGACCTGACCAAATTAAGTAACAAATTTCAAATGTAAAATTTATAAGAGCTGGGTTGTTGTTTTCTTCTAGAGTCATTAGTCCCCCACAAATAATGAATGAATTTCAGTGTATCTTTCTACAAACTGTCAAGGCTTGACTGCTTGAATCCAGGAATCCGGGTCACCAGCTGCAAAGTGATGTGGGTGGGGAGGTTAATTTTCAGCAGAGAAATGATAGGCACCTGTTTTCTTCTGCCCCCAGCTTTTTCCCAGAAGCAGATCCCTTCTCTCTCTCCCCTGTGGCTTTTTCTAGGGGGGCTGTCTATACATGGGGAGAGCCCCACAGGGGGTACGAATTTGCACTGCAACTTTTTCAATGATAGAGTGGCCAGTACAGCTCTTTTGCTGTCTGATGTCACTCCGGGCCCAATCTGGGTGGTCCCTGGTGGAAGGCGAATGGTGATTGGTTGTCCTCCACCAGGAAGAGGGCGGGGGGGCAGCTCCGGTACCTGGATGACCGCCACTCCCTCCTCGGCCTCAGGATTACCTGACGCCACTGCAGAGGAGCAAAATCGTGGGGTTTCGGAGGGAGGTGGTGCCAAGAAGACAGACCCCAGGTGCGGTGCCAGACATGTGTTGGATGCAGTGGAGGGGAAAGCAGAAAGGAGAGGGAACTGAAGAGAAGTGCTAGGCACCCTCTCCCTCCCGCATACCACCTCTCTGCTGCAAACTGCATACTCTTTCTACCACCGCTCACTGCTTTGCAACTGTTCAGCAGTGGCCAGGCCTCCTAGATTAGGATCTGCTGCCAACTGTCTAGACTGGCCCAGAGAGCAATAATTTTGCAAAATTAGTCCTGATCATAATGAGAAGATATACAGGGTGCTTCCAGACCAAGGGGAGGGAGCTCCTACTACGGACAATCAGAAGGCATTGTGCAGCTACTCTGCCTTTTATTTTATTTTCCCCTGATGGATTTTCTGCAGTAAGAAAAAAACAAGGGGGGGATCTACACTACTGCTTTTAAAGCACTTTAAAGCACTTTGAAAACGTTTTGAAAACTGTATATGCAGTGTGTCCTGGACCCCAACAGTTGTCAAAACTGTTATAAAGCGCTTTAAGGCAGTAGTGTAGATCCCTTCCAAGTCAGAAGAAGCTGTGGGAAAACGTGGGAGGGATATGAGTGGAAGTGGATGATGCCTTAAAGATGCATACTCCTATATAATTCCATGAATGTGGCAGGGTGGTGATACATAAAAGCCTCATTTGGAAGCACCCACAATGTCAGAAATTCAGTGTAGACATTTCCAGTCGGGGGGCCTTGCTAGACGAGACCTTAGCGCACTTTGAGGCCCGGTTTCCCTGCTGTGCGTCCAGATGACGCACAGGGGAATCCGGGGTCAAGCCGTGTTCAGACCTCTCTTAACGCGCCATAAGCGAATTCGCTTATGGCGCGCCTTTTCCGCAGCCCAGGCCTGAGGACGGGGCTGCGGAATGTCTAGCAAGGTCCGTGGCTTTTTGCGGCTACTTGCTTACTCGCGAGTAGCCAGGAAAAGCCACGGACTGGGCACAGCACTCATACGAGTGCTGTGCCCATCAGGCCGGGGGAATCCCGGGGGGGGACATGGGGGGGAAGGCCGGACTGGCAGGAGTGGGGGATGGCGGAGACACAGGGGATGGCGGAGGGCGACACAGGACGGGGACAGGGAGGGAGGGGAAAGAGTGGGCAGGAGGCATGGGAGGGGATCAGGAGCGGATGGGGGGGCTTAAGTAAAAAAAAACCTTACCTTCTCCGGAGTCTTTGGGGTGCACGTGGCCCCTTTAACAAAAAAATAAATAAAAATGGCCGACGCTGCAGGGCTTCCGTAGTCCCTGCGCGTCGGCCGTCTAGGAGGCGGGGCGGCGCGCGCTAAAGTATTTGACTTGCTCATCCTTCATCCGCTCTCTCCGTGGCAACTGGACCTGCCGCACAACGTCATAGCAGTCACGGCCCGGTGAGGCTCGCACTATGAGTGACAGGTTTTCCAAGTGCCACCATTCGCTATTCACATTCAATATCTCTGGATCCCAAGTTTTTTTTTTCTTTTTTTCTTCTTCTAATGAAAGAGAATGCCTTAAAACAGGCGTCACTGACTTTACATGACACTTACCGCTAGAAATCTCCAGCCACAGGGAGAGTTGACCAAGGAAAGCCCTCCTCTTGTAGGATTTTAATGGGGTTCCTACTCACCTGATCTGTGCGCACGTTGGAGGATTTCCTGTATCAGGTCTCCATGAAG
Organism: Elgaria multicarinata webbii; assembly: GCF_023053635.1. Classification (NCBI taxonomy): domain Eukaryota; kingdom Metazoa; phylum Chordata; class Lepidosauria; order Squamata; family Anguidae; genus Elgaria; species Elgaria multicarinata. Next base: position 64,365,131 of record NC_086179.1, on the reverse strand, counting down.
CAGAGGCTTTCCAGTGTACCACTCATCCGTCCTCGTCGCCAAATTGTGGTGGAACCCGAAACCACGGGTTCCTGTGGTTCGCTGAGTTGGTCAAAGACTCTCAAGACACAATTTCTCTTTCCTTAGAAGGTTTATTACGAGCAGCCTGCAGTGCTGCAAGGTGACAGTCTCAGAAGACTTGAGGAACTGCCCAACAATTTCAGGAAAGGTTAACATTTTTATAGGTCCCTTCAGATACAATGGCAGAACCTTCCTACCAATCATAATACACCAAATCATCATATATAATACAGCTTAGCAACACAACAACCAATGAAATAGCAAAGCACCTAGGCATATACAGAGTTCAGGTACTTCGCTGACTAAAATACCATAATGGGTATTGTAATAGCTACAGGAACTACATCTCCATCTGTTTCCTAGTTGTGGTTAGCTTGCCTTAAGAAATATGTCTTAACTGTTTAACTATCTTACGACATGTTGATTCAACATCAGCAAGTACAACAAGTGTAACATTAAAAAAATAGGTTTTAATTAAGCAAGAAGATATAAACTTTTTGATGTATGTGTTATAAAGCTAGTTTCTTATATCTGTGGGCATTAGGTAAAAGAACCAGTTTAATTCCCACGACAACAGGTATAGATGCACATTTAGAAATAATTACTAGAATTTTGATAGAACTGTGGGGAAGATTGTGACCAGGTGATTCGGGACAAATAAAATGCAGTACTTCTTCACACAGCACGTAGTTAAACTAAGGAATTCGCTACCACCAATTTGGATGGCTTTAAAAGGGGATTAGACAAATTCATGGCAGAGAAGGTTATCAATGGTTACTACTGCTGAAGGCTAAGAGATACCTCCAGTATCAGAGGCAGTATATCAGTTGCTGGTGAACATCAGCATGTAGTCGTGCTATTGCACTCAGGTCCTACTTGGGGCTTGGCCACAGTGTGAACAGAATGAAGGATGGTCCCTTAGTCTGACCCAACATGCTCATCTTGTGTTCTTAGGTGACCCATGTGCCTGTTAACGGTTGAAGAGCAACTTCAAGGCCCATGATCTCCCTCCTTGCGGTTCTTTGATGTTAAACCAGATTTGAATTGGGCAGCCCTTCGAACAGAGGATTGCCTGCTCTTGGCACTGTGTTGAACCAAAAGACAAAATTGCTCCATCATATCCAGATATAGCACAATATTTTTGTGTATGTCCAAGGTGAAATAAATTTCAAAAGGCAAAGAAATGCAGACATGAGCAATTCCATCCCACAGAGGTCAGCAGGATAGCCTTCCCTTTGGAATGTTACACGAAGAAGTAAAAGGGATTGTAAAGATGGTTTCCAAAGTACCATGAGCGCTGTGGAAATATAAACATAAAGTGTATTGATTCAGCTGAACTAAGATCCATGAAATTAATGTTTGCAGCAGAAAGAATGGTTTTAAACTAGGGTTTTATTTAAGCATTTGTGGAACCCCTTAAAATGGGCCATGCTGATGAGAAGGTGCAGGCAGCTCCCCCCTCTCTACCGCCCGCCCCATTCAATCATTCATTCATTCATTTGTTTGTTTGTCTTGGGGATTTCTTCCTCTGACGTTCAGCTTAAGTATTTCCAATGTCAGAGACTCTGAAAAGACTAAAATCTGCAAACAATAATACAGACACAAGGACAAAACAGCTGAGTATTTGTAACATGAAAATAATGTCATCAGAGGTAAAACAAAAACAAAAAACACTCTTTGCCTGAAGATCAACAGGTGAGCATTTTATGGGCACAAGAGCTTCCAGGGCAGGAGACAGACAACTTGGTGCCCTCTAGGTGTTTTGGACTACAATTCCCATAAGCCTCCACCACCATGCCCTGTGGTCAGGGATTCTGGGACTTGTAGTCCCAATGCATCTGGAGGTTGCCAGGTTATCTACCCCTGCTCTAGGGGCCTGTGCTGAAGGCATCATTTAGCATAGGTTACTAGAGAGGCCTCTGTGCATGGCCCACACGGTTGCATGGGCACAACAGCAGCTGTACCTGCCACCAAAGATCCGCCTCATTGCTCACCTTTAAGCCATGGCAACCAGTAGCTGTATGAACCTTCTTAGGGTCAAACTACACATTATTTTATTTTTATTATTCTTTTAATTCACAAGTAAGCACAGAAGACCAGGGCCAGATCTACACTTTGTGTCACATCATTATGATCCCATTATGGTAGTAAGAATATAAGAGCCATGCTGAACCAGACCAAGAGTCATCTAGTCCAGCACTCGGTTCACACAGTGACAAACCAGCTGTCAACCAGGGAACCACAAGTAGGACCACCTAGGCCAGATCTACACTAAGCAGTATATAACAGTCTGAAAACTGTAAATGGAATGTGTCATGGGCCCCAACAGTTGTCGAAACCATTATAAACTGTTTTAAAGCAGTAGTATAGATCCTGCCCTATATTTCCGAACAACCACCCATGTTCCCCCAAAACTGGTGTATACAGGCTTAGGCTATAGCTAGACCTAAGGTTTATCACTGGATCGTCCAGAGGTCAAACCTGTTCATCTAGGTGACACACAGGGGATCCAGTGCTCAGGCAGGGGTGAACCCTGGATGATCCCAGGATAAACCTTAAGTCTAGCTGTGGCCTTAGTGTCTCTGATACTGAAGGTTGCACTTAACCATCAGGACTAGTAGCCATTGATAGCCTTCTCCTCCAGGAATTTATCCAAACCCCTTTTTAAAGCCATCCAAATTGGTGGCCATCACCACATCCGGTGGTAGTGAATTCCATAGTTTCATGTTACATCCCTGTTGCGCATTTATACCTTATAAGTCACACAATAACATTTGCTGTGGTATTTTGGATAATATAAAATTTGGATGTGTGAAATTAAAAGCAGGAAATAATAATCTGAAAGCGGTATATGGAATGTGTGATAACTCAACAGTTATCGGTGCACTTCAATATAGCTATAAAGCAGTAGTGTAGATCTAGGCCAGATCTAGATTTGGGCCCTTGCATGGGAAGGTAAGGGGGCTTTAACTGTTTGTGCCCTACTGTGGTCCTAATCAGTCAGCAAAGGGGCATGCCTGTCATGTACATAAACCAAAAGTGCTTCACTTGACCAAGCATGCGCTGTTGCCGGGGCCATCTTGCATTATCTGTTCTCTGAGCATTTAAACCACCAAAACCTCTTGCCTTCTGTAGGTACTTTCAACAGAGTTCTATGACATCAGGGGCAAACATTAGAATACATTAACAGCTGCTGCTGCTGTAAACCTGGCCGTGGTAGAAAAATCCATAGATTTTGTACAGCAATTCTCTGAATATAACCTAGATAATTAAGGGAGAAATGAGTAAATAGGCAGTTGCATTAATAATGGAATTCCGAATCATTCTGGGAAGACTGAGTAGTCATGACACGATTTCTGTGGTTATTTTTGCACTAAAAGCATCAAGATTGTAATAAATAGTAATAATAATTAAGGCAAAAAGTGTACATGCATGCAAAATAGGCATATGATTAGTTTTCATGATTTCTTAAAAGGAAGGGTTGTATTTTGGTGCAAGCCAAGCAGGCTTTTTCTGCTCTCATTACTGCAGAGTCATTACAGCACAGAGGCCTTCCACTCTATGCCACATCAGAATAATTGCCAGCTAAATTCTGAGTTCCAAGCACTTTTATGCCATTTTGATGAGAGTTGTTAATGGTATTCGAAGCAGGCAGAGCATAGCAGGCAAACAAGGTGGACCATTGCATAATTCTTCTTCACTTTATACTGTTCTCATAAAGGAGAACAAGATAATTGGGTGTTGTTGTTTTTAACCAATATATGATGAACTCTTTGATTTCTTAGTGACCATGTTCAGATGATATGCTAAGCCACAGTGGTTAAGCATTTTGAGCTAAACATTATGGCTTAGAGCAGTGGTTCTCAACCTGTGGGTCGCGACCCCTTTGGGGGTCGAACGACCCTTTCACAGGGGTCACCTAAGACCATCGGAAAACACATATTTCATTTATTTGTAATTAGAAATAAATATTTCACAATATATAATTACATATTGTTTTTGTGATTAATCACTATGCTTTACTTATGTTCAATTTGTAACAATGAAAATACATCCTGCAGATCAGATATTTACATTACGATTCATAACAGTAGCAAAATTACAGTTATGAAGTAGCAACGAAAATAATTTTATGGTTGGGGGTCACCACAACATGAGGAACTGTATTAAAGGGTCATCGCGGCATTAGGAAGGTTGAGAACCCCTGGCTTAGCGTGTCATGTGAACCATGATTTAGCGTGTCGTGTGAACCATTCCTAACCATGTTGGCTAGATAACCACAGTTTAAACACACTCACCAACCATTTACTACAAAAGGGTTAGTGGTCTAACCATGGCGTAGCATGTTGTCTGAACAGTTCCTGTATGTGTTGCTAGTTGGTTAGAGAAGAAAATAAACCCATCAGCTTGAACCTGAAGCCTACTGTCCGAAATTATGTAAACTTCTGAGTTATCTAGAAGAGTATGTAGAAATTTCTAATGTAGATATGATTGTTGACTGCAGCAAAAATTTCTGATTGCTTCATATGGGGAAAAGGGTATTGCTTTTCCCCATATGAAAATTGTAAGCCTATGCGGCAGGGTCTTGCTATTTACTGTTTTACTCTGTACAGCACCATGTACATTGATGGTGCTATATAAATAAATAATAATAATAATAATAATTGCCCCTCCATTGTCCAGTTGGATTTTCAGGATATGGGATGTTGCTATTATGATGGAAATGACTTATTATGTAAGAGCAAGAGAGAATCGATTGTTTGAGAATAGGCTTATTGAAAAATGAAGTGTGTTTGTTATATCTTAGAATGATAAATTTCTGGGTAGCTTTTGTCCATATTCGTTATTTTCATTAGTTTGAATGTGTGTTTTATAATTTCTGTACTTGTAGGATGAGTTATTTTTGTATATGTGTTATTATTTATTTTGTATATTTCTTAACATTGCTTCATATATTTTTTTTTAAAAAAAATCTAAATTATGTAAATGTCATTTTTATACCAGCATTAGAACATTTATATTGCATTCCTGGGACTCCCTCTGGTGGTTAATTGAACATTTCAAAATGTATGTCTGTGGGTTGGTTGCTTTTTGTTTTGTTTTTGGAAGTCTACTGCATCTGGTAAAAAAAAACACAACACTGCTAAAATATAATTGAAATATGTATCGATTAATTAAAAAGCAGATATCTATGCCATCTGAACCTTTTGTGGAAAGACCCAATTACAAGAATGGAACACTGACAATAGGGCTGAAAAATTGCAGAACAATGTTCTAAAACCTTTTACCAATATGCAAAATGAGATGAAATTTCCAAATGTGACATTCTACAGTGAGTCCAGATTCAATCCTTTATCTTGATTCAGGAAAAATAAACAAGCTGTGGATTGGCCCCAATTTAGAAACTGCATGTGATTGTCACAGTGCCAGAATGGCTGTTTAAAATTTTAAATCCCATTTTGGGGACTGTTCCAATCATTAGGCAGAGTGGGATTTATTTATTTTTGGAAGTACCTATATGGTAGCAAATTATCAAATATTTAGTTTACTGCTATATTTGCACCACTATCAGGACGCCATCTGGATTTTCAGCCTCAGGCATCAAAATGTCTTGGGTTGTCTCTGACCATTAAGAGAAATCCATGTTGGTATCTATGAACATTTTGTAAACATGTCATGTTCTTTAATGTTTGCATCAAATGCACTGACTGTTATGCATACTAACATAACAATTACGTTATCTTGCCAGACCAGAGCATACTCTTAACAACTTCAAAGCCTACTAAGAATGTCACAGGAGCAATTCCAACTTACAAAAAAAAATCACATCGTACCCATTTTCAAATAAAGATGTTCCTTGTGCATTTTGACATTACAGATCAAAAGGAATTTGATATTTGGAGGGGGAGGAAGGATTCTTTGGGAAAAGTGAATCCATTTCAATCCTTCCTGGAATTTGATATTCAAGTGAAATTTGACACTGTGCAGTAAACTGGCCAACCGGGATTTCTCCATAAAGAAAAGTGGAGCAAAGATTTACACACAGCCTTTTCTTAATTGTATTTTTGGTTGCTGGAGTTATTTGTAATTGCCGACTTTTATGGCTTTTTACCACTTTTATTGTTTCTTTTATTATGTCTGCCACATTGAGAGGGTTCCACCATTAATCACAGCCTAAAAATAACATTAAGCACATCAATGTTTAAGTATGTTTCATTGTATTCAATGGGGCTTAATACCAAGTAAGCACATACACAGGATTGCAGCTCCAAAATGACCTGAAAACCACTATTTACCATTTAGTTTCTATTCCTGCTTATGTTACAAGGTATATACATATTTATGCAGGACTGGCTGGCTCTTTCATGGAGCAGAGTGAGGCAACCACCTCAGGTGGCAGAGGATAAGGGGCAGCAGTGGCAGCCTCCCGGCTGTTCTCATAAACCAGAGGTCCCCAGTCATTTTGGACCTGTGGGCACATTTAGAAATTTGAGAAAGTGCTGTGGGCAGCTTTACAAAATGGCTCCCATGGAAGATTAGGCTAGTCACATAATGGCTGCTCTGGGGGCCTGACTAGTCAAAAGAGAGGGGAGAGAAATAGCAAGGCTAGAGGCTGGGAGGGAGAGTGAAATAGCACAGCAAAGGGATAGAGGGCTGAGAAAGAGCAAAGGCATGAAACTAGGAGGGGGTAAACAAGGTGAGGTGGGGGAGAGAAATAGTGAGGCTAAAGATTGGGAGCTGAGAGAACCAGACTGATAAAGGGCTGACTGGGAGAAAAAGAGCAAGACGAGAGAGAAAGAAGGTGGCCAGGCATGGGGAAGAGAAATAGCAAGGAAAGGGATCGGGTAGAGAAAAATAGCAAGGCTATGTACAATTGCTATAAAGTTGTATTTTCATATGTAGGCACTTCATACGTATTCATTGCTATGGATATATAACAAATCCATGTATATATTTTTAATAAAATGGGTATGATTTTTTAAAAAAAAGGTTTGCAAGTGCTCACGGGTGCTACATTAGGGACCATTTTGTGGTTGCCATTGGAGAAGCCTCATGGGGCTCCATGGAGCCTGCAGGTACCATATTGGAGACCTCTGTCAACAGCTATCTGGCTGTTCCCCTCTGTTGGAGGACAGAGTCATGTGTGAGAGACAGCCTGTCTTGGACCTCCTAAATGTAGCCTGTCGTGGATGTTATTCCATTGCTAGTGTTGAAGACTCAGCTGCTGATTCAGCCACCGATTCAACCAACATCTCTATATGGCCTGGGGAAGGAGCATCTTGTCCTTTGCAGCAGGCAGAAAAGCATCTTCGACCACCCCTGTATTTCCGGGCATCCAATGGCATAATTTTACCAGTGGAAGAGAGTCTGCTGGTAGAATGGATTTCCCCCTCTCCCCCCTGCAGCCCCCATGGCTGCCCCAAATCTGCTCCAGAGGGTTGTGGGACCCTCCAGAGCAGATCTGGGTGGCATGCAGGGAAAAGAAGAGAACAGGGAAATCCCATTTCACAAGTAGACTTCTGCTCACACAACGTTGGTTCCAAGCCTATCTTTTTTAAAAAAAAAAAATCCTAAGAAGGAAATTGATTTAAAAACAACAACAAATGGGCCCTTGTATCGATCTGGTCCTCTAGACATTTTGAGTACCTCTCCATGGCCAAAATAGGCCCCACAACTTCAACAAATTGTTCTGCTTCATGCTTTTAAAAAAGTTCATTTAGTTTATCTTACCATGATTATACCTTTACTTTACTTTTCTTCAAAGCATGACTCTCTCTCTTTCACAAAATGTGAGACGTTATCTGTATGCATCTTCTCTAATATATTTCTGCCCAACAGAACATTTTTTTCTCTTTTCAATTTCTCTATGATTTAATGTAATCTATATTTCTTTGATGCACTCGCACATCCTGGCCAGAAACATATTTCCTTTGAAGTAGTGCTTTAGGTAGGTGTTTGGCAGACAACTATTCTTCAGTGTCCCTGTAACGATTTTGATATAGGCATCTGAAATTTTGTGATGGCAGCAAACTATATTAGTCACCTTTAATATCACCCTGCTTAACACATCAAAGCAGGGTTTGCCAGGTTTTCTTCACTAAGAGAAAATTAAAAGCAGGCCTTATAGACATCACATGACTTGCGTGTTAGCTTATGCATGTTTTCACATCCCCATATGGTTTCTCCAAACATTCAATTACTTACTGAGTTGCATTAACTAAATACCCTTTAAGAAGAAATTTGATAACACTATTCCATAAATCACTGACACATTTATTTACTTACTCCATTATTTTCCACCCTTCCTCCAGGGAGCTCAGCATAGCATGCATGCATACATACATACATACATACATAGCCCTTCCTCCTCCCATTTTATCTCTGAAACAGTCCCATCAGGGAGGATAGGCAGAGAGAAAGTTACCTGGTTCACACATAATTACTACCCAGAGTGTGGGTTGAATATGGTTTGTCATTGAATTGTGGCTTGCTGTTGAATTGTGGTTTGTCATTATGTGTGAACCCTGCACTGTGGTTTAACTATGGGTTGTTAACCACAAACAACCTGAGTTCAAAACCAAACAACAACCATAAGTTCTCTTCCTGAGTGATTAACAGCCCATAGTTAACTATAGAGCAGGATTTGTATGTAACAACAACCCATGATTCATTGACAACCCATACTCTGGACTGCTGATTTGTGTGAACCGGGCTGGTGTCTTGGCCAAGGTTACCCAATGAGGTTTGTGGCTGAGTAGGTCTCTCTACACTATACCACATGTATTGCTGTGTATTTGCATGTTTATTCTGAGGTAAACTGTTCATGATAAAATACTTTTTATCACCAAAAATAAGGATAGAGTTTATATTTATACATTCATGTGTGTTTGTGTGCACACACACTTACACCATAATAATTCTCTCTCTCTCTCTCTCACACACACACACACACACACACATTGTTTACCACCTTGTGGCCCTAGAAAAAAAGGGCCCCAAGGCAGATCACAGCAACAAAAAATTGCACACATTTAAACCTTCAGAGAGCAAAGGGAAGTAAACTAAAATGAAAGCAAATAAAGAAATCTATAGCTGGCAAGATTGAAATACATTAAAAGCCTGGCAGAATAGAAATGTCTTAGCCACCCTAAAAGATATTAGTAAAGGAGCCAGCCTGACTTCCAATTGGAGGGGGGTTCCATAATTGGGCCATTGCCACCAAACAGCCCCTGGCCTGTATCCATGCCAATCACACCTCTCTTACCAGTAAAACCCAGTCCAAGGCCTCTGAAGATGGCCATAACACCATCCAATTGTTGACAACCCCACTGGTTGAAATAGCCATACAGATAATGTTTCACACCCGCTTGAACTGAAGCTATTTCTCACAATCACATCATAACTGGTTTTGCTAATTTGAAAGTGCAGGACAGCTTGTTGGACACAGGGTCTCCTGACATATAAAGCTTTTTGAAAGCCAGCTATCATACTCTGTAATGGCTGTGCCCAGAGAGAAAGATTTGGGACCTTTTTAACCTGAAGAAAAGTTACCTGTACAATTTCAGGAGTTGCATCATCATCATCATCATCAATCAATCAATCAAAGTTCATTGTTTCCCTTCTATATATTTCAGCCCAGGATGATGTGTGGCAGATTCTGACATGAAGTGCAACCCTGTGGGTTTAGTCATCATCAATAGCAAAACTCCCACCAGTTTTAAAGAAACCATCATGTTTTTCTTCCGTTCAGAGATGCCTACACATCTTTTTGTTGGAATGCTAACTCCACTTGGGCTGGAGCTTCCATGGGTGCTCAGAGGTTGCCCAACCCTGATCTACAACCACAGATGGGTAAAAGCAAACATGCCTTTTAAACCCTTGAAGGGAGCGAGAGCCACTTGGGAAGGCATACTGAAGGGAGGAAATGGAAGGCAGGAAAAGGCTTGTACCCTGTTTCTCCTGCTTTATCTCCGCTAATGATCATGGCCTCCCAAAGTGGCTTTTAAAAGTCGCTGCTGGGCTACAGCTTGATGTGTTTGCATGTAACATGTAGTTTAGCCCTCAGTTCCATCTACAATATACAGGGATAATAACCTTTGCAGGGATGTTGTAAGGATGCCCAAGACGACAGACATAACACACTTTGAATACTGGAAATATGCTGTCTAACTGCTAAGTATCCTGTATGTAAACCACTGCTAGTAGAGTGCATACATTTTTTTATTTAAATGTACAAAATCCTCATGTACTGCATCAATATTAGTATTGGTTTTCATAAATATATATTATTACATTAACAATGTGCATTTTAAGTTCCTACACAGGAAGCCGTCCAAGGGAGTCTAATTTTAGCATGATCTGATTTTTTTCCTTCCTCTGGTTGCCGTTCCAAACACCTGGGGCCAGCCACATGCGTAAATTAGATTGTACTAAAATGTGTAGTAATGAAGCTCAAGCAATGGCTCCCCAAAGGGAAGTAAACTATATTTAGCCCTCTTTATCCCCCCCCCCCCGCCTCTCTTGTGGCTAATATGTTATCTAGAAGGATGGCATCCTACTAAAGTCTAGTCTACAGATTGGATGAGAAGGATCCTAGGGACAAGTTGGAAAGCAAAATGGTGTTATTTGTTAAGCGCAGGGGTTTATTCTTGGGCATCATGCATGTGGCAGGTGTTAGCCATTGTTCCTTGTTGGGGTCACTTGTTAAATAGGAGAGTTGGAAGCATCTCTTCTCGGGGCCTCTTATTTATTTATTTTATTTATTACATTTCTATACCGCCCAATAGCCAGAGCTCTCTGGTGTCTTCTTGTGACGTAACCTTTTGTGGAACACTGAAAGTGGCTTTATACCAGGTCAAACCATTGGTCCACCTAACCTGGTATTGAGCTGTATCACACCAGTGTTTTATCGCACTCTCATCATGCCTGGTTTGCCATTTTGCAGTGCAGTATTCACATAGCATTATGCCTGTCCTGCAGTCACCCTGCCTCTTCCCCTCCATTTTCTGTGTTTTTCTAGAGGGGGGGAAGTCCAGTTTATTTCCTCCATGAAGGTTAAAGCACCCTTCTGCCACCAGCACCACCCCCGGTCCTTGCGCTATGTCCTTTGTTGGGTGTGCATGCTTCGAAGGGAGGTCTTACTGATGAAAAAGGAGGGCGGGGCGATTCTCCTCCTCCAGGATGCCGTGTCGAACAAACAGGTTTATGCTGACTCAGTTGAATGACAAAAACCAATGAACTGGAAGGAGCAAAAAAGCGAAAGGACATTTCACCACACGTGTGAAAGGGACCATTAGCTTGACCTGCTAATGAAACGGAAATCGCTGAGGCAAACAAGTGGGGGGGGGGGAGTATGTGTAATGGAGACGATTGTCTACCCTGCAAGTAGCTCTTCAGGGTTTCACATTCAGCTATGTCCTAAGGTGGCCATGTGTCCTGTTTTGCAGAGGGCAGTCCTCTATTTGAAGGTTTAAAGATAAGGAACCACCAGAAGGAAGGGCAGGGCCTTGAAGTTACCCAGCAGACCTGGACAGCAGACTGACCAAGGGACACAAGTTACCTGATCAGTCTAACACACTACATTGAAATGTTTTATACTGTTGTTGTTTTAAAAAATGATGGTTTTAAATTTTGTATACTTTTTTTTAAAATGTCCACTGTTTTTAACTTTTGTAAACCACCCAGAGAGCTTTGGCTATTGGGCGGTATATAAATTTAATAGATAAATAAAGAAATAAACTGTATTTCTCTTTCAATTATAATCATGATTTCTAAATTTGCATCGATGCATAAAAATTGACATATGTACATTTTACGCAAATTAGCACCCTCTTTTGTAGTAATGCTTATCTCTTTTTTTGATGATTCACAATGGCCATCCTACTATGGTCCCTCTCCATCCCATCAGCCAAACATGGACATGAATCCCTTTGGCCAAAGGGGAGGTAAAATAGAAATTGCAAATAATGTTATGTGTGTGTTGGCGGGGGCCGGGGGGGACCAAGTGCTATGACATTGGAACTGGGAGCCTGCCATTCATTGGGATGAATCCAGAGAACCAGAAGTGGAAGGCATATAGCTAATGGGCATTATTCCATAAATCCTTGCTCAAGTCCTTGCGCAACACCCAATGTTTCGACACATAAGGCACTGAAACTCCACTTCTCTGTCTCCCAAATGTTTAACAATAACAGCAACAAAATTACACTTCCCACCTAAATTTGACTGCTGAAATGAAGAATGCTTGAGGCAGCCAGGAGTGGAGTTTTGTGTGAAAGAACTGTGAGCTCAGTTCCTTTCTGGTGCTAAAAACAAAATCCTAGGTTCAGAATGTGCTCAGAAGATCCCTGTACTTCTTTTAATTGTAAGTGTATGTATTTTGCACCTGTCTCTGGTTGTGTAGTTGGGATCTTGGAGTTCTAGTAACAATAACAACAACAACACAGGTTTGAAGTCTGCCCACTCCTGGTTTCAAAGAGGAGTAAAGAAAATCAACTAAATTCATGCTCCCGGAATCTACATGAATGGACACATAGATCACATATAATGTTCTTCCCTCTGAAAGAGTGTAACACAGACAACAATGTGCATTTATTTTTGCTTTCTTTTGTACAAGCAACCTCAAAGACACTGGAAATAGAGCTGATATTTAAATATGCAGAAGAACTGCTCCTTTCTTTTTCTTTTTTTTTCCTTCAGTGCTTTAAGAAGCCCCTAGGACAGAAGCAAATTAATCAGAAATAGAGGATGATGAGAATAGGTAACAAGGGACTGCCTCTTCATTTCTGTGTGCAGAAGCAATTAATGTGCACAGAATGCCTATTAATTGGAGCAGATTTTTATTGCTACAAGACCAGAGCTATATACACCAACCTGACTTCTGTGCCAGAGCTGCTACTATTATTGTTGTATATTGTAATGCAAGTGGCATTACCCTATATAGGAGATGAATTTAATAGCATGGGAGAGTAAGGATTTGTCATTTATTTGGGCTAATAAATCTTGAATTTTTTAAAAAGATAAAAATAAAAGTGACTGTAGTGACTTTACTATTCCGTTCTTTAAGAGATGTTTTTAAAAGTTTACACCCCACCTAAAACTAAGAGACACTGGGGAATGGGATGTTAAAGCTTCTCCTAAATCTCTGGCATTGCTGGTACTACTGCTGCTGTCTTGAAGGGCTTGCCAAGCCTAAGAGAAATAGCTTCATTCCAAGAAATATGGACAGGGCAAGCGCTACCTCTAGCCAGAATGAGGCTGCTGCCTCAGCTGATTCTGGGGCCTTAGCTAGACCTAAAGATTATTCCACTATCCCAGGCAAATGGAGGAGTCGTCTCTGCCTGCTCCCTGGATCCCCTGTGTGTCATTTGGATGCATAGGGATGATCCCAGGATGATCCCGGGATATAGGCCTGGTCTAGCCATGGCCTTAGTGTCAAGAAAGGGTAGCAGTTAGTTAGTTATTTTATTCATTTTTTTATTCAAAGGAAGAGATGGTTGTTGGATTTTCTTTCTCAGGTTAGACAGTTTGAAGTAGTACACACCTTGTCTTGTGGGGAGGAGCTTGCTATTATACTTCAGGCAGAAAAATATCTTGAGGTGGCCCTGAATATGGATGGAACTGTCACTCAGGTATGGTTCTTGTTCTCGTGCAGCCGAAATGGATTTTGGGTTCTTGCTTGTCTTTTGATGCTGGGGCAGCTTAGATGCCGACAGCACTTGGTGCAGAAGCCTCTGCCCAGATTTCTGGTGTCCTTGTTGCCACCACTGTTGTCCTTGAGGGATCTGTGACAAGTCTTAGTCTAAGAGAAATAGCTGTCCATCTGGAATAAGGAAGTTAACCTTGGCAGCCTCCAGAGTTTTGGACTACACGTCTCAACGTTCCTGACCATTGCTGATGCTGGCTGGGGCTGATAGAGTTAAAGTCCAAACACCTGGAGGGCACCAGACCCATCGAAAACCAGGTCATGCCTTCCAGAGTTCTAGGGGGGGAAACCTTACAATTATGTAATTGATCACATTTATACCAATCCTGCAATAATCATGGCTTCCCCCCTCCCCCAGTTGACACTGTGAATTTACTATTAGAGATTAGCTGTCTCGCAAAGATCTTTCTCAGCTTTTAGACTGCATGAACACTCTAGGAAGAAACTTTACCGAAAAATAAGTAATCATTTGTATTTGTTCAGCAGTGGATGAACTATTTAGGAATAACCATTAGTATGAGTACTGATGAGCCGTTAAAAATTTTCTGAGATGGAAGCTGGAATCCTACATTCACATACTTGGGAGTAAGCCTCACTGAGCCTCAATGGGATTTACTTATGAGTAGACTTGTATAGGACTGCATTGTAAGGCTCCAATACTATGGATTTTTTTTACCTGGAAGCAAGCACCATTGAACTCAGTAGGACTTACTTCTGAACAGAAATGCCTAGAATTTGGCAGCAAAACTAAATTATAGAATAGATAAATTCAGCTTTTTTTAATGTTTTGACATGACAAATCAGTACAAGATGTAGTCCAAACTCTATTTCATTTATATGGCATTGTATATAAATCATAATCAGAAAGCCTGTTGATCAGCTATTTTATATGTTTTGTACGCTCCATATATATTATAGTATTAATTTTGTGAACCAATTTTAAGAGACTATGCTTTATTTATTACACAGTGGTGAATAATGCATGCCTACACAGACATACATCCTATTCTATTCAATGAGACTAACTCCCGAATGTGTGTATAGGATGCACACTTACCTGAGAGTAAGCCCCATTGAATTCAATGGGACTTACTTACAAGTAGATATGCATGAGATTGCACTGTAAATCTACTTCTTTGGGGAAAGAAGCAAAACATTCTTGGGCGTGATGTCTCAAATACATTCCAGGGAACTGAACACCAAATGATTGAAATTCACTGGCTCATTAACTTTCACAAGAGTGCCAACAATTAGAAAGACTGCATTTTTATGAACATGTCAGTTATACAACATTGCTGCAGAATGTTACAATGATTAATAGCCAGCAGGAATAGTCAAAAAGCTGCATAAATTATAACACAGATATGAATACCTAGTCAGTTATTGGTGACTTCAGTACCGGCTTATCAACATTGGAATGGGTGGGGTCATAAAGATCATAAACCATGCAAGGGCTGAAAAAGCCACGTGTAAACCGTGCTTGTTCTGATGTGATGACGATATGTAATGTAATGTAATTCTTTTATTTTATTTATAAACATCCCTTTATCAAAAGATATCAGGGCAGTGAACAATGAAGATACAAAAAATGGATATACAACCATACAACTGCAATAGGGGGCAGTGTGCTGCAATGGTTAGAGTGTTGGACTGGGGCCAGATCTACACCAAGCTGGCTATGACACTTAGAAAATGTTTTGAGAACTGTATATGCAGTGTGTCCTGGGCCTCAACAGTTGTCACTACTGTTATAAACCGTCTTAAATCAGTAGTGTAGATCCTGCCCTGGATTCTAGTCATGAAGCTCACTGGATAACTTTGGACCAGTCTCTGATTCTCATCCTAACCTAACTCACAGGGTTGTTCTGAGGATAAAATGGAGGAGGAAAAGGACCATGTAAGCCACCTTGGGTTCCTTGCATGAGGGAAAAAAAAACACGTGGGAGGGACAGGATGTAAAAGTAATAATAGAAATAAAATAAAAGACAATAAAAAAGAAAGAAACCGTAGGACAAACTGACCAAATTAAAATGCCCAGGCAAACTTATGATGCCCTCATATGTGTTTAATTTTTTTGCTTTGCTTTTTACACTCTACATGTCTAGCATTTTAAGAGAACATATTCTCCAGGGCTGATGCAGCAGCAGCAGCCATAAGGAGCATCAGGGAGGGTTGTAAATAGGGGTGTGCACGGACCCCCCGCTCCGCTTCTCTTCCAGATCCGCGATTTGCGGATCGGCCTGCTCCGCCCCGCCCCTGCTCCGCCTATGTCCGCTCCGCTCCGCTGCGGAGCTCCGGATCCGGATCGGAGCTCCGTTTCCCCCCCCCCCCATAGGCTTGCATTAAGCTAAAAAAGTATACAACTTTTTTTCTGTGAAAGTTAGAAACCTCAAGTTTGGCACCATGACACCTCATGGGGGTATACACATGCACGCCAAGACTCAAGGCAGTCCCATCATCCCCTGATTTTTGGGGAATTTATGAAAATCCAACACCCCATTCACACCCCTTTCCATAGCTCCGTCAATTTGCACGTTAAAAATCTCAAACTCGCCACCATGAAAGCTTATCCAGGGGTGCAAATGCACGCCGAAACTCAAGGCAGTCCCATCATCCCCTGATTTTTGGGGAATTTATGAAAATCCAACACCTCATTCACACCCCTTTCCATAGTTCCGTCAATTTGCACATTAAAAATCTCAAACTCGCCACCATGAAAGCTTGTCCAGGGATACATACGCACGCCAAGACTCAAGGCAGTCCCATCATCCCCTGATCTTTGGGGAATTTATGAAAATCCAACACCCCATTTGCAGACGTGAACTGTTCTCTGACATTTGGACATATAAAAAAAAGGGAAGTGAGCACACTCACAGATGCCATCTAGACCCACAATCATGCCAAGGAACAAGGCAATCCCATCATCCCCTGTTTTTTGGCGGGGCTTAAACCTGCAGACATCTCAATGTGGCCATTTCAAAGGAAATCCCAAGATGCCATGAATTGGGGAGTAGAGATAAACCTATGAATCTTCTTCCACACTTGAAAAATGGATTTGGAACTTCCAAAACTCCAAGTGAGCGCAGGAAGGACTTCTCCCCTGAGTCAAAGCCAGACACACACAACATCCCTGCAAGGCAGGCAGGGGAGGAGGGAGGGAAGGCAGGCAGGCAGCAGACATTTCTGGGGGCATAAGGAAGTGAGCCAAGGATAAGCCAGTAATGCATATAAAATGGAATAAATAAATAAATAAATAAACAAAGGAGGGGTGGAATTAAAAGCAGCAGTGTTGCTGAATAAACAACAAGAACTTTTAAAAAAAGGCTATATCCAGTAATAGGGGGACGTGCCCGGGGGAGGGGGAAGCAGCTGCCAATTTTACTGGTCCTAGTAGTGACCAGTCTTTTAAGAAGCAACGCTGTCAGTTCAACTCATGAAAGACATTGCTCCACCACTAAGAAGTAAAACGCTCATTTCAACTCATGATAGGCATTGCTCCATCGGGTTACTCTCTTTGGAGAGCTGTGATAGCCCCCCAAGTACAGGAGGGAGTGGGGGCACGTCCACATGGCATGCCCTAGGGGAGCTCATCCCCTTGCACCACATCTTTTCAGTTGTTCCCCAAAGTTAGGGTGGGTAACAGTGCTCTCTTATTATTGGCTTAGTATATGATTTCAGGTTGTGTTTGTGCATTTGGTGGGGCTACTGTTTTAAAAAACACTGGGAAAAGTCTGTTCAGACTAAGAAAGAGAAGTTTCCCAGAATCCCAAGTTACCTGTTTTGCCTATCCCCTCCTCCAACTTTGGGATCATGTGATCATGACCGGGAGTTGACTCTGCCCCTCAGCCCTTCGAAAAAGGTATTTCCCGCCGGGTTTTTTAAAAAATTCTAGCGCGCGACCCGCACCACGCAGAGAGCTGAGAGTAGTCTCAAAATGACCCCCATCCACGACTCTCTGAGAACAAGAATTTTCAGAAAGATAGCTTCAAAAACAACACAGTTATCCCCCTTTCTTTTCCGCAATACAATCCTATGGGCGAAATGTTTCAAGATGGCGATCGGACCAGACCGCGGAAACCGGAGCGCTCCGAAAATGGGCGCTTCTCTTCACCTTGCTTCTAAGGGTCCGCGGTCCGCTTCTACTCCGCCTCTGGGCAAGGCGGAGCAGGCCAATTCGCTCCTGCTTCTGCGCTTCTAATCGGAGCGGAGCACATGCCTAGTTGTAAAGACAAGGGGGGGATCTACACTACTGCTTTAAAGCGCTTTATAACAGTTTTGACAACTGTTGGGGCCCAGGACACACTGCATATACAGGTTTCAAAATGTTTTTAAAGCGCTTTAAAAGCAGTAGTGTAGATCCCCCCAAGGGTGATGGGAGGAAAAACAAAGGCCGCAGCTAAGGGCTTAGCAGGATAGAGAAAGAGGCTTGGAGATAGGGTTGATATGGCCTATGTGTTGTCCATCAGACACAGGGCCCTGGAGACGTATATAATTAATGGGTTCCTCTGTCATAAAAAAAAAGAAGTAATTACCAGCTCACCTGTGCAGGGGAACCTCTTGTTAAACATTTATTTGTTTGAAGCAGATATCTCTAGCCAGCAGGGAGCGACATTTTGGAAGGACAGGGCAGGGGTATCACCATCATCGCCACCATCCCATTTTGCCATGTTTCAGGCTATATGTGATTGTTCCCCAAGTGCCCCCCTCATTCAGACCAGTTCACTGATTGTACATGTCAGAGAGCTCCTTTACCATTCTGACTGGTTCTGACTGAAACCTGGAGTGGATTCGCCGCGGGATCTGTCAGAACTACCGGAGCCACAGTGTTCTATTACCACAGGGGTGGATAACCTTAACCCGTTCCCTGGTCCCACCCCCTTTCCCTGGATCGTTGGTAGTTTCCTGGCTGTTGAGTAGTTCTCTCCCCCACCCCACCTCATTCTGAAAGGTTGAAATCCTAAAACTAGCAGCTCTAAGCTACACTATGCTGTCGTGTTTCAGACAACATGGTAAACCATGCCGCTTAACCACAAAATTGTTTTGTTTTTGTCTGAACCAGGCCGCTGTTACTTTGCATTTGACCCCATCCACCACCCAAATGCAGCCCCTGAGAGCTTCTCTGTCACTCAGAAATATAATTTCACCCTCTGGTTGAAAAAGGTTCCCCACCCCATCTTACAAGTAATAGCACAAACACTGAAAGTGCAATCGTAGCCATGTTTACTCAGAAGTAAGCCCCTTTGGGTTCAAGGGGACGTATTCCCAGGTAAGTGTGTGTTGTACAGGACTGCAGCTTAAGGATCATTGAGAACTAGGGTGGTGCAGTGGCTAGAGTGCTGGACTGAGAGTCGGGAGACCCAGGTTCTAGTCCCCTCTCGGCAATGGAAGCTCACTGGGTGGCTTTAGGCCAGTCACAGACTCTCAGCTCAGCCTACCCCACAGGGCTGTTGTGAGGATAAAATGGAGGATTATATATGCCACCTTAGGGTTCCTTGGAGGAAAAAAAGGTGGGATATAAATGTAATAAATAAATAAATAAACTCAATGGGACTTTCCTCTTGAGAAGAGATACATAGGATTGCACTGCCTATGGGGCACAAAGCCCTAATGAATCATCACATTCACATTTCTTCATGCCGCCTTTTTGCTCAAGCGCCAAGACTGGACTGCATGGATTTCTTTTACTTTATTCTCTGTGCCATAATTCAAGTTCCCTGCAGCTATTACAGTTTATTTGGGAAGGTTTTTATACTGTACAGTACATTGCACATAAGTCAAAACAATTTTCAATTTAATTTGCAGTCCCCATAGGACAACTGCAAGCATTTGCTTATTGCACTCTCTATAAATGAAGAGATAAAGTATACACTGAGGCTATACCGTTATGCCGCTCAGTTGATTTCATAAGATTGTTTATAGAGCATTCTTCATTATACATGGCACAAGATATTAAAAGTGGCTAGGATAATGTATTGTCTACTACAGACAGAATAACTGTTCCACAGCAATGAAGTTTTGGACATGCTGTCTCCAAAGAGATAAATGACAGAACAGTTCACACAGCATATATTTAAAGGCGGATGATGATAATAATGCATATCTTTAAAATAATTCCATGGAATTCTCTACTCCCTCCAGTCTTTGCATTTTATTTCACTGGGGAAATAGTCTAGTGCACTGGTTCCCAAAGTGGGCGGTATTGCCCCCTTGGGGGCGGTGGGATTGCATAGGGGGGCGTTAAGAGGCAAAGGGACGGCAGGGGGCGCTGGCAGGGGGCGCTAACAGGCAAGGGGGCGGCAGGGGGGCGCTCAAGGTGGTCTCTCCAGATGGTCCTAAAACCCAGGGACCGAGCAGGAAAGAGCGGCAAATTCTCCCCACACCACTCCTGCTCAGGAAGGACTTCCTCACTCACACAGCTGCTCTCTCCTCCTATCTCAAGCCCACAGCAGCCCCACCAGAAGTAGGGGGTGGGGAAGCGCCCACAGGAGGCAGCAGAGCCGGAAACAGCAGCAAATTCAGCTGCTCTGCCCACTCTTCTCCTGCCTAGGAGGGCCCAGGGCTTCTTTCCTGCTGGAGCCACCACCACCCGCTTGCTCCCTCGGCCAGAGCTGCTCCCTTTTACAATCTGCCCCGGCAGACCTCTCGCGATAGTTGCTCCACAAGGCGGGAGCTGCAGCCCTGTGGCGGAGAGGAAGGAGCATGTGGAGGACGATGGGCAGCAGAACAGCTGCTAAGAACAGCGGCCTGCTGGCTGGGTGGGGAGCAGGACTGCTTGTGCTGCTGCAAGGTATCACTAGGCTCCCTTCCCCTGTCAGGAGTTGCAGATTGGGGCCATCTTCCCTCTGAGCTGCTGCCCTCCTGTCCTAATCAGCCTGGCAGCTATTGTGAGGCTTGGAGGGAGGGGGGGTTGGAGAGAGAGAGAGAGAGAGAGGCTGTGTGTCTCTGTGTGTGCTCCCACCCCCCAAAAAATCTGGACTACAACAGGATTGGGAGAGAAAAGAAAAGGGGGAGGGAGAGAGAATTGCAATTCCCCAGGTCCTTCCTGGCTAAAGAAGATTCAGCAGCAGCTTTTTCCAGAATGCTTGCTGAAACAATTCCTATCTGCCCTTGATTATTTCAGGGTGTCCAACCCCCTTTTTTCAAGCGTTCTTTTGGTAAACATGGTATGTGTGTATCTTGTGTCACCATAAAAACAGAGCTGTAACACAATCCTAAGTATGTCTACTCAGAAGTAAGCCCCACTGAGATCAATAGAACTTACTCTGAGGTAAATGTGCATAGGATTCAGCCTGAAAACGAAGGTGAAGAAAAGACAGGAGAAAATGAATTGTAGAAATAGAATAGCAAGGTAACTGTGGGATATTTAACCATATTTAAAGACAATAAGTACAGTAAAATTAGTGCCCCTCTACTTCAGTCCCAGCCAGATTTTCCATAGGAAAACTCTATACCAGGTGGCAGATAATTATTTTAAAATTTTAATTAAAATACATTATCCTTTCCTATAACAAAATGGTGCTTACTCCTAAGTAAGTGTGTTCCGCTGAAGAAGGAAATACTATTTGATTCCTGTATTCATGCTAGTGTGACATGATAAGTTAAAGGCACAATTTTATGCATGTTTAGACAGAAAAAAGTCCTTCAACTCCTAGAATCCCCTCTAAATGGGAAGCATCTGCCCCAGGCTTGCCAAGGGAAAAGAGAGCGAACGCCTCTGTTTGCAGCCAGCATGGCAGGGCACACCAATTGGATTTTGAATAAAGTATTCAATTAATTGTTACTGTTTTGAATTTTATTGTTATTATCTTCCTTGGTGGGTCGTTGAAAACCACTATTCTGAATAATGATTTTTATAGTGTAGGGTAGGGGGGCACTGGGCATGAGTTTGTGGAACCAAGGGGGCGGTGACCTGAAAAAGTTTGGGAACCACTGGTCTAGTGGGACATTTCCTCATCAATCCCTATTGAAGAGTTGGTTCTTATATGATACAGGAGTGTTGAACTTCAGGCCTGAGGACCAAATCTGGTCCACCTGGGTTCCCGATCCAGCCTTCTGGGATTCCCCAAATGACCACACCCTGAGTAAGAGATGAAAGAGACCAGGAATAAATTATTGGAAAATATGATGGACTTCTGGGGGAAAAAATCTACATTTATTAGTCAGCAAAACCCACTTAATCTATTTTTATTACTGGAATGGGGGACACATTGGACTCATGTACACATATTATAATGGCCCTACATTTCTAACATATAGTGCAATTCCAGAAGTTCTATGGCTTCTGTTCCTTTTGAACAAGAGCTCCTCTAAACAAGTGATTTATTGCAAGGTCATGATTGGCCACTCATGGAAGTTTGCAGGTCCATTACACAACGTTGTCAACTACCAGGATGTCTCCCATGCTATCCCCTGGAAATCCCGCTATTAAAAGAACCACAGATAGTGTGGTAATATCCGGAAAAAGCAGGCTCTCCCAATGTGTAGCTCTGGCATCATGCAATAATTCTGCCACTAGATGGTGGTGTCTCAGCAGAAGTGAACAAAGTATGCAGAAAGTGGAAATATTCTATCCAAACCACATGACCACCCATGTAATTGAGCCAAATGCAATCCCAGAAAGAAAGCGGAAGCAGAAAGCCATAGTAAAAAAATGTAGAGAAGCTACAAGTTATATCCTTCAGTGACTATATTCCACTCATGGGAATCCTCAATTATACCTATTGTATTTAAACATATTTATCCTCTTGAATCAAGAGTTCAAGCACATCTTGTACTCCAGCATTTTTGTTAATAACTTAGAGCAGTGGTTCCCAATTGGCGGTCCGCGGACCCCAGGGGGTCCACATAACCCACCTAGGGGATCCATGGCACCATTCATTTCTAGAGTCCACTGACAACAAATTCCTACCAGAAGTAAAATATAACATCACTGAGCACCTGTGTGATTTAGCGACTAGCTTCAGAGATGATTTCCCTGCACCTAATCCTGAAAACTCATGGATAAGGAATCCTTTTGAATGTGGTGATGTACAACTAACAACTCTATTTGCGGAAGAGCAAGATGCACTTGTTGACGTGACTTGTGATGGTTCACTGAAATCATTTTTCAAAGAATATAGACTGGACCAATTCTGAGTGAAGGTTTTTCCTGATTATAAGAAGTTAGGTGAAAAACCTTTGGAACATCTAGTTCCCTTTTGTTCCACATATCTTTGTGAACAAACATCTTTGACATTTTGTTATATGAAGAACAAGCATAGAAATCAGCTCAATGTTGATCCAGATTTGAGATTAAAAGTAGAAAATATTGAACCGGATGTGGAAGGGATAGTTCGGGACAAAAAGATTTCTCCCATCACATTTAGGTTTAGTAGCTGATAGACATGTCATATTTTTTTCAATTGTAAACTAGACATTAGTAAAATTAAATTCGTCTTTATATTCCTATCTAAAACATTGTCATTTTTGCGTGATAATATCACAAATATCACAAATTTTATGGTCTGTTTTTTAGTATACCTCAAATCCTTTGCTTATTAGGGGCTACCCCTTATTTTCTCCAAAAAATTGCTCCGCACAGGTAACTACCATAGAGAAAACAATTTTTTCAAAAGTAGGGGGTCCATGGCTTGGCATTTGAAAAACAAGGGGTCCACAGTACTTAGCTAATTGGGAACCACTGACTTAGAGGAAGAGATGGGGACTGATCAAATTTCCAGATGAAAATAGGATAGCTAACACCTATAGAAGACAGAAACAACATTCAGAATGACTTTGATTAGAAAACTGGGCAGAACATAACAATGAAATGTAGCAGAAACCAGTGCAGGAAAAAGAAATCAAATGCACAGGCAAAAGACAACAGATGCCTGGCTTAGCAATAGTACATGTGAAAAGGATCTTGGAGCTGGAGTTGATCACAAGCTGAACATGAGTCAGCAGCGTGATGTGGCTGCCCAAGAACCTAAGTACAATGCAAAGGTGGAGTCTGAGCAACAAAACATAAAACCATTCTTTTGGACCCAAATAAAGAGGGCACTGGAGGGGAGCTGTTTGCTTTGCAGCAAGCCAGCCTTCCAGTTTTAAAAAATTGATTTCATTTGTAATAAATAAATAAATAAATAAATAAATAAATAAATAATCAGGAGGGGGCAGGGAAACTGGTGGGCACTAAGCAAAGTGTTTGTGGACACATTGGCACCCACAAGCGCCATTTTAGAGTCCCCAGATCTAAGGTCTCCAGCTGCACCAGAATGTGGGCGGGGCTGCACACCCCAGTCAAGGCAATGGAGTGTGGATCGATTGCATCCAGACTAAGATGCAGAACTGGTTGTGCATTTTGGTTACAATCCTATGGGGTTGTTGCCTGCTAGATGGAAGCCTCTGATCTTGGAAGCTTCTGAGTATCCAATGCCTTGCTGGGCTGCTCTCAACAAGGCAGGAGAACCGATGGAGGTGATTGTCACCTCTCCATCCGCTTTTAATTTTTCCTCTAGCCCCATCTAGAGAAATCATACAGACTCAGGCCTTAGCTAGACCTACGGTTTATTCCAGGCAAATGTACGGGTCGTCCCTGCCTGCTCCCGGAATCCCCTGTGTGTCATTTAGATGCACAGGGATGACCCCAAGACAATCCTGGGATATACAGCTGGTCTAGCCATGGCCTGAGCGTCTCCCAGGGACCATAGGATTGCTCTGCTCACTATGCATTTAATTTACATCCCATAGTTCCTAATTCAGCATGTGATAAACACAGAAAAGCCTGCTTAAACATGTGCCATTCCTTCACTGAATTCGGGTGAGCATGTTACAAGTTTCTGTTTAGCATTTTTCCATCATAAAGGCAAATACGAATTCTAAGCAGGCGTTTTCAGGCAGTCAGGAAATTCAGGCTTTCGAGAAAACGGTTTTTCTCTGAAACTTTAATTTGCCAGCTGCAGATGGAGCACACTGGTTATACTGCATTTGGCTTATAGGGGATAATTTGGGAGATCAAAAAAAGAAAGAAAGAAAGAAAGAACTGCAATTAGCATGACCTGCAGGCATGGATAAAAAGCATAGGAATGGTTCAAATAACATCATTTGGTACTCTCGCTTCTTCACTTAAATGTCTCCTTTCTTTTCAAAAGCTCTTATACCTGAAGGGAATGAGCATCAAGAGATGACATCAGCTACAAAAGCAGCTGCAAAACCAACTGGATTCCCTTCCCCAGGGTAAATATAGCAGCAATATAGTTAGGTTTAACTCTAAAGATGTATGCAAAACCACTTATTCTGAAAATTACTTTTATTTTGAACAAAAGAAAATGCAAAGTGCATTGCTATGAGTATGGTTTGCAAACGTGCCTGCCTTTTGATCCTTTCCAAATTTAGGGGTCCTATTCTGATAGATAGATAGATAGATAGATAGATAGATAGATAGATAGATAGATAGGACACAGTGCAAATAATGCATCTAACTGGTTCCATCTGCAAACAGCACCATTTTAGGGCCATTGTGGCTTCAGGATCTTTGTCGTTCAAGGCCACACAAGGAATCAGGGTCATGGTGAATGACAGAATGATAGGTCCTATCTGCATTAGAAACACAGATCACTTTTATTGCAGTTCAACTGTCAAGGAGATCTTTGAAGAATACTAAGAATTGTAGTTTGGTGACAAGAGATCCCTAACCTTCTCAAAGAGGTACTTTTCCCTGGGGAGAGGAAATGACTATTAAATAGGGGCACCATTTCATGTTTCACAGGTGGGCTAGGGAGGGAGATTTACAGCACATTTTTATAGCCTGCGATACATTCAGGATTAAATTGCACAAAAGCAGTTACCTAATTCTTTTTTTGAACTAGCTCATGGTAACCAATGTTATGGTTCTTCTTGTGATCTTGTGATCAGTGCAAGACTGCACGCACAATGCCATTTGAAAGATGCTGCATATTACATTTATCTTTTTTTGTATAAAAAGCATTTTTATTTGTATAAAAGTGCATTTTTAGAAAATGTATTTGCATCTGATCCTCTGCTACCTTAGTTACTAATATTTATTCACAATTATTTTTATTATTACATTTAAATCTTGACTTTCTTCCAACGAGCTAAAGGTGGCATGCATGATTCTCTTCCCCTTCGCTATTTTATCGTCACAACAGCCTTGTGAAGTAAGTTAGGTTGAGAGGAAGTGACTGTCCCATGGTCACCCAGTGAGCTTCGTGGCTGAGGAGGGATTTGAATGTGGCT
Organism: Elgaria multicarinata webbii; assembly: GCF_023053635.1. Taxonomy (NCBI): domain Eukaryota; kingdom Metazoa; phylum Chordata; class Lepidosauria; order Squamata; family Anguidae; genus Elgaria; species Elgaria multicarinata. Next base: position 64,339,132 of record NC_086179.1, on the reverse strand, counting down.
GTCATATTAGAATTATATCTTGCACCAGTCATTTAGGTATTCTGGGGCCAGAAGGTGATATCTAGTGGAGCAGGAATCACCCCCTATCAGTCTACCCATCTCAAGAAATCTCTGGCATGAATAGAGCATTCTGGGAAATGATCACACCTAGCTTTACATTTTGTTTTATTTATGGAGAAAATTGGGCTAGTGGCCTTTCTCAGGCTGGATTCGCCCCAGGATGGTCAGCCACGACAAACCTTAGAGCTCCATCACACCAGCGTTTTATCACACTGCCATCCTGCCTTGTTTACCATTTTGCCCTGTGACCCTCACATGACATTATCCCTGTCCTGCGATCATATCACCTCTTCCCCTCCATTTTCTGTGTTTTTCTGGGGCACGGAAAGTGCGGTATTTTTTCTCCATGCTGGATAAAACCGCCCTTCCATGCCCATGTATTGCCATCCTTGCACTATCTCACAGAACGTTCCTTCTTGGGGGCATGTGCATCGAAGGGAGGTCTTGCTGATGAAAGAGGAGGGCAGGGGCGGTTCTCCTCCAGCTCACCAAATCAGTCAAACAGACCCCACTCTCATTGCTCTATCGTCCACCTGTTTCAACTTCCCTCTTTTTTTTTCTTTTTTTTCTTTTTGGCTGCTGTATGAGGTGCAGCCAATGAAACGCTAAATTGCTAAACTTTAGACAACAAAACCAGAGTGAGAGGGGAAGGCGTCCACATCCATCAGAATGTCCATCAACAACAAGAACCAATGAACTGAAGGGGGAAGGAGAAGGGGCGGGGTGGGGCGGCAATACCAGGAAGCATGAGTTAGCACAGGTGAAAAGGTAAACAAGGTGAATTAGCGCAACAACACACACACGTGAAAGTGACCAGCGCTTGATGCGCTAATGAAACAGAGGTGAAAAGTGCAGATGCATACCAGGGGAAAAAAAGACTCACAAACTCAATGGGGGAAAATATTGGGACAACTTCTGCTCACTAATAATGAATGGAACAAACATTGGGGAAAGAATTATATTCACAGACTTGGAAAGCTCACATTTTTGCAAGTGTAGAAAATCCAGCAGAAGCGGTGACACTAGCGGAGAGATTCCCACATATTGACCACATGCTTTTAATAGTAAAAGTAGGTTATTCTTGTACTGATCCATCTTTTGATGGACTAACCAAAGTTGCAAAATAATCTTTTGATGAACTGCCTAGAAGTTGCCATCTGGGTGCCTGCCCAGTAGGAACAGACACTAACAGAATGCTTTATAGGCTCAGAAGAGGCATCATGATAAATTAATATTAACTGGGGATACAGCCAGCCAGTGACCTAGAGTTTAAAGGTCCCATATTCCATTAACAAATCCCACAAGGTGTCTAGTCAGAGCTGAGACCAGCTGTTGGTCTGTGGTTGGCAGGTAAGTGTTCTCTTCTTGTTATTAATAGATGAGACCCAGATTAAAAGAAGAGTGCAAATACTTCCTAAAAGCTGCCACCACCACCACCACCCCACACACATACACGGGGAGGGAGGAAAGAAGCATAATCAACTGAAGTAGCTACAACTTTAAACAAATATTAGCAATTAAGGCATCTGTTCTGCAAATCGTTATGTGAATGAAAATTAGGGATGGGTTAGAAATTTGTTCAGTTCACATTTCAATGCACCTTTACCAAATCTGCCCTTCCCAAACCTAAATGCCTATGAGAACAAAGGTCGCCATCAATATCAATAGAGTTCCCAAATTTGTGATTCAGTTCACTCACAAAAAAAAGCATACCAAAAATTGTGTACATTTCAAAAAGATGCACACTGAGAGGGCCTTCTCAGTGGTCCCCGCCCCCCATTATGGAATGATCTTGCCGATGAAGCTCGCCTGGCGCCAACGTTGTTATCTTTTCAGCTCCAGGTCAAGACTGTTCTCTTCTCCCAGGCATTTAACAGCACATGCTGAGTTTTAACTGACCTGAGAATAGTTGTTTTAAATGGATATTGTTGTTTTTTTATACTTTTGGTGGTTTTAAATTTTGTGTATCTGTTTTTAATGTTCATTGTTTTTAACTTTTGTAAACCGCCCAGAGAGCTTTGGCTATGGGGTGGTATATAAATGTAATCAATTAGTGGAAATGGAAACTCAAGAAGAGTCTGTTAGGAAGGTATGGGAAACAGATTTGAATGAGAAAATAGAGCAACAGGACTGGGGGAGGATATGGAAACAAAGAGTGTTGAAAAATATGTCTGTAAGGATAAAAGAAAATTATTATAAGATAATTTGGAGGTGGTATCTAACTCCAATAAAATTAAACTTAATAAAGAGAACTCAGTACTTTGTTGGAGAGGATGTCAGGAGAAAGGAACGTATATACATATGTGGTGGAATTGTGAACATGTACAAAAATTATGGGAAATGGTGTATAGAGAAATAAATGAAATAACTGGAATGGATTTAGAAGAAACACCAAGTGTAGCATTATTATCAATGTATGAAAATCTCAAATGTAATCAGATGGAAAAAGAATTAATAACGAACCGTTAACAGCTGCAAGGTTAATGATATCCAGAAATTGGAAGGTTCAAGGAGATTATGACATAGAAGATTGGTATAAAGAAATATGGGATATTGCTATAAATGATAAATTAACACGTAATATTAGATTTAGAAGGGGAATAACAAAAAACAATGATTTTGAAGAGATATGGAAATTGTTCCTAGAACATGTACTGTTAAAAGGGAGAGGAAGAACACCTCCAGAAGACTCAATGCAATTTTGGAAACTAGAATAAGATCCCGAGGGTGGGGGGCACTTATTAATGTAAGTGAGTTAAGAAGTAGAATGTATAGCTAAGAAATAAGAGGAATGTTATGTTATGTATGTATATGATTTATTATGTGCTGTTAAATAATAAAAAATAAAAAAATGTAATCAATCAATCAAACAAACAAACAACACCTGGTTAAGGTGTGTCTCAATTCCAATTACAGGGCACTCCTTTTAGTGTAGCCAACTGGCTTATGTTGCTGAATTCTGCCCGGTGTACGTGACCAGATGTTCGCTCATTTCAGCTAAGTCTGCAAACCCTCCATGATCGTCTTTTTCACGCAGAGCCAGGCTGAGCATCTTAAAGCAACGTCACACAACATCAAAAGAATCCTGGGGTGTGGTGTCTCCCAGGCTCCTATGCCCAGCCGCCTGCCATCACCTGGGTGAAATCACCCATTCCATCAAACTCAAGAAAATTAACCTTAATTAAAATTTTAAAAAAATTATTTGTTTTCATTCATTTATTAAATGTGTGTAGAATGGCAGCCTTATCTTGGAATAAGGTCTCCAAATCATTATTTTCTTGCAAAGGAGATATTTCAACTCTGAAGAAGTTTTTCAGATTTTCTCTCTCCTAAAAATAATAATCAATATTTAAAATATTTCTTTGTTATAAATATTTTATACCACTTTTTCGCTACAAGTGCTCAAGGTGCAATAATAACATCCACAATAAAGTATGGGAACAACTAGAAAAAAAGAAGAAGAAACAGCAGCAACAAACTAAATCATATCAGAAGAAAGAGAGAGAGAGCACTTTTCTCTGGAGAGGAGGGGAATAAACGAAAACTGGAGAGTTCCAGCAGGTTTTTAGCCTTCACACTTTATACTCTTCTGCTGACCTTCAATTTTTTTCCCTGAGAGGAGACAAGTCAAGAAATGGCTTCAGTTGTCTATGCTCTGGTAACGTCCAAGTTAGATTACTGCAATGCACTCTATGTGGGGCTGCCTTTGAAGATGGTTCAGAAGCTGCAGCTTGTGCAAAATGCAGCTGCCAGATTAGTAACAGGGAGCAGAAAGTTCGACTCTGTCCTGCTTGCATTGGCTGCCTGTACATTTCCAAGCCTGATTCAAGGTGCTGGTTTTAACCTATAAAGCCTTACACGGCTTGGGACCACAATACCTGACGGAACGCCTCTTCCGACATGAATCCACCCAAACACTAAGCTCAACATCTAAGGTCCTCCTCCTGATGGCTACTCCGAGGGAAGCTTGGAGGACAGCAACAAGGGAGAGGGCCTTTTCTGTGGTGGCCCTCCAATTATGGAACCATCTCCCCAATGAGGCCCGCCTGGCGTCAACATTATCTTTTTTGCACCAGGTTAAGACTTTCTTTTTCTACCAGTCATTTAACAGCACATGTTGAGTTTTAACTGACTCCAAAATGAGCTTTTGGCCTCTCTGAGTGTTTAAAAGTTGTTTTAAATGTTAGCTGTTTTATGCTTTTGTTTTTAAATTTTGTATGTTGATTTTTAATGTTCAGTCTTTTTAATCTAATCTTTGTATTCTTTGTAAACTGCCCAGACAGCTTCAGCTATGGGGCGGTATATAAATGTTAATAATAATAATTGCTTTGGGTCAACATATCAGCTTCTGGGATATGTTGAAAGACAGACAAGTAGACACCGACAACAGCAATAATAAATATTTACTCAGATGTATCTATGCAGATCAGCAAAGCCAGCTCCTTTAGCACTAAGTCACTGGGCAGCGTATGCGGTAGAGTTGGAAAAAGTGCAGAAAAGGGCAATTATAAAATGATCAAGGGACTGGAGCAACTCCCTTATGGAGAAAGGTTACAACAACTGAGACTGTTTAGCTTGGAGAAAATGTGAGTGAGGGGAATATGCTAGAGGCGGACAAAATTATGCATAGTGTAGCGAAAGTGGACAGGGAGATATTTTTCTCAATCCGTCATGTTACTAGAACAGGCGATGTGTGATTTTTAAAAAATTACCTACAAGAGCTCCGGCTATTGGGCGGTATAGAAATGTAATAAATAATTAAACATTTGGCTCTTAAGTCAAGATGTTTGTGGTCGCTGAATCCACATACACTTGCTAGGTCTCAGAGATGAGTAGCAAATGTGTTAATGTGTTTAAATTTTTTGCCGTGCTATTGGCTTTTACTTTATTTTTTGTTTTGTTTTTTAACTTACTTTTTGTTCTGTGTTAAACTTTTAATTTTTTTATTTTTTTTTTGGCCTGGTTCAGACAACACGCTAAACCATGCTGCTTAACCACAAATTGGTTAAGGGAATGCAATGCCATTTTGTGGTTAAGCAGCATGGTTTAGCGTGTTGTCTGAACCAGGCCATTATGTTGTGGTTTTAAGACTTGTTTTGTGAACCTCCCAGAGAGCTATTGGGTGGTATAGAAATGTGATGACTCATCCCATGAAGCTGATTGTTGGGATATTCAGGAAAGATAAAAGGAAATATTTCCTCACACGGCACAATAGTTAAACTATGGAATTCACTACCGCAAGAGGTAGTGGTAGCCTCTGATTTGGATGGTTTTAAAAGTGGGAATTAGACAAATTCAGGAAGGATGGGTATTTTGTAATATTCATCACATTTCTATAGGCAAAGCTCTCTGGGCTGTTCTCAAAACAAGTCTTAAAACTGTAAAAATACAATAACATAATACAACAACGGTATAAAAGTTTATCACAGAATAAAACTAGAGTCAAAAACAAAAACAAACCCAAATAAAAGCCAGTAGCACTTCAAAGATTCAAACACATCAACACATCTGCTCTTCCTCTCTGGGACCTAGCAAGTGAATGTGGATTCAGCAACCACAAACATCTCAACTTAGCCAAGCGTTGTAAATAATCTTGAAAAATCCACACATGGCCTGTTAGCGCGACACATCAGAAGAGCAAGCAAGGCAGAAACACTGAGGAATCCTATAACTGCTCAAGGATATAAAGAGCCCATAAAGTTAAAAAGACTTCAAAGATTTCAGAAAAGCACGCAGTGCTCTGATTTCTAGACACCTGCCAAGTGTAGGGGGGAAAGAACTTACATTATTCAAACAGTGCAATAATTGAACCAATGTAGTGAGATTCCTTCTGCCAGAAGAGTTCCACTGAGATTACTGAAATGAGTACAGCAAAAGCAATTTGAACCAGAACGCTGGCATCAGACTAAGGACTTGCACACCCCAGTTCAACAGTGGTGCAATAGTGTCATCATACAAACACAGCATGTAGAAGGCTCCTTTCTGTAATGAGATGGCCTTGCAACCAGGGGGAAAGCTGCTTGCTTGTTTTCTAAGGCCTTAGCGAGACCTACTGGTCTAGCAGGAGGGAGGGGTCAAGATCTCGCGATATTTTTATCGCGAGATCATCCCCTCTGTTCATACATGGCGCGTGATGACTTCAGAGGGAGAGGCGTCACCCACCATTTTGGGTTTTTTTTCTTAAAGAAGAGGCACATGAGCGCTTGTGCGCAATAGGTAAGGTTCTTTTTAATATATATATATTCCCCTCTCACCCCACCCCCGATAAGCGCAGTGCTCCTGAGGAGCTCTACGCCCTGCACGCGGGTCCCGGCTCCTTGCAAGGAACTGCAAGGAAGCGGGACAAACCGCAATGCACACACACACATTCGTGGTCTCGGGATCAGCCCAAGACCATGGAAAAACAGGCTCAAAGGCTAGGGTGAGTTCCCAGGGCAAGGGAGGGATCATCCCTCACTGATCCTGGGATCCCCTGTGCATCATGTGGACGCACAGGGACGATCCAAGGGATCGCCCTGGAATTTCGCCCCATCTAGCTGAGGCCTGAGACGATAGATGTACTCACGAGTGCTGAAGGGAGGGGAAGTGCATATCCTTTGAAGAAAACAAACCCTCTATACACATTTTCCTGTGAGTAAGCCGCATTGAATTCAATGGAGTTTATCTCTGAGTAGACATGCAATCAGTAACAACAGGGTGAAGCAGACATAGGATTTTATGAGCAGTCACATTACAGATTCCAGCAAGTTCAGTTTTGGATCAGCTATCAGTTTTGCCATAACCCTCACGTATCATGTGGGTGGTCCACTTTTTTCTCTACATTAAGGAAAAATCTGCATCCTTACCAGGCTTTTTTCCCTTGGGACTTTCCACATTCACTGCAGACTCTTTTAGATGGTGACCAATGGCGACCACATGATTTATAGTTGAAATGGGCAATGTTCCATAATATTCAGTCTAGTGGGGAATTAATCCCGCAATTATTTTAAATACTGCACTTTTTTTGTTTTGTTTTTTACTGGAGGAAAGTGTGGGAGATGTCCTGGAAGTTGACGGAGTCATGTAAACACCCACAAACTTCCATGAGTGGCCAGTCATGAGCGTACAATAAATCACTCATGTAGGTATACTCTAAGTGGCATAAATATCTTTACTTATATTTCATCCTTCATATTACACACACACATACACATGGCCAGTTTGCACGACACAACAGGCCACCGTGAGTTATTTAACCCACAGTGAGGCTGCATCACGTGTGGGCTCATGCAGCTGCAATTTTGCATATCCAACCCTTGCTAGAGAGTTGTAATGTTGTGCGAATCCAGCAAGCATGGATTAAACAACCCTCACAAAAGCTAGAATTGACCATGGGTTATATCCACCCTTGCCAGGTTCGCATGACACAACAACCCACAAGAAGGGGCTGGATATGCAAAGTGGGGCACGATGAGCCACACCATGTCATGTCAACCAGGTCACATGCACAAATACCTTTAAAAAGAAATTTGCAAACTTGCTCTGGCATTTGGATGGAAGACATGTGTTATCAATGCTGGGCAGTTGGCGCCCTTTTCCTTGGTTCAAAATGAAAACTTGCCCATCATGTCCATCATAAGCAGAGTTGGATACTGTCTACTGAATGCAGGGAAGTGGCTCCCATTGCTCTAAGGTATGTTACATGTGTCTTTAGTGCCTTTATATGGCGAAGGGTAATCTTACACTAGGCTGGTAAATGGTGTTGTTGTTTTTAATGTTTTAAATCTTTCCAAAGTAGTTCCCAAAGAGCATGGGATTGTCAGAGTCAGAGAAATTGTTTCCAGTACCTAGTAAATTCAAAGCACTATACACTTATAAATACATGCTAGGCCTGTAAAACCATTGGCAATCCTAGAGAGTTCTAGCTTCATAAAATCACTACAACTGTCTTCTCTTCCAGTTCCATTTTGTCATAACACCTTCTCCGAAGACCCAAAGCAAAGGCTGCTATTGCACTCATACCCCAAATTCTATATTTTGCCTTTGTTCTTTTCTTTTCTAAATCTTCGGGCTCTCGCAAGACTTAAAATGAAGCAGAAAAATGAACAAATTGTATTGTTCAGAAGAGGACTTGCAACTAGAAAAGCCTGGAAGTTCAACAGAGCTCGCTTCAGAATAGATTTTAGCCAGTGCATCAGACCTAAGGCCCCTGCTAATGCCAACTTGACCTTTGTGTTCCATAGCTTGGTAAGCATTTTTGCAAGCTGCAAATTGGCAAAAAAAAATGTTCCCTGTGAGTGAACTAGCAGACATGTTTAAATTAGAAAATGCTATTGTCAGCCACTTTGCCACTAGGAAAAATAAAATGAACTGGTGGACCGCTTCAAAGGAGCACAGAAATCTGCAAAATAAACATATTCGGGCCCAATGAAGCAGGTGTTTAAGATAGTCAAAAGTGTCTGACATTGAATAGAAATACCTAATCCATGAGGAAAGTGAGAATAGAGGCCTGATGAGCAAGAGTTCTGATGAAAGAACAATATGACGTTTAATTACTTATACCCACTTTGAAAAAGATCTCCTCACCCCCAGACACTCGAGTTTCCACCACCTCTTAGGATCAGATGATGGGAATGAGAGGTAGAATTGAGTGACATCAACATACTGCTGACACTTCTGGCCAACCCTCTGGACGACCTCACTCAGCAATTTCTTGTCAACCTGTGGGCGGCAAGTTGGGCGGCTTCAACCCATTTCCCCCACAGCTCAGTTGATTAGCTGGTCTGAAGGAAAATCCACTGCTATTAGCAATGTTGGGACAGTGATCCAGATTGTAGATGTTAAAAAGCATGGGAGGGCAAAATGGAATCCCATGGCGCCATGTAAGTCAAAGGCCTTGGGGTCAAATACTCATCCTCTAGCATCATCTTTGAGAGTGTCTCTACAGAAGGGCCAGAACCATTGTAACACATTGTCCCCCCAGGTGACCAAGGTGACCATGGTCAATGAAAATTCTCACCTGTCTACCTCCTGGTTCTGTTTATCCACCAAGACAGCCAAAGCAGGCTGGGATGGACCCATATCATCAGTTCACACATGCACCACATCAACATTATCATTATTATTATTATATTTCCTGCCCTTTTGGTTCAGAACTCAAAGTGGGTACCATAACAAGTTAAAAACACAATCATAACAGACTAAAGGGAGGTTTGGTGAGTGGCATCAAAGGAGAGGGCCTTCTTGGTGTTGGCCTCCTGATTATGGAATGCTCTCTCCACTGAGGTCTGCCTGACACCAACACTCTCATCCTTTCAGCACCAGGTACACACTTTCCTCTACTCCCGGGCATTTGACAGCATATGATAAGGTTTTAACTGGTCCTGGGATTTTTTTAAGTGTTGTGTGTTTTAAATTGTTTTATAAATGTTTTTATATTATGTTTTATAATGTATTTTTAAGAGTTTAAGATTTTGTAAACAGCTCAGAGAGCTTTGTGTATTGGCTGGAATAGCAATAATAATAATAATAATAATAATAGACAGGCAGCAGATGAAAATCAAGAGTAAGAACTATAACAGAAGAAGAAAGTCAGCAGAACCAACAAATATTCAAGCCAAACTCCTGACTAAACGAAAACATTTTCAGATGGCAGAGAAATGTCAGAAATGAACCACAAAGATCTTCTGAGGCAGGGAGTTCCAAAGGATGGGTGCCAGAACTCTCACCTGTTCCAACTATGCCTCGGATGGTGGAGGATTGAACCAAAGGACTTCTCTGGAAGATGTCAGTGTACAGGCAGGATCATCTAGGAGGAAATGGTACCAAGCCAATAACAGTAACAATAAATAGTAGTATTTGTAGAGTGTTCAGGTGTTCAAAGCACTTCATATGCATTATCTAGTCATAACCCTACATGAGTAAGAGCTACTCTGTGAGTAGCTACTCTACTCTGTAACAGTGATGGTACTGAAGAAGCCATTTTTTGCTTGCCACCATTGCATCCTTTCAAATTCATCTAGAAAAGCTTACCGAGCAATTCAAGGCCTTTAAAAACCTATCCACACATTCTAATGCTTCTGGGGATATTAACCTAAACAAAATGACGAAAGGTTTACCAGTAGGTGCATAATTACAGTATATGCAGAATGAAAGCCTTACTCGTACCTTACCTATTAGCTTCATCCCACGTACCTGTTTCCCTCAAATTATCCCCTACAACGCAACACTGTTGTTGTTGCTAGCTGAATCACACCCCGGGCGGCAGCACTCCTAAGATCCTTTGCATACCAGGAAAGGGGTTAAGGGAGAGAAATGTAAAAAATCATTAAAAAAATCAACAGATGACCCAATCAGATTCAAATTTGGTATACTTAAAGCTCTCCTTAATATCTATTACTGTGCCAATTTTGATGTCTTTATCTTTAAAACGTACATAGATGTAAGCTTTTGTTTAATTGGTAGTTTAAACCTATCAAATCCTCCACCTGCGCCCCCAGTGGCCACTCGGAAAATAACAAATGATTCACTCTTAAAAGGGTATCAAAATAGGACAGGTCTTTTGGCTTTATAGCACAATTAAAGCAAGATGCATGGGAGTACTTCACAATCAAAGCAGATTATAAACTGGAACACTTCGGAGTCCTTTGCATGCAATCCGCAGTGATTTCACAGTATAACCTTGGTGTGATGAAGCTCTATATCCAGGATTTAATTTATATAGTCCACACGAGTTTCTTAGGGACTAGTCACGCAAGGGTTTCCTTTAAAAATTAGCATGCCATTTGCAATTCATTTGCATACTGTTTCATTACCTTACTTATTGGGGCCTGCCCTATGTTTATGTAGATTTCACAAATATTCATAATTTTAAATGTTTGAAATCTCTCCTTCCGATAACGTCAGCCTCTTTAGATTAGCCCTACAAACATCTCCTACCATGCTGTCATTTCCTGCCATCAGTGTACTCTCCCCAGCATACTGAACTTGAACTGACTAGTAAGCAAGATTATACATAGCAAGTGCTGACAGAATCATGAATCCGTGCAAAAGATACCGACCATTTTGAGCGGCATCACAACAGAAGAGCCAGTTGGACCAGCTGGATGTTTTGACAACATTCGTTAAATTCAAAAAGAAAATGGCATGCCAGCAAAAGGTTGGCACAAAAGAAACTCAAACTGAAAATTAGTAATAGCTTGTGGCAGAGAGGAACAGTAAGGGGAGAGGGAAAAGAGAAGTCAGCAAGATTCTGAGACACAGAAAACAAATGGAATGGAGGCACTGCATTGTAGGTGCTGGATAGGTTATCTCAGGGCACAATCCTATGCATGTTTAGAAAGAAAAAGTCCTACAAATCCCAGCATTATCCATCCAGCTATGTAGGCTGGGGAATGTTGGGACTTGTAGGACTCCCCCCCCGCCCCCGCGTCTAAACATGCATCGGATTGTATCCTTCAACACGTAGCAAACACTTGGACTATTCTATGCAGGCAATATAGTAGCCTTGTACACTGATGTATTCATATAGACCACAATAGGGCTCTGTAAGAATATAGATGACTTGGAGTATCCAGCTCTCACTGTGAATGGCTCAGCAAAGTTTTCCCTAGTAATTCATAGACATACTTGTAGGCCTAATGAAAATACAAAATGAATGAAACACTTTTCATTAAATGCTAAGGACCTTTTTGTCTGGATGAAGGGAATAAAATCATTCCCAAGACACTGGTGTGTGTTTTTAAATAATAATTTAAAAGCAGGTGCATCTGCTGAGTACATATTTAGCTTTGTTTTTCTCATTTTGATAGCTTTGTGTTTTTGTCCCCAAATCCCTTCCCCCCTCAATAATCTTGGTGAAAAGTGGCACCACTTGCTGTAATAAGGCAGACTGGGGACCAGCTGAAAGATAAGACTTTGGGGACCAAGGCTTTCTTTGAAACTGCAGGGACCACTCATTTCCAAAAGAATCATACAAATACCTTCACAACCAAGCCAGCCAGTCCTGCTCTGACAGGTTGAATCTACCAAGATGTGGTGACTGGCTGAGGCCACCTAAGAACCAGGCAGGAATTATATAAACAAAGTCCTTTATTAATCCTGCTACAAACACCAAACGCTATATTTCTCCTGATCTCTCTCTATCTTCATCTTTTTCTAAATTCCCTCCTAGTAAAGTCCTCCTGCTGTGTCACTAAGTAACTCCCCCTGTCTGCTACCTCAACTCTCCCATATTGTTTCACATATATTTGTACAAGGATGACTATGGATCCAGGACACTAGTAATAGGCCTCACCTCTCCAAACTTCTTGTCCACATCCCCAAACTGAAAGATATCAACAGAAGAGGCATAAGCACTAGATGCATGCAGAACAATACCTGTGTATATCGCTGAAAGTTCTAATTGCAGTACAGATGTAAAAGGCTTTTCACCATCTGGAATATCACTATTCTCTGCCACTGTACAAATGCAATGATGGTGGTAAAGTAAACTTTGCAGCATAAGGTAATATTTACAACAATCTTGTAAGGTAGGTTGCCATATTGTTATCATATTTAACTGTGCATATTTACTGTTTTATACTGTATGCTCTTATCTGTACGCCGCTCTGAGATCTTAATGATATAGGGTGGGATATAAATGTTTTAAATAAATAAATAAATATTGCAGGTGAGGGACTGAGGCTAATGTGGCAATCCTATTCCCACTTACCTGGGGGTAATTCCCATTGAGCTCAATGAAACTTGTTTCTGAGTAGACATTGCACTGTGATCGGATAAAGCCTTGCCTAAGGCCACCTAGTGAGTTAATGGAAGAGGTGAGATATTATGAGCTAGGAAGTTTCTAACTCACAATTCAGTCTTTTAGCCACTGTGCAATACTACTAGCAATTCACAATAAGAGTGTCCCCGTTCAGAAGACACCACTAACCATGCTGGTTAAGGATTTTTGGATAAGCAGCAGGGTTAACTGTGTCATCTGACATGAGTTTTCCTTAACCAGTTGCCTCCACTAACCACATTGCGGTCAGCTTAACTAACCCTGTTCCGCAGCAGTTAGTGGCACTAACTTGGGCTTAAGGTGTTGTCTGACACGTACCTGTGGTTAAGGGGCCAAAATCCTCTAGCATCCTAAATTGCACAACTGCTGGCTCTCTTACCACAAGGGCTGATGGGATATGGGGTGGAGCATTCAGACGACTCAAGCACTCATCTAAGTGCTTTGTGGTTAGCATGTGATTTAAGGAAATCGGGAACCGGACAGGGTTAACGGTGTCATGCATGAGTATACACCGTGCTAACCACAGAGAAGCATGGTTAAGCTAACCACAGAGACCTCAGTGTCGTCTGAACAGATCCAATGTGAAGTTTTGACTTCAGAAAATATAGTGGTACATAAACATACTATATACTAAATACAGCACTACACAAATACTGACCTAAGATTGCCAAACATACAGGTTTGAAATTAAGCATCTTGTTGGGTGTCTAGAGAGCAACATCCAACTAGACACAACTGAGACACCTAATTAAAATTAATTGTACACTACTCCTCATAATCCAGGTTACCAATGTGTGTTTTTTTTTCCTCTTCTGGCAGGACGCCTGTGATTTTAAAAGCTGCAAGACTAAGTAGAAATTTAACAGGTGAACTGCAGAATATTTCACATGTTGATTTTCTGTTTGTCATGCAGCCATAAAGACCCAGGAATCCTGCCAGAAAAAAGTGCCCAGCTTACATCTTTCTCTGTTTAACTTTCAAAATTCTCAATAGTTGCCAGCTTTATCACTTTATTCATTTATTACATTTCTATACTGCCCAATAGGCAAAGATCTCTGGGCAATTCACAACAATTAAAATAATAAAATATTATAAATATATATATAAATACAAGTTTAAAACTACAGTATAACATAAAAATCAAAGTCAAAATAAATCCTAGCAGCAGTGCAAAGATTTAAAATACCATAACAGATGTATTATTAGTCTTGCCCTCGCACATTTAACAGAGACAGAAAAGGGGTAGGTGCAGAAATCTGGCACGTGCCAACAAAGATTTCAGTTTCCACATTTCTGCTGATCATGCTCATCAAAGATGCACAACAGGCATAAGGTAAAGGGAAGATGGAATGCATAATCTAACAGTATAGTAATGGGATTATTTTCCTTGATTTGTCATGAGCCAATTTACTCTAGTCTACAGCATTTTCTTTCAGGTATAAATGAGCATAACACAGATTAAGAAGGGGGGGGGGAAATGAAGAAAAAAAAACTTTAAAAGTAGCAACAAAATTAACAAACTGCAGAGTCTAGCAAGGTATTTGCATATCAGTACTCCCCACCCACAAATCCATGTCTTCTAAATATTTGGCTCTCAGGGCCAGGGCACTAATTGGATAAATAGTCATTTGGCCCAGGTGTAATAGTGGTTGCTATATAGCTGAGTGTTTGAGCGGCTAGCCACACTTTTTCCTTAGTTCAATAAGAAGGCACCCTGTAGTCTTTTTCTAGCTTTTACAAGTTCATCAGAATGATAAAGCCAGATAATGGAATAAGTGATAGCAGGGGTAAGTGTGAATGCATCTTTGACCCATTCTTCAGCCTGCTTTGAGGCTTTCAGATTAGCTTATAATAAAAATACAAATTAATTTGTTACAGGAATTTAAAATGAGCTAAAGCAGTTTTACAAAATTGCACCAAAAAAAAAGGCCTGGGATCAGTAAAAGGGTTTTCTCATTTAGTTCTGAAGATAGAAGAGTTGGCACTGGACAGGTCTCTCATGGGCTAGAGAGCGCTAGATATGAGGTGCTGTAACTGAAAAGGCCCTGGTTACTACTTGCCTCCCCTCAGCAGGTGAATGCATAAATAACCTCTGACTTGGGGTGATGGTTCATATGGAAGTAGGTGCCTTTTATGTAGCAGAAAAAATATATGTGTACTTAGCATTGGGAGCAGGAGTTATAGCAAGATATCTATCCAGGTGTCCAAATGTCTAGATCTGGTTTGGTTAGCTCGTTTCCTTTTTCTCTTAATAATTAGTGACTATTAAGTTCAGGGGCCCTCAAGATGTGTCTGACCTATTTGGTGAACTGTCTGAGTCTAGTAAAGTAGCATCAATCTTTTGAATGGTGGACCTGCTGTAAGAACGTAAGAGCCTTACTAAATCAGACCAAAGGTCCATCTAGTCCAGCATTCTGTACACACAGTGGCCACCCAGCTGCCCTTAGCAAACCCACAAGCAGGACATGAGAGTAAAAGCATCTTCCTGCCCATGTTCACCAGCAAGGAGTGTATATAGGCTTTCTGCCTCTGATACTGCAGGTACCATATTAGCCATCAGGCCTTGAAAGTCTTATCCTCCATGGTGTAAGTTGATATAACAGATTTCAAAGGATAATTTGAATGTTCTTTTCTACAAACAATTCAAAATTCTTAATTATCGTATTTAACATCTCTCTCTTTAGGTCCCTCTTGTGCTCAGCATACTATTTCAGTACTGTAGTCCATCTAAGTATTTACAGAGCCCTATCTTTTATACAGTAGATGTAAAAAATGACTCTTCTATATTAGTTACAAGCCCCCGTGGGCTACAGGAGGAACCTCTGAGGGTCGGAAGAGGGAAGAGTTGTGTTATGTACTGCTTACATATTGCTCAATGAGAAATGAACAGTGATAAAACTAATACACGGGTCCTTGAGTTGAAGGCGGGGCTAGGCAGGAAAATACCAAGTCCTGCTGGGCTCGCTGCCCCTGGTATGCATTTGGGGAATTTTGTTTTTCCTTCATGCTTGGGCAAGATTTGCGTGCCTTGCTGCCATCCTCATCGAGTACTCAGCTTTTGGATTGAACGGAACACAATCTACAATAGAGACTCTCTCCAAAGCAGCAGCGACACAGGAGACTACATTTCCCAGCAAGCCACGGGGGATGGGTCACATGACCAGGCCCTTCCGCAAACTTTAACCCGGCCTGCCGTGCCATAGAGATCGAGTCCTGCGGCCGCCGCCCCCTTCGGAGGGAGTCTGACGGACGGATCGACGGAGGGGGCGGAGCGCCAGCGCCATCACCATGGAGCCTGAACCCGGGAGCCAGCTCGGGGCCCCCGTCGGCGCTTCTGCCGCCTTCTCGTCCCTACCTCAGCCGCCCCGAGAACAAGAGAGGAAGCTGCAGCAGGAGAAGCTCTCCGGGGTGGTGAAGAGCGTTCACCGGCGGCTGCGCAAGAAATACCGGGAAGGTAACCGTGGTCCGGTCCGGCCCTGCCGGTTCTCCGCTCACACCCGCCGCCCCCCAAGCGCCAGAGGAGAGGGCAGGGGGCGGTGAGGAGCCGCCTCTCCCGCCTGAGTAGGGCTGGGAAGCCAGCCAGGGCCTGGTGGGGAAGTTGGGCCCGGGCGCCGCCCCCTTTCTTCTCTCCTTCGGCCCCTCGTTCCGTGGGCGTGGTGCAAACGAGGAGTGCCGTGGGGCCCTGGGTCTCTGAGGGGAGAGGTGGGGGGTGGCTGTCGCCGCCTTCCATTTAAGAGAGGGGCGCAGCAGCCGTAGACGAAATGGCAAAATAGAAAATCCTAAAAGGGGGCGGTAGGGGAGGTCACTGTTTTGAAACATTCCTTGAAGGCAGGTCGTTTGAGCTGGGTGGCTCCGAATTCATCTTCATGGCTTCCAGAGTAAGTGCCCCGTTCCTGTGTTGAAATCTGAGCTTCTGGTTTCCAAATCCATTTCCATTGAAAATCTGGCTCTAGCATTTTCTTCTAAAGCTATCCTTTTTTTCCAAGCGGTATTGACAGCATATCTGGAATCTTTGATGAGGAATCACTTGCCTAATTTTTTTATTATTATTTTATTATTTTTTTGCATTTCATAGACAGCAGCTTGCTGCATAGATTGTGAAGTCTGGGAGTTTTCCAGTTGGTTTTTCTAAATAGGGCTGATATGAATCAGAGGCCCAGAAAAGGAGCTGCAGGGATAATGTGGGCAGTTTTCCACAAGAATTTAGTTGGCATGAGTGGACATGGACAAAAAAATGATAATGTGTGGATAAGAGAATTGGGCTTGAATCCAGAGGTTCAAATCCAGACATTCAAATATCACCCCAGCTGCTGTCTCCTCTAAATCTCAGCTGCTTGCTCATAAAACTGGGAGTTTAGCCTGCTGACTATATAAAGGTATAGCAAAAATGAATGTAGTTCTAAAAACAACACATAAATCAATGTGTACACTAAATGTTTTGTGGTGTATGGGTTCCACAACATTTTTGCACTGTTTTAAAGATTGCCACTTGCTCCAGTATGTTGTGGACTTGTAGAACATCAGGGAAATCGTTCGGTTTACTTGAAGTTATTCCAGCCTTGCCATTCTACTGGCCAGGAAACTGGTTACATGAAGGGATACCCAAATGAGACTAGGGAAAAGATTACTGAATTCCCTATTCTGCCCTTGCTCTGTGTGTACATTGACATTGAAAACAGGAAGGCTCTTAATAGGCTTTCAGGCACACTTTGAAAGATCCATTTGCCATAGCATGTATGACACAGCCTTCTGGTTGAGTATGTCAGGTGGCCAGTCATCGTCCCAATTTTTAAGCTTCAAAGATGGTTCATGATCATCTGGAAATTGTGCAGCAACCCCTGCCATCTCCAGTATTAACAGAAAGGCTGGAGGTTGTTTGGCAATTGTGTGGCCAAGGCACCCTGAGATTCTGCAGCAGGAAAGGCAGGTGGGGAAAGCTGGACACCACTTGCTGAAGATGGTCAGGGTGCCCCCCCCCCCGTGGTGTCTTAATTGGCCACTCTCCCGCCAGTCTTTCTGTTTGGTAAGGCCCGTATGCCATGCTCAAGAGGTGCTTGGAGGACATACAAGCAGCAGTATCCAACCCTTGCACTGTCAGGAATCCCCTTGCACTGTCAGGAAAGGCCATGAGATAGGGGCTCATCCAGACTAGAGTATCTCAGGTGACTACAGTTTTTGACTTGGCCAGATAGAAATTATAAGTCACTGCTTTTTGAGCTCTTTCTATGTTTCTTTTTTAAAAGACAAGTGTGCACATCGACACCTTAAAGTCCATGAAAATGTGAAGCTTGAGGTATGAGAGATACATTAATATAGAGCAGATGTATGTAGAGGTATCTTGGGATGTGATTCTAGAAATCATGTTCAGCTCTCAAGAAATAATCATACTATGCTGCCAGTTTGGGTATATGTACATCTTTTTATAAAACTGAGAAGAAGCTCTGCTTGCTTGCAATTGGAAAAAGGATAATCTAGAATATTGAGAGCATAGTCTAGAATATTGAGTATTAGAGATTCTGGAACTATACATTTCAGCATTACTCATTCATTCATCAATCTGTCTCTTGACTACTTCCATCACTCATTGAATCCTCTTGCCATGCAAGGCTTCTCTATCCCAGGTCTTCACCATGTTGATACATCATATTTCTGAACACTCAATGCCAAAGAAATCCTTCATTATCAAAATTATTTCAACCATGACTATATACTGGCATCAAAAACATGTTTAATAGTTTGTGGACTTGTATCCTCTGACCAAAATAATTAATATAATATCCTGTACCTCCTTCTCTTCCTGGCAGGACGTTAAAACTGTGGATATTCCAGGGAAAAAGCAGTTTTCTCAGCGCTGTAGATGAAACTCTAGTCATCACTTAAAATACCCTATATCTAATATATGGGTGTGGGGACACCGAGTTATAAAACCTAGTATCAGTTATTTGCTAAATCTCAGGATCTATGCATTTCAAGTCACAGGACTCTTTGTCATGGACAACTGAATAGATCTCATCAAGAGGGTCAACTGATATAAACTGGTTTGCTAT
This sequence comes from Elgaria multicarinata webbii, assembly GCF_023053635.1. NCBI lineage: Eukaryota > Metazoa > Chordata > Lepidosauria > Squamata > Anguidae > Elgaria > Elgaria multicarinata. Next base: position 64,320,265 of record NC_086179.1, on the reverse strand, counting down.
CAGAGTAATTATCAGATAACGTGCAAGAATGTTCTACCTGACTCACTTGATGAAATGTATTCAGTTGCCCTGGCAAAGAGTCTACAACTTATATCAGGCCTTATATTGTTTCTAGTACTCTTTCTTGAGATCTCCCTCTCATTTTCTATTTGTGGCTTAGTGGCATATTTTGTAAGATTTAGGGAACACAATAAGACGTGTTTGCATTTTAGGGCAATCTGTAACAGGATAAACCCAAAACTAAGCCTCACTGAGTGCAATGGGATTTACTTCCCTGTAAATAAATATAGGGTTGTGGTCATGCTTTTAGTGCTGTTTATAGTATATAATAATATAATTATTTCTTACCCGCCTCTCCCTTTGGATTGAGGCGGGGAACATTAGTACAACAATACAATATAAGTCTAATACATAAAATTAATTAAGAGCTTATAAAACCAATACAATATCAAAAAACAATTAAGACATCTTTAAATTCTTGGTTTAAAATTCATCTGGGTGGGCCTGCCGGAAGAGGCTAGTCTTTATAGCTGTCTTAAACTCAGAGAGAGAGTTAAGTTGATGAATCTCTTCCGGCAGGCCAGTCCACAGTCTAGGGCGACAGAAGAAAAGGTTCTCTGGATATGTCTAAGCATGTATGCATATGCTACCTAAATTGCCAGCAGTAGTTTATGCATATGAAAAACGTCTTTGTAGTGTAGCTATATTTATAGGTTTTCCTTTACTAGCAAGCCACATCTTACTAAAATATATTCTATACTAGTTGAAAATAAACGATACAGCTCTGTTACATTTGTACTAGGGAAAACCATGCTGGCAGAAAATGATTTCTAAGACAGGTTAAGGCCCTGTCTTAGTCTTGAGAGGGCCTTAACTATTTTGCTAGTTGAGTAGGGTATCTAATATGCTAATAAGATGATATGCTAGAACATTCCAATTTCCTGTGACAGATGGAACTTTAGTCCTGGAACTAAAATAAAGGCTATTTATGTATTAATGTGGATGAAAGGCTTTTGGGTGATCAGTTTCCCACAAATGTTCAAAACATAAGAGCCTTGCTGGGTCAGACCGAGGGTCCACCTAATCCAGCACTCTGTTGACACAGAAGCCAACCAGCTGTCGACCAGGACCCTATTATGTGGAATAACTCTGGTAAAATCTTGGAGCCTTCATGTCCTTATCTTCAGCAGAACAATTCTTAAGTAGGTGTGACTGCCTTTGCTTGCAGTCGTTCATTGTTACCCTTGATTCTCTTGTCTTTCTCCTGCCTTACTTGTATCTGTTGTACCCTCTCCCATATAAAATTTAAATTAAGATCCTTGGAGCAGGGACCAGTTTTGCTTACACTATTCAGTACTATGCACACAAATATAAAGATTTTGCAAGTGTATATTAAATTAGTAATAACTTAAATAAGCTAAATTACTTAAGCTACAAACCATAGTTATTTCCTCACAGTGGTTGCGAGAATTTCCTGTCGACTGGGCCTGATTAATTTGTTGATGGAGAAAGCTCCTCTCCTGACAGGCTAGTTCGTACCTGTTGTCCTCTTGCCTTTTCTTCTCCTGTATTTTCTGTGAATTGTGGGTAGGTCTATTGTAGCTCTAGAACTTTGCAAGCAAAGAAAAAAGTGGGTGGGTGTGGCTGTTAAATTGTATTTTGAACTTAATAAATGTAGCTTCATGGTATTTCAGGTTTTTCTTACAGATTTTTGCATAATCCAAGCAAGCAGGTAAGAATCTCCAGTGTTTTTATACCTGGTCCCAAGGCTGTAATGTGCCCCTATATGCACCGCAGCAAAACTAGTGGGCAAACTAACATATACCAAAATATATTCCATTTTCTGACAACTTTCAGCTTTGCTAGCCTGAGGCAGAACTGAGAAATGGAAAATTCTAAGACACAGTTGCTTAAAGTAGGACTTTTTTTTATAATGGAAAGATTTTTTAAAAAAAATATGATTTCAAGTCAGAGCTGCTTCTTTGCCTTTAATTGCATGTTTTCAAATCTCTATTAGTTTGCATCATCACAAGAAAAATACTTGATCAGTCCATTTCAAAATAAATATGACCCATTAGTTCTCTCTCTCTCTCTCTCTCTTTTAAGCAAGTGTATGGGGTGGTGGTGAATACATAGTTTTTTAATTGATGACTTCCATAGTGTGAATTACGTCATAAAGTTAATAAGATGATGTAGCTTTTTCAAAGAGTGTATTATGAAGAAGCCAGCAGAAATGGCTCCCCTTGTTGCATTTGAAAGGTGGTAGTGATCCTAAATATTTATGACAGCGTATTTTCTACAATTGCCATTGTAGCAGTTTTATATTTTTGTGACACTTTTCACTCATTTATGCTGGTGGTACAAGCCTTAGCATTGGGCTATTGGATTCCCCACCCTCCAAACACTTTTAATAAAAAACAGCAGTGTTGAGTCTTGCATTCCTATCATTTTTATTTTAGTTGACCAATATATTGGAAATCTTGGAGCTTGTATTCAAGACTAAAGTTCTGTTCTTGTTGAAAACCTTGTTCAGCAATGTTTTATTGCCAGAATAGACTTCCAAGCATAAGAGAGGGCCTTCATAGCCAATATAGCTGTAGTGGGGACGTGCACACTTGGCATAGGTTAGATACCAGCTATTCTCAGTTAATTCACAACACCTTTCCTCCACTAGTCCTGTAGCATGTGTGGACATCTTAGTGAAGGAGCAAAGAAATGTCACTTTGTGGTAGGTCTGGGTGTCCAGAAGCACTGTGAGCATTTCACTGCTTTGTCATTCTCCAGAGTCTGGTGTGAAGTGAGAAGCTCCTCCAAAACCTCTGAGTTGAGAACTTGGAGACGGGGATAACAGTGCTAGCATATGAGATAAGTGTGAGTGGTTGCCAGTGGTAACTCACTTTATGGGCCTTTCAGTTGTTTGATAATGTAACTTGAATATTTTTGCAGGATTTTCTCAATGTTCCGTCTTTCTTGCTATTTTTTCTCTTCATTTCCACATCTCCTGTCTTCATATAAACTCTTTGCCATGAATGAGATATGCTTATGGTGCCTAGTAAAGGGTGTTACTTCAAAGACTGGTCGTATGTGACAGACATATAAAACATGCTCAAAATGTTGTAGTTTTCCACTTAAACACAATGGGAGAGTAAATTCAGAGATTCCATATCCCACGTGAACTTTCTAAAAGATATTCTTTATCAATTAGGGCAGCGGAACATTTCAGATCTGCTCTAGTATGTTTGTTTGGCTTACATGGGGGTAAACAAAACTTTCAAAGTGTCATGTTAATGTGTTGGGAGAAAATTTCAGATATTTATGCAACAGGGGGAGAAAAACTCAAGGTACGCTGTGTTTTAAATGCCGCATTCAAACCGATTCAAAACTGATTCAAAGTTTTACTTGGAAAAAAGTTGGAATATTTAAAAGTATCTTAAGACATGACAACTCCATAGCATATACTTCACTTACATTATTAAATATTAAGGGGGAAATCCAGCCATTCAGAACTGTAAACATTAAATTTAGCTTGCCTGAGGAGCTGTGCACATAAATATATTTGCTGAAAAAGTTAATTTCAACTCTTGAGTCTAGATTTAGATAGTATTGTACCTATTTCAGTTCCCCAACTTAAGTTTTATGTGTTCATTCATTAGATTACTACTTCGTTTTTATGAAACTGGGCATTTCTAAAAGTAGAAAAATTACTATACTGCAACATTACATGTTAGTGAGGACCGCACATTAGTGATTTCAAAATAATGGTGCAGCCCTAAACATGCATCGGATTTTGCTGTACATGTACTTGGTTTAAGACAAACTTTTACAGTTTGTTTTGTTTCCAGTCAATCGTCTTGTGACTTGGAAGGAAACTACACTGATTTAGATCATACTCTAAAGCTACAATCTTCTACCCAGTTACTTGGGAGTAAGCCCCATGAAACTTTATGCAACTTCTAAGTGTGTGTGTGTATGTGTATGTAGATTGCACTGTAAATCCACAGAGTTGAAAATCTACAGAGTTGAAAATTATCAGTTACCTTCTACTACCAGTTGATTGTGGGCTGAGTAGTAAAAACAGACAAGGTGGGCATGCTCTCCTGCTTCTTTTCAACAACTCATCCTTTTAAAAACTGATGGGTTGTTACGTGTGAACCAGGTCTGGTGGGGGGGAAGGGGGAGCTACTATGTTTAATAGAGAAAGAATGAGCCCTAGAAAATATACCTTAAATGGGACTGAATCTTACAAAAGTCTTAAAATTCCCTTGGAATAACAGCAACAACCTTTTTGATCAGCTCTGGTACAAGTGAATAAGTTTTAAAGAAGAAAAGAAAAGCTCAGAGGGATTTGCCATAATTACAAGCAGATCTACTATGTTTACCTTTTGTACATTGGATGCTGTTTGATGCATTTGATATAAACAAATCCATAAGATCACAATTAGCTGGCAGAAGGACCTTGCTGAATCAGACCAAAAGTTGTCGTCAAGCATCTTGTTTCCCACAGTCCTCAACTGATTCCTATGGGAAGCCCACAAGCAGGACATGAGAGCAACCGTTCCCAATTCACTATTGAACTGGTATATTTATTATTATTTTAACTAGCTGTACCCTGCCACGCGTTGCTGTGGCTCAGTCTGGTTAAATTGAAAAGAAAGAAAAGACAAAGTGGATGTTTCTAATATGTTTAATTTCACAATGCTTGTGGATATACAATATTTTTAGTTGTTCCATTGTCTGTGTAGATATAGAGATTGTCTGGTTTGCCGACTCTAGAACACGCAACATATAATTGTCCATGTGAGAAGCAATCTGTGTCTAGATCTAAACCGCACAATTCTAAAGATTGGCCCTGAGCTTTGTTGATGGTGATTGCAAACGCCAATCGAATTGGGAATTGCAATCTCTTAAATTGAAATGGCATATCTGTTGGAATCATAGGAATGCGAGGAATGAGGACATCTTCCCCTTTGAAAGGTCCTGTCAAGATTGTTCCTTCTATGACGTTGCTCAGTAATTTTTTTACTGCAAGCCGCGTGCCATTGCAAAGTTTTGGCTGGTTGATATTTCGCAACATGATAATTGGCATGCCGATTTTCAATTGCAGTACGTGCGGTGGCAACCCTGGCCGATCGAGTGAATTCAAAAATTCTGTTGGATAATTAACCGCTTCATCTGCTTCCACAACAGTGTCGATGGACTTGTATGTGACTGCCTCGCTTTGAATGTTAGATTGAATAATATTGTTAAGTTCGTAGACGTTTTTGTTCTTGGCCGCAAGAATAGCTCGTTCACTCAGCCAATTGTGATTCTTATAATTGGTTTGAATATTTGGAAATACTTTTTCAACCAATTCTTCTTTTGACGTCACTAAATTACAGAAGTTATGAGGTAATAAAATTTGTCCTGAGGTCAGATCAGCCGGCACCTTTCCGTTCCCAATTTCCAGCAATTGACATGAGAATATCTCAGCTGATCGATCGTTTTGCAGCTGGACACGCATATTTGTAGTTAATTTTAACGTCTTTACGTGTCGCCACAAAGTAGAGTATTTCAGGGAAGCATTTATTTTGTCCGCTGGTGTCGATCGAGGAATTACAGGTAATGTTTGCCTGAAATCTCCTGCAAGCAATATTAATGTGTTCCCAAATGGTCTGATGTTTCCACGCAAATCTTGCAATGATCTATCAAGAGCCTCGAGTGATTTTTTGTGTGCCATTGTGCATTCATCCCAAACAATAAGTTTGCATTTTTGTAATATTTTTCCCATGCCGGATGCTTTGGAAATGTTGCACGTGGGAGTTTCAATGAATTGTATGTTTAATGGCAATTTCAAAGCGGAATGAGCAGTTCTTCCACCAGGTAGCAATGTCGCATCTATTCCGGACGACGCAAGAGCTAAGGCTATGTCATTTTGGGATCGAATTGCTGCCAGAATCAATCTAATTAGGAACGTTTTACCAGTTCCTCCTGGTGCATCTAAGAAGAAGATTTCTCCAGTCCCGTTATTGATGGTTTTCATTATTTGATCGTAAATGCGTTTTTGCTCAAGCGTTAGCTTAGGAATATTTGATTGCACATACGACAAAAGATCATCCGTGTTGTAATTTTGTTCACGACGCAATTCTACATCGAACGAAGCAGCAACAGTTCGATTCGGTGATGGCATTCCCAATTGATTGAGAACTTTGTTTGCGATTTCTAAGCACAAATCTTCAATCATTATCAACGCTTCGTTGTAGATTTCTGGTGTGAAATCCATGTTTATATTTGAATTTTCTTTGCGTATTCGACGGAGAATATCTTCAGCCATGTCCGATTTATATTTCTCCCATAACTCTGTTGGAGATGAAGGAGAGCAGGCGGTCAATATGATTGCAAACAATGCACGAATTTGATTTGGATGTGACGTGTTGCACGCGTCATTAATGCATACATTCCAGTGTCGGTCGTTCTCCAATAAATTCAGAGCTTGACATGCACTGCGGAAAGTGGCATGTGTAACGCCGTTGACAATTCTCAATTGATGGAAAGACGTTGGACCGGGCACATTTACCAACAGCATGCGAAGAAAGAAGCATTCATCTTGATTGGGATGCACGGTGTACAGTCTGCCTATCGTTGTTTCTTTGAATATGCCAGGTTGTCCGTTGACTCGATCTGAAGCTGTAGAACGCGATTGCCGTGCTCGCAATCGTGCATCCTCAAGTCTGGCTGAACGTTGCTTGCCTGGTTCCTTGGCACGTATTTGAGGCATTCTTTTTCTTTTTTTCTCGTTTGCTGATGCCCGTTCTTCCTCAGTCTGATTTGCAATTTCTCGTCGCAGTGCTTCTGCTCTGCGAGTACGACGACCTAAGTGTGATCTTCTGGGAGGCAATATTTGGATGAAGTAAAGCAAATTGTTTGGTTTTTAAAAAAGGATGTTTTTACGATGAGGAGGTTAGCAGAAACTCCTGGCAGTTACCTTTCTTCAGAACGTGTAACTGTCACAGGTGTGACATCTATATTCACTCAGCCAATTGTGAGAGAACATGCAAATAAGAGAGAAGGCAGAGGCAGTGGATTGGCCTACTGGTTGGCAATGTCACAATGATCAGCAGGACTGGTTTTGAGGAGGCCTATTTCTTCGATTTTAAGACAAACCTTTGACCCCATATAGAACATAGTTACATAACAACGCTCGTGTATTTGAATGCAACGTTGTGTCAAAATTTCAAAGCAATCGGTGAAGAACTTTCGGAGATATAACGTCTGTTTCGAACGGACATTTACATTTTTATTTATATAGATTACATTTATATCCTGCCATTCCTCTAAGGAACTCATGGTGGCGTACAAGATGCACCTCTTCTCCATTATATCTTCACAACAACACCGTGAGGTCGATTAAGCTGAGTCAGTGTCTGGCCCAAAGTCACCTGGTGAACGTCTAGTAGGGAGTAGAACACAGATCTCCTGAGTCTCAATCCAGCGCTCTAACCACTATACCGTACTGGCTCTCCACAGACATGCTGCTTCTGATTTTGCTGGTAGCATATAGCCTTCATGACTAATAGTTGTATCCTCCATGAATGTTTTTTATTCCCTTTTAAACCTGTTGATGGCCATAACCATATTGTTTGGAAGCAAATTCCTTACTGGGAGGAGCAGTATGATGCAGGAGTCTGCAAATTGTCATTACTCAAGAACAAGTAAGAAATATTTTGGATAATAAGTCCTGCAGCAACACAAATGGGTTCTAGCCTACAAGTTAACTTGATCCTGTTGGACTTGGGGTTGCTTCTTTCTAACCTTTCAGTAACTCTTAAGATAAACCTCTGCATTTTAACTGTATTGTAAGAAACAGTACGTGTCAGCAATGTGATTGGGTGTGTGTGTGCTGCTGCTGCATGCAAGACCAAAAGTATCTTCAATTTGGGTTAACAAGAAAATGTACACATGACTGCAAAAGTAATAGTGGTGATCTGCTGAACTGGTAAAACCTTGTCTCAAATCTTCTGTTCAGTTGTAAGTCCTATATTTTAATCAGGATTCCAAAAAGAACTATGAGGCTGACAGCTAATATAGAGGACATGTCTGTTAGGGAAGGCTATGTCTGGACTAAAGAAATGGAGAGTAATGGGAGATATGATGGCGGTTCATGTTTAAAATGTCACACTTGATCCCACGATCCATTAGGAATACACCATCTTGAACAATACATAAAAGCAACAGGAAATGTTAGAATAACTTGCAGCATAACTCTAATGGTAGTTGAATAGTTGAGGAAACATGGATAGATCAGTTGTGGAATTGTGCTCTACAATGAAAGGCTGGACATACATCTATCAGAGAATGAGTTACACATAGGACATATTGCTTTCAGTTAGCAGATCCTTCTCAGCACTGGTTTGTTTAAAGATATGTCCCACCCTTGTAATCCATATGCATTATGTGGGATTTATTTATTTATTTATTTTATTACATTTATATACCGCCCCACAGCAGAAGCTCTCTGGGCGGTTTACAACAATTAAAAATGGTAAACATTAAAAGTGTACAAAAAACCCATCAAAAACATAAAAAACAATATCAAAACTATCCATTTAAAAACAACAATTCTGGGGTCCATTAAAAACAAACTTAACATTGTTAAATGCTGTTAAAATGCCTGGGAGAAGAGAAAAGTCTTGACCTGGCGCCGAAAAGATAACAATGTTGGAGCCAGGTGAGCCTCATCGGGGAGATCATTCCACAGTCGGGGGGCAACCACTGTATGGTTACAATAGATAAAATCACATCATCAAACCAAAAACAGTAACAGTAAAACAAAAAGCCTGCTATAGCAGATATAAAATAAACCTGGCAAGGCAAAAGCCTGCTGGGATAAAGAAATCTTCACTAAGTAATAGAAGACAACTAGTAAGAGACAAAGTGTCCTGCATTAGTGCAGTCACTGAGAAGGCTCTATTGCTTGTGTGGAAGTTATTTATTCAATTTATAGCCCACCTATATATAGAATACCCTAGGCAGCAAGATCTATCTTAAGAGAAATGTAAGGTGGTACAGTTATGTTTATAATCGTGATTCTAAGATTCCATATATTATATTTTATGCTGTGCCTTTTTTAATTTTTGTGAACCACCCAAAGAGCTTTGGCTGTTGGGCGATATAGCAATGAAATAAATAAAAGTAATGCATGAAGACTGTTCCAAACTATCTAATGTCTTTGCTTGATGACTTAAGCATATTTTCACAGGTAACAGATTTAAATCCACAGAGCTGTGAAACTGCTCAGGTGGCATTTGGCTGGTCATGTATTTGAGACTAACCTACATCACAAGCTTGGTATGAAGCTCCTCCTCCCCCTGCCCTCCCCCCCCCAAAATAAAAATAAAAATGGGACAGTCTTTTACTTCCTTACACAATGTTGGATACTTCTCCAAGAAGTCCCTTAATCCCCAGCAGTGACTTTGATGGACAGGACTGCATGCACACAGAAGTCTGTGCGCCCTTTGTCTCCTATCCATTGTGTATACGATCAATGTGACTGTAATAGAAGTGCAGAATTTTGCTTAATTTGCAACAGTTCATTATTTATACACATGAAAATATTAATAAAGTTCTAATACAAAGAAGAATCAACCAATCCCTCCTTCCACCAGTGTGCCATCTTTATATCAAGTGCTTTTATATACAATGTATTAACTGAACTGTGTTGAAAAGGGGACAGGGATTTAATGCTACACACTTACTGTGGAGGTTTTGGTGTTATACAAAATATGCTGAGAAGATTGCAACATTGTTATTCTAGTTTCCTAGTAGTTTTCTAGTTAAGAGCTATTTCAGATATGCTGCAGCTTCCTTGTAGACTTCCTGAGGCTCATTTGGGAGTAGCTGCATGAAAGCATGTGTAAAACAACTATATTATTCACAGCCTTGAGACAAACTGTTCACAGTCCCCTGTAATTGCAGGAATCAAGGCAGTCATGTATAAGTTGGTACATGTGAACTTCAAATTTATGCTACGTAATATCATGATATGATTACAAATGTGTACCAGTCCCAAACTAGTTGTATAGCGGAAGCTATAACATGAAGTATCAAAATGTGAATCAAAGGAGTATATATAGTATTGTTTCCTAGCTTTCCCCTCTAAACAAAATAAAAACGCTCTGCTTGATACATTGTATTTGTTTTTAAAACAGCATAAAAGTAAGATCTTATCAATTATCCTTTAATATCCACACTGCTTTTTTATTTTGAGCATTCATAGGAGAAGTTTTTTGCTCAAAGTGTTGAAGGTATAGGAAGAAAACATGTAAATTCCTTTCATTCAGAGTTCTAAGAAGTTCTAATAACATTTTTTATCATTCTAATTACGCTTTTACCAGTTAGCATCTTAGAAAAGGAACTTGTTTGGGGAATCTTTTGACGCTACCTAATACAACTTAATTAACTTCTGAATCAATCTTGACTAGGACAAAAATGATACTGTGCTTACTATGAGAAACAGATTAAGGAAGCACAAGCAAAAGAAGCTTAAGTGATGGCTGACAGTTGGGAGAAGGATATGTAAGATGGGAATTAATACAAGGATAGGGTATGCTCAAGATCCTGCAAGGTAGACTCCAGCAATTCATGGAGCGAGAATTGCCAGATGTACAAGCTGGGTTTAGAAAAGGCAGAGGAACTAGAGACCAAATTGCCAATATCCACGGGATAATGGAGAAAGCCAGGGAGTTCCAGAAAAACATCTATTTCTGTTTTATTGACTATTCTAAAGCCTTTGACTGTGTGGATCATAACAAACTGTGGCAAGTTCTTGGTGGTATGGGGATACCAAGTCATCTTGTCTGCCTCCTGAGGAATCTGTATAATGAACAAGTAGCAACGGTAAGAACAGACCACGGAACAACGGACTGGTTTAAGATTGGGAAAGGAGTACGGCAGGGTTGTATACTCTCACCTTAACTATTCAACTTGTATGCAGAACACATCATGCGACGTGCTGGGCTTGACGAATCCAAGGCTGGAGTTAAAATCGCAGGAAGAAATATTAACAATCTCAGATATGCAGATGACACCACTTTGATGGCTGAAAGCGAGGTGGACCTGAGGAGCCTTATGACAAAGGTGAAAGAAGAAAGTGCAAAAGCCGGGTTGCAGTTAAACCTCAAAAAAACCAAGATTATGGCAACCAGCTTGATTGATAACTGGCAAATAGAGGGAGAAAACGTGGAGGCAGTGACAGACTTTGTATTTCTGGGCGCAAAGATTACTGCAGACGCTGACTGCAGCCAGGAAATCAGAAGATGTTTACTTCTTTGGAGGAGAGCAATGACAAATCTTGATAAAATAGTTAAGAGCAGAGACACCACACTGACAACAAAGGTCTGCATAGTTAAAGCAATGGTATTCCCCATAGTAACCTATGGCTGCGAGAGCTGGACCATAAGGAAAGCTGAGCGAAGGAAGATAGATGCTTTTGAACTGTGGTGTTGGAGGAAAATTCTGAGAGTGCCTTGGACTGCAAGAAGATCAAACCAGTCCATACTCCAGGAAATAAAGCCAGACTGCTCACTTGAGGGAATGGTATTAAAGGCAAAACTGAAGTACTTTGGCCACATAATGAGAAGACAGGACACCCTGGAGAAGAGGCTGATGCTAGGGAAAGTGGAAGGCAAAAGGAAGAGGGGCTGACCAAGGGCAAGATGGATGGATGATATTCTGGAGGTGACAGACTTGACCTTGGGGGAGCTAGGGGTGGCAACGGCCGACAGAAAGCTCTGGCGTGGGCTGGTCCATGAAGTCACGAAGAGTCGGAAGCGACTGAACGAATAAACAACACAGGGTATCTTGGATTCAGATGTTTTCTGTTATATAAAATAGGGTGTGCCTGCCAACACTTTACAAACTGGTAGCTTTCCATTTAGTGCAGCACTTATGTAGTTCCTAGACATGTACTGGTCAGAGAAATCTATCGGTCTTGCTATTTACTGTTTTACTCTGTACAGCACCATGTACATTGATGGTGCTATATAAATAAATAATAATAATAATAATAATAATAATAATAATAATATTTAATAGAGATTGTCCAGCTTCGCAATATTGGTTCCAACAGCATGGTTAGAATGTTCAGGAAATGGTGCTTAGAGTAAACTTTAATTTTGGAAAGTAAACAGTTTGTCTTATGAGTAATCTGATATTGTAGCTTGCTTTCTGAGCCAGAAAAACAAGCAAAAAATTTCCATTAGGGAGTGAAGGCCCTTTTCACCAGACATGGAAGGGAAGAGAGTGGATATATTTCTGTCTTGGGGACTTTTCACTTCAGAAGAATCTGCACACGATGTGGCTTCCTTAGCACAAGCTTGAAAGGGAAGCAGTATGACCAAAGTAGTGCTCTACCAAGTTTCTCTTTTGAGCTGTCTTACTAATGGATGCTCCCATCCTCAAATGAGTCTAGTAGTAACGTATTCTAGGAAGAACAGAGTTCTATGAAAATAACAGCCATTTAATTTCACTGTGTATCCTCTTAACCTTGTTACTATATTTTTTATGGTTATCTAGTGTTCTGAATAACTTTCTTCAGAGGTCAAATAGCCAGCTCTATATCTTCAGTAGATTTTTTTCTCTTGAAAATATTGTGTGAAAGACTTCCAAATGGCTTCTGAAAGAATGTTTTTGTATTGCAAAAGCTGTAATAATTTTACACCGATATCTGCTCTTGAATGACGTTAATTGTCTTTCCTGTGGGGGTGAGGGAGGGGGGATCTGCAGTGGGAATAGATTTTCTCCATAAATATAATAGGGCTTTTTTTCCTTCCAGAATTCAATATCCTTTTATGGAATCTTCAAATGGATTTTGAGGAAAATATTTCATACCTTTTTTTCCTATGACTAGCTGTAGAACTAAATTGTGTTTCTTGGGGCAATATATACCCTACATAGAAAACCAAGCTGCTGCTGAGTTTTGTTTCTGTTGTTAAATAGTGGTACTTCCTCCCTCATTGTGACAGATGCTTGCACAGTAGGATTTTGATGTTCTGGTCACCCATAATTCCTACCCTGTTTTTTGTATGTATGTTTGTTTAGTGGGGGACTTCGATAAAATCTGGCGTGAACATTGTGAGGATGAAGAAACTCTCTGTGAATATGCTGAAGCAATGAAAAACCTAGCAGATAATCACTGGACTAAAACTTGTGAAGGAGAGGGCCGCATTGAATGGTGCTGCAGGTAAGTCTTTGCATGGCTTGACACTAATGAGAACATACAAGCTATGGTAACCAGCTTGCATTCCAAATCTCTACTGGAGAACAGATTATTCAATTACACTTGCACAGAACATCCTCTATATAATCACTTTAAGATTTTGGGTATTGGTTTCTTATATGTATGTAACAATCTTTACATTTAAGCAACTAAATAGTAATATGTGTTAATTAGAGGCAAACAAATGGAGGCCGAGTTCTGTTGAAGTCGAACATTTTCAAGCCACATGTCTAACAGCAACCTGGACCATAGATTAAAACTATTCATTCCTAGACAAGTAATTAAAAGGAATCTTATTTGTTTGTTCCAGTTGCACAAATGGCTCATTCCAGTTTCTAGAGCAGCTATAGCCAGGGATGCTGTATACTAGAATTTGCAGTAATGTGGAAGTATGTACTTCCTGGTCTTCACCTATGCAATCAAGTTAAAGCACTTGCATTTCAAAATCACTGACTGTAATTGACAGATAAAATAGGGAATACAGTTGAAGTGGGGAACCCTATGGAAATGTAAATAACTTGCTGCGGAAAACATTGCTTTAGGTGTAAGATGAGAAAGTGGAAGAAAAATGAATGAAGGATGGGGAGGAAGATGGGAAATCATGGAATAAATAAACTTATACAGAACTAATTATACTTCATTGCATGAGATACGGAGTGACCTGGCACAGTGGGCAGTACTAAACAAATGGTTTCAGGATACTACTTCATATTACTTCGATCAAAATCAGATGCAAACCTATGTGTTAAGTTTATATATGATGTAGTAAAGACTAATTATTTTACCTTATGCTGCCTAGATGAGGAATAATTCTGTTGGAAAAATATGGGCAGTAAGGTGCCTTAGAATATAAAAATATGACAACTATATTTCTATGCCTTTTTTTAAGTGTGTCCCGGGAATATTTTCAAAATGGCGGACAACGAAAAGCACTGGAAAAAGATGAGAAAAGAGCAGTTCTTGTAACTAAAAGTGTTCAAGCTATGAGTGTTCAACCAACTCCAAAAAGAGAAGGTTCTTCTGAAAATTCAAACCACGGTTCTGTAATGGATGAGTAAGTGTTTAATAGAGATCAGGTGTGGTTATGGGGATGGGGTTAATTTATGTGTATTGTTCTTTGAATGTAGTACTCTCAGCAAATTAACTTTTAAGTTTTACTGTTTTCAGTGGAGGAGTTACATATATGATCTAACTTTCCTGTTAAAATCAATGGGACTTAAATATGCTTCACTTGGGTTTGATCACACCTATTGATAGGGCATTTTTATGCTACAGACTTAACCTGTTCAACTGGTATTCTGTCTTGCCAGAAAATCCTAAACAGCAGAATTCTTCACCCTCAAACTACAGTTCTCAGAATTTGTTCTGAAAATCTAAGATAGTTAAATCTGGTATAAATTTAACTCAGTGGTGTAGGTATAGCATGGGTTTATCCTCCATACAGTATGGCTGTGACATTTCACAGGATTAATGTCACAGAAGAGACACACCAATCCACATAAAAAATCTCAAACAGATCTGTCTTGTTAATCTTCATAATATGGATTTAACAATTAACTACATGTATTCAAATCTGAAAATATATAGATTTTCTTCCTAAAAGAATAAAAGCTAAAATATGGTGTCATGTAGCTAAATGTCTCACTGATTTACACATGCCCTACTTCTCCAAATTGTGATGTGATTTAAAAAAATTTTTTTTAAAAAAAACAACTCAGTTCAACTGTGAACTTGCTGGGTGTCTTTAAGCAAACACGCTTGCATGTTCTCTTTCTCTCAGATTCAGCAATAATACCAGCCTTACATTGTAAAAAGCATATTTGAGATAGTATGTATAAAGTGCTATGAATACTTAACACTTAAGACCAAGTATAAACATTATTTGCATAGTATTTTTCCTAAGAGGTCATTGTCTAATATGACCATACAGTATATGCAGACTTAATTTGATGCTTTCTTGCTATGTGATGCATTACTAGAATGCTAGATTCATAAATGACACCTTGGGAATCCCAAAACATAAATGTGCTAAATAATCAGAAGAAAAAAGTTACTTTTTAAAATTATGTAGTTCAGATAAAAGAAATTACTACAATCAGAATTGCTGGTGCCTTAGAGCAATGTAGTTGTGCTTGTTTGTATTATAAAGGGATGCAGGCAAAGCTTGCAAGACCTAGACTACCTGCATTTCTCCAAAGTCACTGGGACCCACTTGTATTCATTTTTCTAAATAAGTTTATATGCTGCTTTTTGAACCCCTATGGAGACCACCCAAAACAGCCTATAATCAAGCAGCTTGATAAGACCGGAAAATAACTCCTCCTTTCTCTTGCAGCAGCTGGAGCACTTGTAGGTACAGTACAATGGAAAAGAGGGAGAGGGTTTAGAGGATCAGGAATGGGGAAGGTTGGAGTATACAAAGCCAGTTTGGCATGGGGATATGGGGAGGGTCACTGCTCAGCAACGGTAAAACTGCAGCTACTTTGAGGAAATAGCGAAAACTAAAAAGATGACGATGCTTTAAAAAATTGATTTCACAAATTGAATTCCTCTCTGTTTAGATTGCTACATCCTTCAGGAAAGATCAGATTACTTGATGTTGGCAGCTGTTTTAATCCATTTTTGAAGTTCGAGGAGTTTTTGACCGTTGGCATTGATATTGTCCCAGCTGTTGAGGTATGAAATAGTGGCAGTGCAGCCTACCTTAAGAACAGATAAGTTGGTTCCTACCAATGTTCACTATTTATACAGTGTTGAATTGTTGTTTTTAAGCATTCTACTTAAGGAACAATGTATTAAAAAAAGTAAAACAAGTAATGAATTAATAGTGCAGTCCATTAAAGATAATAAAAAGTTTTGTTACTGGCTCCGGTACTTATTTGTTAAGGTGTTCTTTGTTCCATGTGTATATTAGTAAATGTGTTCAAGATATCAATTTAGAAAGTCTTGAGTAGTCAGATTAGATCTGTTCTTTTTTTGCTACACATTTTGCAGTGTCACTTCAAATTTCATAATACAGTGTGTTTTAATACATCTGTGAAGAAAAATATATGTCCTGTCTTAAGAAAGGTTGGTCAGCTTTTGACTTGAACAAACATTGCAGCCCATACTTCTTATACTTATAAGTATCTGATACTTACAACTATAAAAATATGAACTGCAATATAGTTCTAAATACTATAAAAATATGAACTGCAAAAAATATGAACTGCAATTTAAAAAAAAATTG
Organism: Elgaria multicarinata webbii; assembly: GCF_023053635.1. Lineage (NCBI taxonomy): Eukaryota > Metazoa > Chordata > Lepidosauria > Squamata > Anguidae > Elgaria > Elgaria multicarinata. Next base: position 64,303,784 of record NC_086179.1, on the reverse strand, counting down.
CTCCTCCACCTCCAGTTAATCAGAAGATTTTTTTTCCAGGAGTTTTCACCTAGAGAAACAGCAGAAGGCAAGCATCGTTTTAGGAGGCATTTCCCTCTTCTCTCACATAGAAGGGAATGCCTCTTCTAAGTTGATGACACACATGCATTGCCTGAAAACAAAGCATGCTGCTTGCTTAATAATGAAAAAAATACTTTATTCATATGAAATCTGAATTGATTAGACAACTAAAATCATATGATTTTAAAGATTTGTTTTAACTTGGTTGCAGCCCTATTTCAAATAATAGATTTTCATGTACCTAGCTTCTACCCTGAAAATATATAATTCTTTGTTTCCTCCTTCAGAGTGTCTACAAATGTGACTTCTTAAACCTTCAGATTCAGCAGCCTCTTCAACTTGCACAAGATGCTATTGATGCTTTCTTGAAACAGCTGAAAAATCCTATTGATTCGCTGCCTGGAGAATTATTCCATGTTGTGGTCTTCTCTCTCCTCCTTTCTTACTTCCCATCACCTTATCAACGATGGATATGTTGCAAAAAGGCTCATGAACTTCTTGTACTAAATGGATTGCTGCTTATTATCACTCCTGACTCTTCCCATCAGAATCGCCATGCTATGATGATGAAAAGCTGGAAAACTGCTATAGAATCCTTGGGCTTTAAACGTTTCAAGTATTCAAAGTTTTCTCATATGCATCTCATGGCATTTAGGAAAATCTCGCTTAAAACAACAAGTGACTTGGTGAGCAGGAACTATCCAGGGATGTTGTACATCCCCCAGGATTTCAACAGTATAGAAGAGGAGGAATTTTCTAATAATTCCTGCTATATCCGATCGGATGCTGAAGATGAACAACTGGCCTACAGCTTCATGGAGCTTCCAGATGCTCCTTATGACTCAGACTCTGGGGAAAGCCAGGCCAGCTCTATCCCTTTCTATGAGCTAGAAGATCCTATATTGCTTCTAAGTTAATGTAACAGTTAAAATCAGCTTTGAAGTCCAACTCCCTTTACTGTAAAACTAACTTTGCTAAAATGATATCTGCTCTGCACATAAAGCATTTGCAAAAAGGAAATGCAAAAGGGTTTTGAGAACTGTCACTATTTTTTTCTACTTATGAATTTTAAAATTTATTCTTGTATTGAAAAGTTGAAGTGTGTTTTATGCAGATTGGCTCAAGTCATAGCATAAATAGGGTTTACTTTAATCTTTGTATTGGTAAAATACTCCAGAAAGGTACCATTCCCCTCTTCCTCCAGTGCTGTGAACTGTGATTCTGCAAAATATGCTGATATGTCTTGGTTTAATATTTTAATCTCTTTATGGTTAAGGTTCCATGTTAGCATTTCTCAGACATTTGTGCCGATATAATAAGCACTGTTAGTTAAATGTCTAAGAAAGATTGGTTATCTTTTGACTTGAACAAAAAAAAAATAGAATGAAATTTTTCTTGAGATAAATTGTGATCTGGTGAAATGAAAATATTTGCAAAATGGCTCACTTAAGTTGTCGTTAATACTGCACTTCACTGGAGATTATATCCTCTTACCTGTGCTCTCTTCTAGGAATGATTCATAAATTGCAGGCTTAAACAATATTTTTGCTATTTTTATGGTTACACTAACATTTGCCACACTAGTTTTTCATATTATCCTTTCTTACAAAGCATTTTGCAATAAATTTAAAAAGGAAAATTTAGTTAACATTTCACTACCAGAACTCCCAAATTATATGAAATCAGCAAAGTGTTGAATTGGATCTCATCATCATCTTGCAAAAACATTTATTAATACTTTTTAGTAAGGTGACCCATCAACTAAGACTGAAAATAAATAGAAGATATTTGAATATTTGGAGGATGGCTGGTTGTCTAAACTGCATTATACCTTTTTTTGTTAAAAAAAATGTTCCCAAGTTCAGAAGCTACAAAACTAGTTTCTTTGGTGGTGGTTTTAAAAATGAAGTATAACTTGTCTTCACAAGTCTATAATGGAACAGTCTTCTTTTTAACCAAGTTTGTTTTAATAATTGCACTACCATCTTCCTGCTTTTTAACTGCACCAGATTTTTTGAATTCCTATAGTTAAAGATGACTTTCCTATTTAGTATCTGATTAAAGGCATTTTATCTCCATGTCTGATTGTGGATTTAGGCTAGTGCATATACAGCCAAAAGACAAAATGTTTTAAAAATGGCAGTGTTAAAGTTAGCCTGGTGTTACACCATCAACTGTCTTTTCCAGAGTGCTACTATACAGCTTGAAAGGTAGGGGTGTGTATTTGGGGCGGGGTGGTGGTGGTTATAAAGTAAGTGCAGTTTTAACACTCCCACCTAAACCCTGTACTGAAATTTCACAACAGACTTCTGGACTTGCTTTTTGCATACTGTGTTAAGTAGTTTTTATACACAGTTTTCATACGTTGTGGCATTGCTTTATACTTAATCAACGTTTTTGTATCTCTTGCATGTAACAAATCTTTTTAAAAGCCCATGAAGGTCAAAAATTGATTCCCTGCAGTAACCATAATACTTAAAGTAAAACTAATGACTAATGGTAGGTTAGCCATCTGACAAGGGCAGTCTAATCCAATTGTAAGTCTTGTGGCACAGCAACAGATTCAATAGCATCCTCTGAGGACAAGCTGTCTCCCATCTGCCTATTCTAACCTTCACCCCTCACTCTCCCACCCACATCATACTATTGTAGATAAATCTATGGGCCCTTACTGCAAGGTAATAAGGAGTAGCCTCACTAGCTGATCCCTCCCTCCAAACCCCTTCCCCTTTAATAGCACTCCTGTGCTCAGAGAGTATTCTCATAGTACGACTGAGGGCAAGCTGCTGGTATGAAAGTACTGGTGCTGGGAACCAGACCCAAGGCACGATCTCTCCCCTTCTATCCTCACTGGGATTCCAGCACATCATCCTGTCCTTGCTGTGCAACTCTTAACTTTCCATACTGTGTTATAAGTTTTTATTTTGGCTATCCCTTGTCTAAATGAAATTCTCTGTTACAACATGAGCTAAGTAGAATAGATTTGAGGTCTGAAACTTCCAGATTTGGACACCCACTGTCAGCACCACAGGATGAGCTGCATCTGTGATGATAGCCAACCTTGCAGGGAGGCTATCATCACTTTTGATGTATCACACTCTGGTGGCTTTTCAAATGGCCTTTGAACAAAACTAGTTGCTGATCAGGCAAATAGAGATTGCCTACATCTTATTCTAAACATTCGTTTTCACCAGACTAAAAGCTTCCTAGTTTTGTTTTAGTATTGTTGGAGTAGTTAAAGCTAACATGTTGGCGCTGTCCTTTTTTCTCATTACAAAATACTGCTTCTCAAAATGTGCATGATGTGCTGTATAATATTAGCAAAAAGAAAAACCACCCCTAAGACTCCCTAGCACAATACACTTCTGTTGTATTGTGTGCATTAATGTAATTGTTTTCCCGCTCATTCAGATGCTGGAATCCAGGTCTTGATGTATGTAGATGAAATAGTTTAAAATCTGAATGATAGAAGTTGGCGAGTAATATTTGATGGCTTGGTGAAATTGTTATGGGTCCTTTATTAGATGAGATTTTTTTCCCCGAGTGCCCTAATGTAGGTACCTCTTACAGAATGTAGGTATGGTGATTTTTTTAAAGGTACTCCTTGCCACATTTCAGTTGAAAAGTTGTCACTGATATCTCACTAGAAATGCAGCTCTCAAGACAGCTGTGTAGATCTGGAAGAGTTCTTAAGATGCTAGGGTTAACAGTGTCAAGGAAGATATCTAGTTCTATGCAAGGATGAACTCAAACTAACAAACTTTGCATTTGTTTTGTTTTTCATTACGTTCTGTGAGAGCACATTAAAAGTAAAAATCACTTTTTGAGCATTATTGACATGTACTATTTCATCCAGTTTGCTTAAAGCTATTGAGAACACAATTGCAATGTGTATTGCAGAAACCACATGGCTATATTTATACAAGATTTATACTTGCATGGCTATATTTATACACAAATCTGGATGTATTCAAAGTTGTTAAAGGGGAAAAATCCATATGTAAATTACCTTTTTTAAAAAAGTATGTCCATGTGGAGGTTAAGGATTTCCTACTTTCAGTGTCTTTTTAGTTCTGATTGGTGTTGGTTGTTGTAATAACAACCAATACCAATTAGAAAGTATTCCAGCTTAAACCATGTCCTGTGCGAGCAGGGTCGTGGGGTTAGTTGTAGCCAGTGTTGGCTATTTGCCAGCAGAATGGAAGCCTATAGCAGAATGGATTCCCTCCCTTCCCTGTACCCTCCTGAAAGCAGAGTTGGGGGGTGGGACAAAAGGGAAGAGAGTAAACGGAAGTCCTGTTGCATGAGCAGAAGTCTGCTCACATAATATTGGATATAGCTGAGCAGAAAATATTCAGCAAATAATATTCTCTGGCATTCTTTTGCCTACCTAATTTCTTTTATTTAAGGAAAAAATGTAGAACATATTAAACATCTATAAAATATTTGATCTATTAGATAAGTCAGTTTTTGGTAGGAACTTATAATTAAGTTTGTATTCCTGTGTTATGGTCACTTGCATTTCATTGTAAGTCTTCTGAGGATTGAAGTATTTTCTTGTAAACGCAACAATTTGGGAAATCGTCTATCTTTACTCATTTTTGTTTAAAGAATGTGATAAATATATACCCTATTCACATCTGGCAGTAAGGACAAAAAAAAACCCAACAAAGGGTGTTGTACTTGTGCCACTAGTTTTGCTGTGCTAGACTAATACAGCTGCCCCCGTGGGAAGATAATAAAATTCAATCAATACTGCCTCTGATACAGTAGACAGCACATAGCTACCAGGACTAGTAGCCTACAGTTTATGTGCTGTGTGAAGTTACTCTCTTTATCTTTCCTGAATTCTCCCGCCAATAAGCTTCTTGGGATGTCTCCCCATCTGTTTTTTCTGCACCATGCATTATTTTGTACACTTCTGAGTACAAAAGCTGATCCTGTTTGAATAGCTTAACACATTTTACCATTATACACATTGGCATTTTGTCCTTGCAGCCTGTTGCCAGAAGTGAAGGGTGCACAAGAAAAAAAATCCTGTACAAGTTCTTTTCTTTTTCTGCTAAAGGGGTGGATGCATGAGCTGTCTACATACATGCTAAACCTACATTTCGCAAGTAACAATATAATTGAAATCTTACTGAACACAATGGGACATGCATTGGCTTCAGTGGTAAAGTTAGTCTCAAGCATCCTTACCTAATCTAATTAAATTAGCCAACACATGTATTGGCTTGATTTGAAGATCCCTCAGGTGTGACAATCTGTGTGGGGCTCCTCTAACCAGGAAGAGGCAAGATATGCAAACATTCTCTTAGACTGTATCTGCTACATATTTTTAAATACTCTGCAAAGTGACAATAATAGCACTGTTAGTGTTTAAGACTGCTGCTGTTTTTGGGACCAATAGCCAATGTCCAACCCTGTCACTCTAGAGCTGGCCCTGGGGCTTCCAATTAAACACAACTGGAAGTGTGCTGTAACTTATTGACCCCTTTCAGATGACAAGATGACATGCTAAGTGGTTCTCAACCTTCCTAATGCCGCAACCCTTTAATACAGTTCCTCATGTTGTGGTGACCCCCAACCATAAAATTATTTTCGTTGCTACTTCATAACTGTAATTTTGCTACTGTTATGAATCGTAATGTAAATATCTGATATGCAGGATGTATTTTCATTGTTACTAATTGAACATAATTAAAGCATAGTGACCACAAAAACAATATGTAATTATATATTGTGAAATATTTATTTCTAATTACAAATAAATGAAATGTCTCGGTTCCTAAGACCATCGGAAATATGTGTTTTCCGATGGTCTTAGGTGACCCCTGTGAAAGGGTCGTTCGACCCCCAAAGGGGTCCCGACCCACAGGTTGAGAACCGCTGTGCTAAGCTATGGTGGTTCAGCATTTTGAGCTAAACGTTATGGCTTGGCGTTGTATGAATCATTCCTAACAGTGGTGGCTACATAACCCCGGTTTAAGCACTCTCCCTAACCAGTTGCTGCAAAATGCTTAGTAGCATTGCTTAGCGTTTGGTCTGAATAGGCCCAGTGTGGGGAGAAGAGCTGTTAAATGCCCTGTGGAGTTGCGCACAGTATACTACCATGCCTTTTCCAGATATTGGATGAGATTATGTGTAGAGCGTATTTCCTTCATGAAGGGGGGGGGGGGCTTCCTATGAAGTACGTCCTTTTGCTCCGTAACCACTTTTTGCTCTCGGGGAGAAAGGGAATCTGTCCATGTGCAAATCCCTGAGCCTGAGGGAGTCTGAATCAGAACGCGCTCTGGAGTAGCACCTCGATTATAATAAACGCCGTGAGGCGCGTTCCAAATGCAACGCACCCAGCCCCCTTTGCATTGCGTCTGGGAAGAGAGAGCATTTCAAAACAAACCCTCCCAACTTCTCCCCCGGCTCTGTTTTATGCCTTGCAAAAACAGGCTGCCTTTCGGGGCCAGCGAGCAACGCCTGTCCGGAGGGGCAGAGCGACGACGCGAAAGGGCATTTAAAAGCACCCCCTTCCACAGGATTAACGTGGGGTTTGCGTGCCGGGGTGTCCCCTCTAGAAGAGCGACGCCGCGGTTGACTCTAGCCTCCCCCGAGAGAAGTCACTTCGAAGCTCCACCGCCCGGCTCCTGCTGCTCTCGCGGCTAGGATTCTTCGTCCGGGGCAATTAGTCGCCCCCTCCTCCTCCTCCTCCTCCTTCCAAGGCGCCGAGCTGTGCGCTATTTGAGCCCTCGCGCTCCCCGTACCCGGCCGGAACATTGAGCAGGAAGTGCTAAAATGGCGGCGGGAGGGGAAGTTTTCGGAGGAAACGGTACACGGTGAGTTACGAGGAAAGTCAAGCGAAACGGTGGGGAGGGGACTACTAATCGTGACAATCACCAGGGCTTGGTTGTCAATTGCAAAAGGGAGCAGAACTTCAACCAGCCGAGAGACTTCGGCCTCCCTCACTTCGGTTTTCTCTCAGAAGTGCGTTATTTGCCCAGCCCCGGCTACAAGTGGTGAGTGGTTCCCGCCCGGCCGCTTGTCTGCCTGTGTGTCTCTCTCCAGCCCGGGCCTTTCCCTTCTCAACTGGTGCTCGCTTGCCCCGGTTCCCCCTTCGCCAAAGGACTAGGCCAATGCATGCAGGAAATAACGGAGTGTTGTTAAGAGGTATACTCGGAGTAAGGGGGGAAGCTCGCGTTGCCTCTTTGGGGCAGCCAGACAGCCAGCCGGACGTGCTTGTCTTTTCCCCATCAATGAACAGGAGGGTACGCCCAGGTCGTATCCTGACCCTCTGCCCGACTTTAAACGACATCTCTAATTTCCTAAGGACATACAAGTTGCAGTATAAAAGTCAGTGCTTTTCCCAAGCCAAGCTAGTAGCTTCAAGTTCTTCGCTGTGTCTTGGAAAGGCAGATGATGATGATGATGATGATGATGATGATGATGATGATGATGATGATAAAAAAGGCTCTCTAATAATCTTCCAAAATCAACCATCGATATTTTCAACCTGCCAAAATATCGCAAGATAAAGTGAGCAAATTTTCTAGAACTCTTCATCAAGCTGAGTGTTAAACAAAAGGGACGGGGAGGAGGGCCGAGGAAAGAGGAAGTTGGACACGATGTTAACACGACAACGTTTTCCGTTTGTAAAAGCCTTAAGAAAGAATGTTGGAGGAGTTGTGCAAGTTTAATTAGACTAGTCTCTTAGGTGCTATACAGGTTTCACATTGCACCAAGAGCTGCTAGGACAAAGAAATGATGATGGCTGATTCTCCATGCTTTAAAAAACACAAAAATACTGATTTGGGAGGTGGGGGGTTTAATGGACCAACACGCCAACCTATGCTTCTTGTTTTGGTAAGACTGAGTTTACATACGTTCTCACAAGAGCTGTCCTAATTCAGTATCTCCTGGTCTCAGGCTTCACCTTTTTAAATGACTCCTTGAAGAGATAAGCGATAAAGAGGTAAAGCGGTAGCATAGATTAAACTTGCTCCTGATTATCTTTAAGTGTAATAAACAACATAAATTGAGATAGAGTTATTCTTCACAAAGCTCCGCTTGTGAGTAGTTTTCCATAAACTAACTTCTTGGCAGTTGGCAGGTAAACTTTATCAGATGTTTCTTAGTGGTGACATAGAAATCAATGCATTAAGGGCCCCTATGTGGTTGTAGCACTGGAAAAGGTAATGTATAATATTTAATATGTATTGTTTGTAATACTTATTAATTGTGAGGTGTCTCCCCAAAACTCCTGGGTAACACCTAAAAATACAAAATCCACCCTCCAACATTAAACTAAAGCTAAAAAGTGAAAGAGAAGGCAAAAACAACCCCCCAATTGGATACAGGATTGCTGAAATAAATGAATCTTATGGTGGGTGGGTTAAAAAGAGAAAATGAATAAATTAAACAAGTATCTATAGAATGTTTTACCAGCTGATAAGGAATAATAAAAGGGGAAAAACATGAAGAGATATGAACTTGAGAAAAACTTACAAGGTGTAATAAGCAAAATATATTTATTCTACGCCCTATGCCTGGTGTATTGGTCAAAACTGATAAAAGGCACTCCTAGCAACTGCCACCCCCTGAGAATCTAGGAAAAGTAATGAGCTAGTAGTATTAACCAAGCTATGTATCAGCTCCTTCAAAGGGAGTGTAATTTATTTATAATAGATTGAACCACCTCACCTAGATCACAAATATTCTTGACTAATAGTATCTCTGTCTTATCCGGATCAAGCTTCACCTTGTTAATACCATCCACACCTTGAACTGACTCCAAAAATTGGTTTAGCACTTCCACTGGGAGACAAAGATAGAAGCTTGTGGTACTCAACAGATAAAATGTGATGGGATAGAACGGCCATCTCCAACTATCACTTTCTGGGTCAGGCCTTCCAGATTGGAAGAAAACCACTGAAGAGCAGTATCATATATCTTAATCCTGGTCAGACAGTCCAGGAGGCTTCTATGGCTGATGTCAAAAGCTGCAGAGAGATCCAGGAGAATCATCAAAGTAATATTCCCCCTGTCTATCGCCTAGTATTCGTTATCCACCAGGTGACCAAGGTAGTTTTCATTCCAAAACCTGTCCTAAAATCAGACTATAATGAATACAAATAATTTTATTTAGAAAGCTCTGGAGCTGCAATGTCTTTTTTCTTTTTAAAGGCTGAAAAAATAGAAGCAATAGTATGAAAGAGAACTAGATATGAGTGTCATTTTATAAATAAATAAATGGAGTTCTGCATTCCTACATTGTTCCCAAGTAACTTAGCACTACTGTTCAATTAGTTCAACTGTTTAATATAACGTGAAGTATCTGAAATAAATGTTAATACAATGTAATAAAATATAATGTAGCAATTGTAAAAATGAGAAAATTCTTTGTTTGACACCTGCAAGTCAACTTCATGTGCAGCAGTTGCATATTGCTACTGCTACGACTAATGTAGCTAATTTCTTTCAAACCAACTTTGCTATTCAGCTTCGTATTCCAAAAAAATTAAAATACTATTTTTTTCTGATTCAGAATCTAAAGTAAATGCTTCTTGTGAATTCATTTGATCTCTTTAAACCAGATCTGTACATTCTGTACATTACTGTCAATTTTACATTGTACCAAAAAATTAAAATATAAAAATTGTGTATAATGTACAGGCATGCGGGTTTATTGTATCTGTACATTTGATTTAAAATGTGTAATTTGAAATTATTGTGTTTGTTCTTTCAGGATTTCAGTAATCCCTAGCATTTGCTGATGAAGCAATACTTGAGAAGTCTGCATCACATTTCTTGGAGGAAATTCAGACAATTATTTTTTGTGGATACAATCCCTATTAGTCAGTTTACATGTGCAGGTCATTGCGTTACTGTGTTAGCCACTGTCTCTATGCAGCAATGACAAGACTGGAAGAAGCCAACCGAGAAGTAAACATGCATTCATCTGTCCGGTACCTGGGCTATTTAGCCAGAATTAATTTATTAGTTGCAATATGTATGGGCCTTTATGTCAGGTGGGAGAAGACTGCAGATGCATTAATACTTGTAATCTTTATTCTGGGCCTTTTTGTTCTTGGAATTGCTAGTATACTTTACTACTATTTTTCAATGGAAGCAGCAAGTTTAAGTCTCTCTAACCTCTGGTTTGGATTTTTACTTGGCCTTCTCTGTTTTCTGGACAATAATGCTTTTAAAAATGATGTGAAAGAAGAAGCAACCAAATATCTGCTGCTTTCCTCAATAATTATAAGAATATTATATGCTTTGGTGCAAAGGATATGCGGCTGTGTTCATTATCGACCCACTTTGCTGACATCAGTTGAATTTCTCGAGCTGGTTGGATTTGCAATCGCTAGCACAACTATGCTGGTAGAGAAGTCCATGAGTATTATCTTGTTGGTTTTGGCTTTGGCAATGCTGATTATTGATTTGCGGATGAAATCTTTCCTGGCAATTCCAAATTTGGTAATCTTTGGAGTCCTTGCCTCTTTATTATTTTTTCCATCCTTACTTATATCGGCAAATCCATTCGCCTTGGGATGTTTTTTTAGCTGTCTAATAACAGACCCTCTTCTTGACGTTTACTTCAGTGGACTTTCAGTTACAGAACGTTGGAAACCCTATCTCTATCGTGGTAGAGTGTGCCGAAGGTTTTCAGTCATCTTCGTTGGGCTTATTGAACTTATTTCTTTCATTTTATCAGCCTTTAAACTAGGTGATTTGGATCTCTGGTATTTTGTGATACCAGGTTTTTCCATTTTTGGCATTTTCTGGATAGTCTGCCATGTAATTTTTCTCATAACTCTCTGGGGATTTCATACAAAATTAAATGACTGTCACAAAATCTATTATACACATAGGGCAGAGAACAACAGCCTTGATAGAGTTATGGCATCTAAAGGAATGCGTCATTTTTGTTTAATTTCAGAGCAACTTGTTTTTTTCAGCCTTCTTGCAACAGCAGTTTTAGGTGCTGTATGTTGGCAGGTATGTTATAATGCTTTTATATCTCCCTTTGTTGTCCTTTTTGCGGTGGGGGGATTACCTTCCAAAGTTTCTGTTATGTAAATACTATACTAGAGATGTATAGCTGTCACTGAACATATAAAACAAATTATTCCATTTGGAGACTTTTTCTGTTCAATAGTGGCTTACCTGGACTACAAATTGTTCACAGTTTTCTGTAGTACAGTGAAGACCTCAGGTGATGTTACTTTAGGCTGGAAGCAACATTACCAAAAATTGCATTTGTATGATAGTTTGGAAGTTAGCTACATTGCTAGAATGTGGTCACACCCAGTAGTGTCCTATGGGATCAGCTGTAAAATACAGGAACACATTTCAAAACACCTGTTATCATGAGACTTCTGCTGTGTGTGTGTGTGTGTGTGTGTGTGAGAGAGAGAGAGAGAGAGAGAGAGAGATTTCAGAGCCCCCTCAGATACTATGTGTAAACTCCACCCACCACTGGCAAGGAGTCTATGGCCTCTGGAACATTATCTATATATGTGTTCAATGCATAGACTCAACGAGGACCCTATCAGTATTTATTTATTTATTAAATTTATATACTGCCCCATAGCCGAAGCTCTCTGGGTGGTTTACAAAAGTTTGAATCCGTGAACATAAGTAGAGACTGGATGGTCTATTGCTGAGTCTAGTGAGTGGGATTTTCATTGTCTAGGCACCAGTGTGCCCCCAGACACCTTCCTTGATGACCAGTAAGAGGCAACCTGCTCCTCCCACATTTTATTTTAAAATGTCTTGATCTTTTCTTACTTGCAGCTGGAATGCTTCAGATTGGTGGTACCTATAACTGCTGCTATCTTAATTTCCCATGAATTGCTTCTAGGCAAGTTGTTAGTCCTTTCTGACTAGCCATGCCCACCCATGACAGGACAGTCTCTCAAATTTTCAAATGTGCCCATGGGCCCAAAAGGTTACCTACCCCAGGTGTACAGCATTGTTTTCAAGTTCAGACCTTTGCTTTTCCCTTTAGGAGTGAAGGGTATCATTGGAGACCATTGCATTTCAAATTATGCTTATAGGAGTCAGGAATTTAGTTGTTGCCATAGTCACAAAGTTGTGTATTGCAATAAGGTTTTTATTGTGAGATTTGTATCTTGATTTTCAGTATAAAATTAGATTTGATATCTGTTTAGGATGGTTGAGGAAACTTCTAAATTATTTTTCCTATTTATAGTTACAAACTGCTGTAATGTAACTAAATAAATGCATCTCTTTTATTGTAGAAATCCAATGGAATTTTCATGAGTGTGTTTCTGATTGTCTTGCCTCTTGAATCCATGGCTCATGGGTTATTTCATGAACTTGGAAACTGTTTGGGAGGAACATGTGTTGGCTATGCAGTTGTGATTCCTACCAATTTCTGCAGGTATCCTGATATGATCCCTACAAGTTAATTTCTAACTGTTAATTAACTGTTATTTGGTGCATCCGCCTCAGCTTATGTCTCACCAATACTAATTTGTTGACTAGATTTGCATGAACCTTTTCTCTTTCTTTTTCCTAATGGAACTCTAAAAAGCTAAATGTAACATACTTGTAGCATGCATAGAGATGTAACTGTTTGTCATTTAAATTACCCTGGTAGCAAGCACATCTGTCATTAGTACATTTGTCGTATTCTGACATAGCTGAAACCTCTTTTAAGCCATCTAATACGTTTGATGGGAGCGTTTTGAAATTTTGACAGCTTCTTGATCAGTGATGGATCCTACTGCAAAACTAGTGGAAGCTGGATGGTAACTTGGAAAAAGATAGTGACACACATTATTGTGTTTAGAGAGAAACGTTTCCCATCTTGAGGAGAGCCAAGCCTATGTCCATTGCATATGCTGTCTGCTCAGTGGCTTAGAGTTCTATTCTAAGGCATTTGCAATTCAAAATTCTATTTTTAAAATATAAGTCATCACAGTGGTAAAGTAGCTCAAGATTCAACTCTGCATAGTGAATCAACTATTATAAAGCAACTTCCATTAATGGCAGAAGCTCATGGATGGTAATGTTTTCCTGTGTTTTCTTCCTCTAGTCCTGATGGCCAACCAACGTTGCTTCCACCTGAACATGTACAAGAACTAAATTTGAGATCAACAGGCATGCTCAATGCCATCCAAAGGTTCTTTGCGTATCATATGATTGAGACTTATGGCTGTGACTATTCCACAAGTGGGCTTTCTTTTGATACACTCCATTCTAAACTGAAATCTTTTCTTGAACTTCGGACACCTGATGGGCCCAGGCATGATACCTATGTGTTATATTACAGTGGCCATTCTCACAGTTCTGGGGAATGGGCACTTGCAGGTAACTAGCATTTAAAACTTTTAACTATCTTTTCTTGCATTTATGAGTACAGCTTATTTCTTTATCCTCTTGCAATTATGCGTACAGCTTCTTTCTATTTATCCTTAATAGTTTATAGTATTAAAGATAAAGGTAAAATACTTCATATTTATGAATTAATTGGTGCACATATTTGAATCCTTATTGCTACATCTGCCACGTAGTGTGTGGAAAGGGAGGGAGTTGAAAATATTTATTAGCCCCTTTTACAGACATGGGATCTAAAGTGCTGCAACTTTTCATACAATTAACTACCTAAAATAATAATTTTCCTTTTGAAAAATCACTGTACAAGCTAGTCATTTGAAATACACATACAAAAATCCTTTGAATGTTCCCCTTATTAGTGGTTTAGAAGGACTTTCCTGCCTGCCATACCAGCATACACAACTCACAGTGAGATATATTCTTTGTTTTGCTTTCATGTGGATCATTTGTGTTCTACAATTTCAGGCTGTTTCATCTTCACAAGTGCATTAAGCAACTAGGATTGCATTGATATAACTGAAGAATCTAAGCTGTTCTCCATTATACAAGAGTCAAAGATGGAAAATGCAAAGGAGTGCAAGATTATTGTCACAACTTCAGTTTGTCGTAGCTGACTAAAAACACTGCAGGCTGCTGTTGTTGCTGTCTGAAAAGCCTTAATACAAAATTCAAAGTGACTATTGGAAATGTCAAACTGAAAGTAATGACAAAGGCAGAGGCGGAGGTTCCTTGAGAAAGTCACAAGTGAAGCCTGCATTTAGGCACTAGAACAACATTTTCATTAAAGGAAGTACAGCACAGCCGTAAGAGGAAAAAGGACACTTGTGACACATTGATTTTGGATCAGGGTGCTTAGCTTTCATGATGGAAACCCTAGTATGTAGTTTGTCCCTGCTTATTGAATGCAACCAGAATACAGAACTGAAGAGCATCTGATAAACATAGATGTTTATTGTTTATCAGACTATATATATTCCCCTGTGATAGATGCAACACACAATCATTAATGGTATAGATTTAAAGTGCACTACATGTGAATTGTTGCCGTTTCCTCTGAACCTTCAACTACGGTCTCTACACTCCATCATGTACCAGTTTGGAGGGCTTCCCAATCCTAGTTGCGAAGGGGTATACAAAGGGCTACATAAGGGAGAGGGTGAGAGACCTCCAGTGTGCATACAGTTATTTAGATTCAAGCCAGTATATCGTTCTCCAACATCTACAGAATCGTAGCTTTGGAAGGTGACTTGGAGGTCATCTAGTCCAGCCCCCCTCTTTAATGCAGGATGCACCTACAGCATTTCGAACAAATAGCTGTCCAGCCTCTGCTTAAATGCCGCCAGTGAAGAAGAATCTACCACTTCCCAAGGCAGTCTGTTCCATTGTGGAACAGTTCTAATCTTTAGCTGAAATTTGCTTCCCTGCAGTTTTCACTCATTCTGAATGAGAACCTTTTAGATATTTGAGGATTGCTGTCATGTTTCCCCTTAATCTTCTCTTCTGGCTAGAAATATCCAGCTTTTCCAAATGTTTCTCCTAGGAATTGCTTTCTGGAACACTCACCACCCTGGTTGCCTTTCTCTGGATGTACTCCAGTTTGTCAATATTTATTTATTACATTTCTATACCGCCCAATAGCTGGTTCACAAAAATTAAAACATTCAAAGTATAAAACAACAGTATAAAACCATAATATAAAATACAATATAAAAGCTCAACCAGATAAAAACAGCAGCAATGCAAAATTACAAATTTAAAACACCAAGTTAAAATGTATTTATTGACTGTTAAAATGCTGGGAGAATAAACTATCCTTTTTAAAATGTTGTGCCAGAGCTGGATACATTTCCCCAAATGTAGCCTGATAGGCATAGAATACAGCAGGACAACTGCTTCCCATGATCTGAACACCATGTTTCTATTAAGGCAGCTTAAGACTGTATTAGCTTCTATTTATTTATTTATTTATTTATTTAATATTATTGCATTTTTATCCTACCTTTTTTCCTCTCAAGGAACCCAAGGTGGTGTACATAATCCTCCTCTTCTCCATTTTATCCTCACAACATCAACCCTGTGAAATAGGTTGGGCTGAGAGTCTGTGACTGGTCCAAAGTCACCCAGTGGGTTTCCATGGCTGAGTGGGGACTAGAACCTGGATCTCCCGACTCCCAGTCCAACACTTTAGCCGCTAGACCACACTGGCTTGTACCAACTGCATTGCACTGTTGGCTCATGTAAAGCTGCCAAGCCTACTCTCCCCGATCTTATACTCATGCTTTTTGATTATTATTATTTTGTACTTTAATGCCTTTAGTTTTTGCTCTCATTAGTTTGGGGGCAGTATTTCAGCCTGTCAAGATCCCTTTGGGTCTTGATTCCGTCTTCTAGTGTTAGCCATTCCTTCCAGCTTTCTATCATGTGCAGATCTGACAAGCATTGCCCCTGCACCCTCATCCAGGTAATTTATAACATTCTGCCCAAGATTTCCCTCCAGGTTGATGCAGAGCCTTTAATGAACACTTTTTGAGCTGCTGTGGATCCACTCAACAATAATAGCAACTGACATTTTGCATCTTAGTCTCTCTAAGTTTACCCAGATGCTTTCAATTCTGTGCTTCATGCATTCCCATGCAGGTTTATATATTATTTACACATGACACTTTTCCCTTTCTATTGGGTTTGTTCTACAAGGTACACCCTTTAATTACTACATTTCAGTAATTAGTTTCATCTCATCTGATAGTGATACCTAGCAGCTCATATTTTATTTATTTATTTATTAAATATTTATATCCCACCTTTTTCCTCCAAAGAACCCAAGGCGGCATACATAACCCTGTGAGGCAAGTTGGGCTGAGGGACTGTGACCCAGTCTCACCCAGTGAGCTTCCATGCCCAAGAGGGACTAGAACCCAGATCTTCTGAATCCCAGTTCAACACACTAATCACTATACCACACTGGCTCTCACTGTCCCATACTAGGATTTCAAGTTCATCCTGTTTCCCAAACTCAGTGCATTACTACAGTCTTCCCCAGCCTGGTGCCTTCCAGAGGTTTTGGACTTGAATGTACATAATCCCTGACTATTAGCCATGCTGGCTACGGCTGATGGGAATTGTAGTCCAAAGCATTTGGAAGGCACCGAGTTAGGGAAGGATACATATATACACATACACACATTGGAGGCCGTGGGAGTTGTATCTTCTTTGTTTCCCTGCTGTACTTACCTGGAAAATATTAGATACCACCTCCTCTGCCTTGCCTCCATCTTTGCCACTCATGTTCTTCTCCCCAGTGCCTGGCTAAGTAATTAGCACTGGGCTTTTGCCACTCTTCCAGCAGTGGGAAGAAAATTAATAAGCAATGACAAAAATGAATCTATAAACAACCAGTTACTGTTTGTATTAATTCTTCTGAAGAATTATTCTATGTAGCACATCAGTCTAGTCTGTGGGCTCTAATGACATCTTTAAGGAAAGTTTACTGTATTTGAGTTGTTTAATGATGTTATTTCATTGTTGGAGGCTTGGTAGTTTCACAGCGGTATGTAAAATGAACTGCTAAGTAGTCATACATAAATCATGAGCACCAAAACAGCTTGGAAAGTTGAGTTCACTGTCTGAATGTAGAAATAAGGTCTGGGCAATAAAGCTTTGTATTATTGGTACTGCCTGCTTAATTGCCATTTTTGTGCATAACAATGAATCCTCCTTCGAATTACATCACTTGGATGAATCAAATAGAAAAACCTTGCTTGGAAGTTCTGCTCATAGTAAGTGATTTTAGAAAACGTGATGTGTTCTTCAGGTATCCTTCCTTAATTGGGCTCAGAAGTTCCTGTAAGAGTTAGCATTTCCCCCCCCCCAACCTGGATTACAAAGAGTATATTATACCCAGATTCTGCTAGCCCTAGAACCTTTATGTTTTGACAACTTTACTCCACCAGTGGAATGAAAGGAGATTTGCAGTTCGTTTAGAGTGCACTTCTGTGAAATTGCTGCCCATGAGACAGAAGCCTCCAAATTTGGAGGTTACCGAAAATCCTAGGCCCTGCCAAACTGTTGCCAGCAGTGCAGGAGGAGAATGGAGGTGATTATGCATCCTGTTCTTCCCACCCTCAAAAATCCAGCTGGATGAGCCTCTGAGCCTGCCTAGCTGACTTACTGGTGGTGGGGAGGAGTGGGCGACAGAGGGCCATAGGATTCTACAGATCCTGGCCGCTCCTCTCCTTCACCCATCAAAACACTCTTTTCGACCACTATGAGGCTGTCTAAGGTTGCTATTGCAACCACAGGTAAAAGCTTGATTAGTTCTTTTCACACAGGCTGCAAGGGGGTGGTTGGAGGGTGGGGTGATCAAAATGCAGAGCTCCCTTTCCAAGGTGATGGTAGTCTTTACAGCCTCAGGAAGGGGACTGCAAAAAATTCTATGGCCCTTTGGATACTCTCCCAGGACTTTAGAATTGTACTCTTAGTTAGATAATTGTTTAAAATATTAAAATTGTTCATGCAAGTTTCTAAGTGTCTGCAGTAGCACCTTGTGCGTTATTTGAATAAGATTTTTTTAGAGACACAGTTCAGCATTTTTGTCTTCTTTATATCCTGACACCTAAAAGAATTGCTGAAAGTTCTGGAGCAATCATTTCTTCTTCTAATTAAAAGTTACCACTTAACGATTTGAATAGCTGCTCCAGTAACTGCTAGTTATAAAGTGTGCTGCTTCTTTTAGGTCCAAAATGGAAATCCCTAGCAAGAATACAAAAGTCTAGTACTACTACTGGCATCTTACCCATTTTAAATGGTTGAATAACAATGTTTTTCAACAAGGAGCTTGTTTTTAAAATGGTTTCTGAATACCTTGTATTCAGTCGGCTTAATATATGATTTATCCAGCTATAATAAAAAAAAAGAAACAGATGGGTGATTTTGATTTTACCATCAGAGTTGATAATTCATGTCTTCCATTCAGTGGCTTCATGCACAGCTTCAATCCAGCAAGCATAGCAACCTATTCATGTGGAAGATCCCTGTCTGGAAGTTGATCTGAACATGAGAATATTTTGGAAATTTAATGTGTTCCTCAAGTATATAAAAGTCATGTGCATTTTCCAAGGAGTTAAAAGACTAAATCACAGGACTGGTCTAATTATGACTGTTTATTATTCTTTAACAATTATATATCTGTTTTCCCCACAGGTGGTGATGCCTTAAGGCTTGACACACTTCTAGAATGGTGGAGAGAAAAGAATGGCACTTTCTGTTCACGGCTTATTATAGTGTTAGACTGTGAGAATTCTCTACCTTGGGTTAAAGAAGTAAGAAAAGTCAGTGACCAGTACATTGCAGTTCAAGGAGCAGAATTGGCCAAAGTGGTAGATCCAGAAGAATCAGACCCTCCCCACCTTGGTGATTTTACTAGAGAATGGGTTGAATACAACTGTAACCCTGACAGTGATATCAGCTGGTTTGAAAAGGGGCGTACAGTGAAAGCTGCATATGGAGTGTCAAAACGGTGGAGCGACTATACTTTACATTTGCCATCTGAAAGTGATGTTGCCAAACACTGGATGATGTATTTCCCTCGCATCACGTACCCACTGGTTCATCTGGCAAACTGGTTCTGTGGTCTCAATCTCTTCTGGGTCTGCAAAGCTTGCTTTAGGTGTTTGAAAAGATTAAAAATGAGTTGGTTTCTTCCCACAGTATTGGACACAGGACAAGGCTTCAAACTCGTCAGATCATAATGAAGAACCAAAGATGAGCAGACGTGAAAGCTCTTAGAACTTGAAAACTTGACTGACTCGTAACTTTTCAAAATTTGTAACAGTTTACTGTTTGAAGATACATTGCTACTTTTGTAGCAATATTCGCTTTGCTCACTATCCTGAACAATTATAATACCAGCTAAGGGTAAGAGACTCCATTAGAAAACAAGAACAGCATCGGTGTTAATTAAAATATGTTCCTGAGTTGGATCTCAATTTCATAAAAGCCATTAAATATGATGACATAGTGTAGTTGAGAGACAGATTTGTGTGCTCATTTGCATTGGAGATATCTGATCCAAATTGCCCCAATTCCCTTGCTTTTTATTGTTGGATTCCTGTTATGTTTTGAGCCTTTCACGTTGCAGTTATACCCACCTCAGTCATATATGAAAAGAAAAGAGGCTTTTTACAGTCTACTTATTTCCAAGTATATTTAGGATTGTACCCAGTGTTTCATCTTGGAAATGACAGTAAATACCTGGTACTAGTTTCAGAGTAACTTACAGCCTTAATTAAAAATCAAACACAGGCAGGCTCTTGAATTCAAATTGGTTAATTGACTTGGTATTAAATGAATGTTGTCATTTTCACTTGCTGTTGGGTGGTAGCAACATGCTGAATTGTATTTCTTTCCCCAAACTGTAGCAAGTTATCTTAATTGCAAGGGAATAAAGGGAGTTTAATTTGTGGGAGTAAAGATTTGCTCTTGTCTCCTTAGGCTTCAGTATCTGGCCTTAATCCATTTAATTACAAAGCTGGAGGAGTGGTATGGGGGGCGCTAAAAATCTAAACTAGAGCATGGGTTTAAAAATGTACCCATGTAAATTAGAGGTTTTATAATTACTGTAACTGTCTTTCATTTTTTCCAACTGTTGGAGTTCTAATCCAACAAAATCTAATCATAAAAATATATCATAAAAGAAAGTAAATATTCATACACTAATAGTTTTAAACTAATTATTGTAAACTAGCATTCCCCACTCCCAATTTAATTTCTTTTACTGTGGAAATTTAATTGGTAACTTTGTCTATATCTCACCTATCTTGCAAATTGTATTGAAGCACAACCTAACGCAAACATAGGGCTGTATCGAATGCTATTCTACTTGGAGTCGACCCATTTAAATGAATTAGGCTTAAGGTAGACTAACATTGGAGCAATCCATATATACCAAGGCATGGATGGTGGCGGTTACTTATAAACATAACAGTGCACAGCTAAGTTCTTGTAATAACTTCTTTAAAATGAAAAACTTTTTTATAACTATTTTTTACCTGTGTTTTGCCTTTGAACTCTTCTTTCAAAGAAGACACTGTAAGATAAGCATTCATTATTTGATTAACTAAGGGTCCAATCCTATGACCCCTAGACTTTGTCTGAGGCGACTTAGGATATAGGCATTTGCATAGACAGAGCTAAGACCTTGGAGGTGAAAATCCTTCCTTGGATCTCTGCCGCCTCCCCGCTCCCAGCCCACATGGAAAGCTCCATGGCGGCTCCACTTCCAAGGGAAAGAAATAATAAATTCAGTGCTACAACCTTGGACAGGGAGAAGAAAAGGTGGGAGGGGAGGGAGGGAGGGAGGAGAGGCCAGATACTCTCTATCCTGTGACGTCTCCAGACCTGTCCCTGCCAACATGACTGCAGTGGCCCATCTAGTGGTAATATTTTTAAAGGACAGAGAGATGAAAATCACCTCTTGTTGCTCTTCCAACCCTGCCAGCAGCAGCCAGGCAGGGGATAGGAATCTTGGAAGCTTCCAAGATCAGAGGCTTCTGTCTAATAGACCCTAAGAGCAGTACTCATACCCATTCGAATTGCTATGAGTTATAGAATTTTTGTTTTAAATGTCCATTTAGCAGTAATGGTGCAGCTGAAACGTCATTAATGGTAGCTTCATGAGCAGCTTTTTCTCTCCAAGAAATCACATTTTACAGATTCAGAAATGTTTTGGTGATAATTTATTCTCTTGTATAGCCAATCCCCATCAACAGTAATGCTTTTCAGGGATTTAATGGCCCTAAACTAGCAATTTGCACACAGGGATGCTCAGACGTGCAGATGAAATTAGTGATAAGTTGTGCAATACATAGACAATCGCAAATCAGGCCCTCCAAGATTATTAAATTCAGGTGAAAGTCTGATCAAAAGTTAGGAGTGGTATTCCAGAATAAGTTGTGTGCACACTTGACTAAGTGATGCCAGAATTTGAGCCCATCCAAGGTGCTATGAAAAACAGTGTAATGGCTTATCAGCATGTGATGATTGTTAGGCATGTAACTAGGCCCAAATGTGATCAACAGGAGTATTCCTGCCCTACTCTGATGAAATGGGAGACTTGAAAATATTGTTGAGATTCTGGTGCAGGGTTAGCCGAGATGTTATCTTTGATTCCAAGTTAATAACTTTCAAGGGCCTTCATAATAACACTATAATGTGGAGTGGGGAAAAAGAATTTAAAATGATTTTCTGACACATAGCATCTTGTACATTTCATTTTTAACATTGTTTTAGAATGAAGTGTTTTTGTGCAGAGGTTATCTTGGCTCTTTACATTTAATTTGTCCTCTTTTTTATACTCCTCTTTTCCTATAATGTGCAAGCACTGATGTCTCCAAATAGTTTGCATCTAATTGGAAAGCAGATAAGCGATCTCTGCAAAAGGGGTAAGCTATTTCCTCCCTTTTACAATTGCACTTTCATGTTCTCGGGATTTTTTAGCGGTATTTTGAAGCCTTTTCTCAGCATTGAAAAGTGAACATTTCTGTTGGATACATTGTGCTTCTTTGGGGGTTGTAAAATGCTAAACTAATTAACGGTGAGCTAAACCTGTGTGTTTAAAAGGTATATTGCCAGCATTGGATAATACTATTATTGAAAGAATTACTTCTTACCATTCAGAGATTTTTTATTGAATTTGTTCTATAAAAGTATTATTTAAATATATGTGGCTCTTTTGTATGATTCTTCTTACATTTTGATTTCTGCAGTCAATTTCTACATTCAGTCATCTCTTCTGGTATTCAGTTTTTAATCATTTTCTTTTAATTATATCCAATATAAAAATCACAATAGGATTGACTGAAAGTACATTTATAAATCACCTCACCTTTATTTTAATTTTCTACCTGGAAAGCAGATAGCTAGACAAAAAGAGCTGTAACACCTTAAGAACTATTTTATTTTAGTGGTACTTTCTGAAGGCAAAAGCCTACTTGACCAGGTAGTAGTGCTAAAAAGATGGTTTCTATTGATTTTCAGTGGAGCATCTCCCTGTGTTGGTTGTCTGTCTTGACATAGGACCGGCAGTGTAAATAAAGCCATATGTATATGCACTCTATAACAAAAGTCTGTGTTACACACTGCAGTGCTATGGATGACCCTGGTCAAATGACACACTAAGCCATGGTGGTTAAGCATTTTCAGCTAAACCTTATGGCTTAGCATATCGAGTGAACTTCTGGATGACTTCTCATAGTATAGAAGTTGCTTGAAATCTACTGTAATGGAAAGCCGTGCTGTGTGTGTGTTGCTTACCAACAAATAAAACAAGGGCAACAGTTGCAAATAAAGATGACAAAAATGTCAATATGGTTAAATCACTGGATTCGAACATATGCACAAAAGTCATGTATACATTGTATACAAATAGTCCTATGTTAAAGCCTGTTGATAAACAAACGTCTAACGACTTTCATTCAACTTTGGCAACTTGCAAACTTATTCAACTTATAAACTATCTTCTTAAAGGTACCACTTTCTTAAAGGACCTAATTAAAAGGCCTATAGAGCTACTGTCCATTTTTATGGGGATATATTTGTATTGTTCATGTATTTAGTTAACCTTTATATGGGATGATGTTTTCCATGGGCTGTTCAGACATGACAGCCCACTGTAGGTTATTTAACCTACGCTCAATGAGTTCGCATGACATGACACCCCCCCAAGCAGGAGTTGCATATGCAACCTGACCCTCGTGGGCACTGCAGTTCATCATGGTTAAATAACCCACAACTAGCCATGGTGTGCCGTCTGAGTCCAGTCACTGTCTTTGCAATATGTGGATGAAGAATTTTGGTCATTTAATTGTTGCCCCTGATGAAGGTCAACAAGCAGGATATTACCAGAAGCATGTATTTCTTTTTGCTCCTCTGTTTTTCTTGTCATTGTGTTTTTTAAAAAATATACTTATTCAGGAATTCAAAACTCAATACCTTCCAGTCCAACATTCTAACTGTATTTCAGTTATTGGATCTCTTGTTGGGGTTACCTGTTAGCCTTTACACATTGTTTCATTGTATTTGTTTTATATAAGATGTACATGAAGTGAAAGAAGTACTTCTTCACACAGCACATGGTTCAACTATGGAATTCGCTACCCTCTTTTGTAATACTAGACCTCATTGATTGGTGGAGATTCAGGAAAGTAAAGGGAAGCACTTCTTCACACAGCACATGGTTCAACTATGGAATTCACTACCCCTCTTTTGTAATACTAGACCTCATTGATTGGCGGAGATTCAGGAAAGTAAAGGGAAGCACTTCTTCACACAGCACATAGTTATGAAATTCACTACCGCAAGATGTGAAGGCCACCAATTCCAATGGTTTTAACAGGGGGTTGGATAAATTCCTGGCTATCAATGGCTGCTAGTCCTCATGGCTATATGCTACCTCCAGTATCAGAGGCAGTAAGCCTAGTACCCCAATTTCTGAGGAATATGGGCAGGAAGGTGCTACTGCACTCATGTCCTGCTTGTGGGCTCCTGGTCAACAGCTATTTGGCCACTGTGTGAACAGAATGCTGAACTAGATGTACCCTTGATCTCATCCAGCATGGATCTTATGTTCTTATAATTAAACTTTATAATAAAATGCTGTGTTTGTGTGCTTATGTGATTTTGTAGGAGTCCAGTGGTTTAGCTATATCAGTTGTGTGCTTTTCAGCATTTTTGGAGTCTGTATTGCTTACCCTAAATTCTGTCCTTTATTTGTTGTTGCACCACAAGTCATCAGTAGGAATAAGCGGCAGCACTGTGGAGGTAAACCAAATTGAAACCATGCCCATGCTTGTAGACGCACATATGCTACACACACACATGCCCAACACAGTTAAGAGTGCTTAAAATCACTGATTTCAATGAGCTAGAAGTTCCAGTCTTATGCACACCTGGGAGTAAGGAAATGTAACTTAATATTACATGAACCTGCATAGGATCATGCTGTAAGTGTACCAAACTGTGTTGGAGCCATATCAGCAGGAACAGCCACCATTCAGGGCAATCTCAAGAAGCCTTTGTGGGGCAGCTGTGCGTACAGGGCAGGGGAACATTGTGATGCATAATAATGTACATATCCCAGTTTTTCAGACAATTGGCGGAGAAAAAAAACATTTTTCTGTTTTTGTTAGTAAATTGGCTTAAAAGGAATATGAGGCAGTGTCTGGGCGATGACAATGTTAACCTTGTGTTGACTCATTCAAATCCCCTCAAGCAAATTTTAAGGTATTTAAATTAAATTCCCTTTCCTTTATTCAAAGGCAAAAACTTCAGTTGTGTTGTTTATATAGCAAACATAACACCCATACAGTGGTGTTTTTGACTCCAGATACTTGATCGTCTATCAGACACAAAACAGATTAAACATTGTTCCTAGACTGTTCCCAACAAGGGGTGCAATAAAGAAGATTAATTTGCCTGGTGTTACTCGGCATCTTTCCTTTGAGAAGGTCCTTTTTCTGGAGTTGCTATCTGAGTAATAAGTGGTGCTTCTCTCAAGCACAACAGCTTTTGTGGCTGCTTCAGTTGTCTGTACCCTTTCAATTTAATGTTGGTAATTTCAAGCAGCTGGCTCTCACCGCTGCACCATCTACTGCCTATGCATTTAAACTGCACACATTACTGTTGTGCCTGAGAGCTTGCAGACCATCTTGAATGTTCATTGAAAAGACACACATACAGAGAGAAATCTTACAAAGCATTCGGAGTGGTACAGCCATATGGTTAATATGCAGGTACACATCCGAAGGAATGCTGTCTTAGGGCATGTCTACATGGGGTGATATCCCGGGGATCACCCCGGGATCGTCCCTGTGTGTCCACATGACACACAGGGGATCCCGGAAGCAGGGAGAAATGATCCCTCCCTTTCCCTGGGATATTGCCCTACTCTTTGTGTTTTTTCCAGTTGTCTTAGCATGATCCTGAGACCGCGGAACATGTAGCCCGCCATTGCGGTTTTGTCCTGGCTCCTTATGAGTAATCGTGAGGAGCCAGGACTCCAGCACAGAGCTCCTGAAGAGCTCGGGGGTGGGGTGGGGGGAGTGGGATTAATTTGTTTTTTGAAAAACTACTTACTTTGGCTTTCAAGTGCTCATCTTCATTAAAAAAAAATGGCAGGTGCGACGTCCTCCGTCCTCCCGGGATATTGTGTGCCGCGTGTAGACTGAGAGGGAGGATCGCATAAGCATAATACCGTGAGATCCTCTCTCCTGCAACCCTGTGCAATGTAGACATTCCCTTTTTTTTTAAAGGCTGAGAGTGTTACCAATGGGAGAGTGTTAAGCACATGCTTAACTCTTCCTTGAAATCAGTGGAACTTTGGTTAGAACAAGATTTGTACTCTAAGCAGGATTTTAACATGTCACAATAAGGCAACTGCTCTTCAAACCCAGAATAAATGCTGTGTAAATTTTTTTTAAAAAAATCAGATTTCCAGAAAATATTGTTTATGTTCCATTACAGTGAAGAATTTAACAACTTCCAAAAGGAACTTCCTTCCAAAAGTTTGACTTCTGACTTTTGCATTTTAAAGCTGTTCTGTTAATATCTTTTAACTTGTAGTGTCCGTTATAATCGCATGGCATGTGGCTATGACTGAGTTAATATGCTACTGGTAGATGCAAACAATCTCATCAGAGATAGGATTTCTAATAGTTGATATTTCAATACAAATATAAGGAAGCAGAATACAAAGTTTATTTATTTATTTATTTATTTATTTATTTATTTATTTATTAGATTTTTATACCGCCCAATAGCCGAAGCTCTCTGGGCAGTTCACAAAAATTAAGTTCTCAGTAGGTGGAATGTTAACCCTGCAAAGCTTCACCTAATACATCCAAATTATAGTCAGTATTGTTGGAAGGGGTGTTGTCAGACTGGTTCCTACTTCCATTGTTGGTGGGACTGTTCTACAGTGCAGGAACTTTGGAACATGGTTGGTGATTGCTGTCAGGAATTTCTTCATGCTAGACCACTGGAAGCTCCTAAAGCCATGATTCTTCATTTATTTTTAACCTAATGATCCTGGATTCATGCAAAAAGACCTTAAGACATTGTATACAGCACAGTTATATATAGCATATAATTGGAAATCTCCAAAGCAACCAACTAAAGAGCAGTGAGATGATAAAACTTTGGACCCTATGACTATAGCTTGCTCAGCAAGTGCAGAAAGCAAGGATTCCTAACTTTAAGTTGGGAAATCTCTTGGTATACCACAACCACCATGGCAAGTGCTTGAAGCAATTATCGAGATCTCTATATGTCTATAGAGGGATACATGTGCTCCCTTGCGCTCTCCAAATTAGTGAAGTTTTGTACACACAGGATTACCCACACCTGGAAAACTTCGTTGGATTGTGCCATTGTATGCTTTCACTCAGGATGTTAACTATTAAATTAGTTGCATTCCATTTTGCATTATCTTTCACAGCTCAATCCTATATATCTTTGTGCATGAGTATGCCCTACTGTGTCATGAGGCTTACTCGTGCATAGGACTGTAGCTCTCCTATTCCTATTTGAATAGGCTGTGGTGGTGTACAATTCTTGGAGAAGAACATCTTTTGAGAAGCCTCATGAATGGTCACCAATCCAGATAGTTGTTGCTTAAACTAGCTTGTCTGCTGAGCAGGACTGAAGGATTCCCCCCCCCCCTTGACTAGTCCTGAGTCATAGTGAGATGGCAAAGGTATTGGTGCTGATTTGCACTAACTAGAAGACTGTAAGAAAGACATGGCATCAATTCAAGGAACAAGATTTAGTTAAGCAGCCAACAATAATTGTAATTTTTCAAGGAAGAAAACAAGTCTATAATATAAGATGTGGCTCAGGCCTCCCCCCCTTTCTCATGCAATGCTTTATTTCAGTTCATGAATAATAGATGGCACTCTTTTTGCTTCTCATTGCTTCTCACAATGTAAAAAGATGAGCATTATGCAAATATAATGTCTTAAAATGGTCTCCTGTCAAATACATATTGCTTTCTGTTTCTGTTTTTAATGTAATTGACAAAACATTCGATAGTACTGATTATGCCTTCCCTTGTAAACAACTTATTTTATGCCCATAAACAGCTGTGTTTATGTCTCTATGAATTTCTGACTTCATTATAAAGTTGTCATCACAGTGCGAACGAGCGCTGCACAAAATCCTGAACACTCTGCTTACCAGCTGGCAAAGATCCTTTCAGTAATAAAGGTAAAATTCATCAACTTTGGTATTCTCCTAAAGTGTCAAAGAGTTTTATAGGATTTGCTCTTTTAAGATTTTGTGTGTTAGTTTTTACATTAACTAGGGTACCCAGAAATATAACAAGAAAAATCTAGATGCTCATAATTATTTCCATTAGTAAAATCTCAGAGGCATACTTAAGTCTAGAATTGCACTATTTTTCTATGTAATAAAGCAAAGGGGAGTACCAAACAATGGAGAAAACCCAGGCTAGGAACTGCTCCCACGTCACTGGAAGGCCAGCCAAATCAAAACTTTGCTACCCATGCTTTCATGCAAGTGTTGACAACTTGATTTAAAGGAGGAACTAGCCCACTGCCAACATTATAATCCTCACTCAGATTATAAAATATACTGACGGCGTACTCAATTTGGTCATGGCTAAATAATGAGCAGTTCCCACCAGTGTGTCTCATTGATCATCCCTGTTCCTTTTTTGTGTAACATTTGTTTAGAGGAACAAACACCTTTTTGGGGAATTCCTCAAAGACAGAACAAGACAGGACACAACATGTAAGCTAATCACTAGGCCCGTGGAACAGAACCACCTTTGGTTGGAGATGCTGGTTATATAATCAGTAGGTATAAATTTTGTCTTAAAAAGAGCTGAGCCAAGTGATGGGTGATGGGTCATTTTTATTTTTTTGCATGCAAAGACTTTCCCAAACCTGCAAAGAACTCTTCCCTCCTCTTTGGTAATTTTTCAAAGGGAGGATGAAAATGACCAAATAAGTTCTTCTTCGTGGTCTCTATGCATCACACATATGGGCTTTGCGCCTGCGCAGAGACCATATGTGTGAATGCATAGATGACCACTCGAAGAACTACAGTTACAGGTAAGCAACCTGCATTTTGAGTGAGAAGTTCTTTGTCTGTAGGACTTCCTCCATACAGTTGTATTACGCTCAATAAAACAGAGTTGCCTTACAACCAAAGTGGATTTTTATCTTTGACACAGCCAAGTAAGTATGCTTGGGTTGCAATCTGTCATTACATCATACAATCTTCATGGGCTGTGAACACAGGATAACTTTTCAGATATTTAAAGGTAGTTTTGCCTTTAAGTTAGAACTGTTTATTTTTTTTGCCCTTGATGCATAATCTATTATTTGACTCTATTCTTATTTTATTTTGTATAGATTGTTTTTAAATTTACATTGATAGCTGTCTGGTCTGGTGGACCCTTTAAGAGGACAAAAGGCAAGTTACATATGTTCTAAATAAAAAGAATTAATATATTGTAGTTATCATTGCCCATGGCACAAATGTTAACTGGTTTTGCAGGTTTCTTCAGAGCTTCAGTGTTTAGGGAAAGCCAAAACTAGCCCACAACTATATGAGCAATATTACTGCCATAGATGGGTGCATATTTTTGCGCTATTGTTTATGAATACCTATTTGATGGAGTCCACAATACTACATTCTAATTTCCCCTTGTTTGGGGTATCATTTCTAACATTATTTTTAATATTATTAAAAGTATGTGGAAGTATGTCACCTTATTAAGAAAAAAAACTTCAAGGCAATTCCAAAGCTTCACAGTCTTTTAGCATTCAAGAAAGCTATCACGACTGATCTCTTCTGGCAGGCCTATCCAGTAGAATTTTAGGATACTTTTAGTATGCTTTTAGGATGTTTTTAACAGTGTATACTATGTTTTTAATCAATATTTTATGCTTGCTGTTGTTCCCACCTCGATCCAATCGGAGAGGTGGGTAAGAAATATATTATTATTATTATTATTATTATTATTATTATTATTATTATTATTCCATCACCCCATCATTCAAGAATGTTTCCTAGAAATGAAACTTCAGGAGCTGCTTCTAAAGCAGCCCAGTCAATTTCACTGCTCTCTTGATTGCAGTTAGCAACTAGGATAGGAATGAACAGGTTTTCCCCTGGCAGACCATAGTGACACCTCCACCACCACCACCTAACTGGGAGTTATGAAACTCCCAGTGCTACATGGGAGTTAATGCCAGGGAGACACTAAGTGGAATGCTGTTCCCTTTCCTCTTCAGAAATGCTGATATGCCCCAGTTGTGAAGCCATGCAGAGCTAGGTTTACAAATAAGACCCCTCAAAACTAGAGGATGAAGGATGCCCATGCCCCACGTAACAGCTTGGAACATAAGAAGAGCCCTGCTGGATCAGACCAAGGGTCCATCTAGTCCAGCACTCTGTTCACACAGTGGCCAACCAGCCATTGGCCAGGGACCAACAAGGCAGGACATGGTGCAACAGCACCCTCCCACCCATGTTCCCCAGCAACTGGTGCACACAGGCTTAGTGCCTCGAATACTGGAGACAGCACACAACCATCAGGGCTAATAGCCATTGATAGCCTTTGCCTCCAGGAATTTATCCAACCCCCTTTTAAAGCCATCCAAAATACATTACGCAGGTGGATTTGGGAACTGTGTGTAAATACTGTTGTGCAATACTCAGATTCCATGGAACCTGGAGGCTGAGCCAGGGGGATGCAATACTCTCTCACTCTTTCTCTCATAAAGTCCTTTTCTGAGGAATGGAAGACAGTTTATAGCAGCCTTCCTTAAGCTGGTGCCCTCCAAATATGCTAAACTACAGCTCCCATAATCTCCAACCAGCATGGTCATTGGTCACTTAGACTGCGGTGGCGGCGGGGGGAGTCATTCAATCCATCTAGGGGGCACCAGTTTGGGGGAGGCTGATTTAAAGACTGCTGGTTTTTAAAATATCACTTATATGACCAATTTTGAGGGCTTACTTTCTGCAATATGAAAAAAAATGTCAGGATACATTTTGTAACTCTTTAATGTTCAACACTGGGGAATTCACAGAGATTATTTTATACCTTGCAATATACCAGGCCACCATGCTACTGTTGAACGTGATCTCTTTTTCACACATCCCAGTCTGCTGTTGAACTTGATCTTCTCTTAAATTTTCTGGCTACATTTACTTCATGAAACCTGTACTTCCTAGGGAATAGGGGGAAATTTGCTGTATTTAGTACATTTCTGTACTTCGGCATTCTTTTAATAATCATCAAGTGTTAAACAGTCCCCGGGCTCATTGATGTAATAATTACCTTCTGCTGTGCTGATTTCTCTCAAGACATTTTTGTTCTGTTTGTCTACCAATTGAAGGCCCAATTGTTATCCTAGCTAAAGGTATTTCCTAACTGGTTAACAAATATAAATGGAAATACGATGACACATATGAACAAATACAAGTGGTGGAGAATAGCCTGTCATGCTCATTAGGCCCTGGCTCTCATTTTGATGGGCACTGCAGCCCTCTGCCTCAGGCTCTGGAGACAATGATATTGATACTCTGACAGACACTGTGTACTTCGATTGTCAAAGATCTTTCAATAAAGTACCTCAGAATCCTAAGGAAACAAAAGAGCTAAGGGGAAAGAGGTTGGCCTCTCTGTGGATTAGAAGCTCCTTAAAAGACACAGAAGCTGAGAGGAGAGAAATAAATACACAGTTTTCACAATACAGAGAAGGAAACACTGAGGTGGTACTCCTCCAAGTGTAATGTAGTCTATTCTCAGGTCCAGTGCTATTTAATCTATTCACAAATATTCTGGTGTAGCTGGTAAGTGGAGGTAACCAAGTTTGTTCGTTTAACCACATTAATCAGAACAGTGACCACCCAAGCAGACTATTGGGCTGTGAGTCAGAGTATATTCAAAAACCCATACTCACTTTTGAAAAATCCTATGGGACCAATCCAGTTGTTACGATGTCAAATCAGTCAGTTTTTCTACGCTCTATGGATTGGGTCCAGATTGAGGCATGTGCAACTGGGCCAGCAGAAGCAGACCTCCCCACTCATTCTTCCCCATAGCAGCCTCTCCAGCCCCCCAAAATGCTACACAGAGGTCATAGTGTAAAGGGGAAGGGGATACCCAAAACTTGGGCAGAGGGGCTCCACTCACAGAAGCTGAAGTGGGCTGATGTTTAGTGCTATACAAGTATTACTATGCATTTGTTGTTGTTTATTCGTTCAGTCGCTTCCGACTCTTCGTGACTTCATGGACCAGCCCACGCCAGAGCTTTCTGTCGACTGTCGCCACCCCTAGCTCCCCCAAGGTCAAGTCTGTCACCTCTATGCATAAGTGCACATATATCATAATCCTGACATAAATACACTTTCTGTCCATATCCTGAACAAATATTTGGATTAGTGGTGGGTAGGATTGGATGACAATTTGTAGAAGTATAAATGTGTGTGGCAGAGGGCTGCTTCATGCAATCTGCCCAAAGACATGTGCCTCCTGCTATAGGCTGCAGGAAGATGCGGTCAATTGGGAGCCTTCTGCAGTACAACTTTGGAAAAACTGCATTATGTGCTAAAGCCAGTGTCGTGTAGTGGTTAGAGAGTTGGACTGGAAGTTTGGGAGGTGCCGGTTCTAGTCGCCGCTCAGCTATGGAAGCTCACTGGGTGACTTTGGGCCAGTCACAGACTCTCATCTCAACCTACCTCACAGGGTTGTTGTTGCGGGGGTAAAATGGAGAGGAGGATTATGTATGCTGCCTTGAGTTCCTTGGAGGATGTAATAAAATAAATAAAAACAAAGGGCCCATTTATCTCTCACTTTGCATGATTTCCCACTTGCTGAGTGTCTTGCCATGACTCCTGCATTTATTCACAGAATTGGCAATGCCTGGAGTCACTGGACAATTGCACATTAGCTGCCAAAGGGTCTTAGGTTGCCATATAAACATGGCAGTGCATCTGTGAGGCAGCACACTTAGCTGATGGCAAGAACTGTGGCAAAAGGAGAGAGCTGAGCTGCTTGGTATATGGGTTACTGTAATGTGCTGAGGTGGATTACATTGCCCATAATGTTACGAGTTGGACCACATTTTTGGGTTACTTTGTAGTTTATATGGAAGCTCCTAGGGCTTGTTGAGTATTGTAACATTTTGAAACAGATTATTAAAGAAACAAAATTAATTATGATAACAATTAACAACAATAATAATTACCAGATCCTTGTGATCCAGATGAACTTGAGCTTTTCTTCCCTGAGATCACCAGTTCAGTATTCAGGCACAATAAAAAGGCAAGTGTTAGGATGCAACAGCAAAACAGCAAATTATCAACAAGACATTGCATGTCTGGTGTAGTATTTAATTATTTTGTGACAGGTTGCTGATATTATTGCATTTTTTAATTTATTTTAGATTATTTTTAGGCCACCTTTAAAGTTGGAACCTTAAAAACTGAAGAAAATATGAGTATAAATATAGTTGCCTACTGCTCCTCCAACGTTATAATTAGCTTTAAACAGCTGTACTTCCATTCATCAGCTAATAGATTGATAACGCAATCCTATTGGATCCACCCTTGATTCACGTAAGCCTCCGAACCTGGAGGCTTACAAGTATCCAGGGCAGAGCAGGGGACGCGCCTTGCTTCTGCCCTGCCTCTAGCTCTGCATTTTAGCTAGATGGGCATTTTCGCCCATCTAGCTGAGGCGGCAGGGAGTGGGAGGGAAGGAGGCTGAGGTGCCCGGAGAATTTGTTGTGCAGCAGCCTCCCCAGTCACCTCCTCTTCCTGCCCACAGAAACGCCCCTTTCCCTTCCCTCCAAGGTTGCATCCGTGATCTTGAAGAAGCAGCCAGTGCAGTTCTCTCCATACCGACTGCAAGGGGGAGGAGAAGGGAGCTCTGAGATTGGAGTGGTGTCTCCAATCTTGAATCCAGAAATCCAAACTATCCTACGGCCACCCAGATTCTGTCTAGGGATCATAGGATTGCTCACTAAAACACTTATTCACCTAAAATGTTGCCTCTGATTAATTATGTTTTAATAGAAATATTTATAAAACTGCAGATGCACTGTCTTGATGTGGCATTCCCCCTATTCTCTCTCATGGGAAGGAATGCCACATCTAAGTTAATGCCCACTGGTCTGCAATACATATGTGCATTATCTGCAAACAATACTTCTTGCTTCAGAACTATTGCTTTTATGCATATTTACATAAAACTGCAGGTGCTCTTGCATGAAACTGATTATCTGGACCCTTTCCAGTCTGAATTTAGACCAGGTTTTGGGATGGAGTTAGCCTTGGTCGCCCTGATGTATGACCTTCTTCAGGAGAGAGACAGGGAGAGGGTGACCCTGTTACTTCTTCTCGCTCTTCAGCGGCTTTCGATACCATTGACCACGGTATCCTCCTGGGCTGACTTTGTGAGTTGGAGGTACTGTTTTACGGAGGTTTGACTCCTACCTGCAGGGTAGGTTCCAGAGAATAGCATTGGGTGACTGCACCTCAGCCTCATGGCAGCTGAACTCTGGAGTACCACAGGGAACCATGCTGTCCCCAAAGTTATTTAGTATCTATATGAAACTGTTATTATTATTATTTATTTATTTATTTATTTATATAGCACCATCAATGTACATGGTGCTGTACAGAGTAAAACAGTAAGTGGTCATCAGGAGATTTGGGGCAAGGTGTCACCAGGATGCTCATGACACCCAGGTCTGTTTCTCTGTGACATCTGAATCGGGAGAGGCCATGCATGTTCTGAACCGGTGCCTGGATGCAGTTATGGCTTGGATGAGGGCCAATAAACTGAAACCTGATAAGACAGAGACTTTGTGGGTTGGTGTTTGCTTGTTCTGGATGGTGTTGCACTCTCTCTGAAGGAGCAGATTCATAGTATGTGGGTGCTCCCGGATCCATCTTTGTCACTGGTAGCGCAGGTGACTTCAGTGGCCCAGAGCACCCATTATCAACTTCATCAAAAATAATTGATGAGTGACTTTAATTATCATACATTAGGCCAGCTATAATACATTGAATTGGACAATATGATCATGTGACACCAGCACTGCCTCAGCTGCACTGGCTTCCATTCAAACTCCTGGCCTAATTCAAATTATTGCTGTTGAGTTTTAAATCCCTAAACAGCTTGATTCAATTTCCCATGATATACAAGGTGAACCACATTCTCAGGTCGGATGGCCACCCTGTGCTGAAGACTCCATTGAGGTTGATTAGGACCAGAGTCTCAGGTTTCCTTTCTGCAACTTCTGTTGAAATTTTTAGGGCTTATAAGGCAAGGGTGGGCAGAAAATAAATCTTGATCTGCTTATAGATCTCTGATTTGCAGTAGTTCAGGAAGGATTCCTGACTACCAATTATTTAACAAGAGCAGCAAGCAAACAACTCCTATCCCATACTAAATTACACTGCTGAAATTAAGAAAGATCGGGGTAACCAGGAGTGATTTTTTGCATGGCAGTCTTGTGAGCTTCATTCAGTCCTGGAAGTCAAAACAAATCGCTGGGCTCAGAGTCTGCCTTCCCCTGTTGTAAGGCTTTTAAATGCTACATTCTGAAACAGTTTATATAAATAATATCAACAAATCCCAAATGAATGGGTGGGCTTAGTCGAAGAAAATGTGCACAGACTTGCAAAGTAACTCTACTATTCACATGGTGCAATATTGTGGAAGGAAACCAGACAGACTGATTGCAAGCATGGTTGCAGGCTGCTTGGCATACAGATTCTTGCAATGTGCTGAGGTAAACCGCATTACCTATAATATACAAAATAGGCCACATTCTCAGGTTTCTTTTCTGAAGCTCTTATTGAACTCTAACTCTAGTTTTGATAAAGTATTCCACTACTACTACCATCACTATTTCCAGACCCCTGCCTTATTGCTGAACTTGAGCCTTCCTTCAATGAGAACACCAGGCCAATATTCATGCAGAGTTTAAAAAAAGAGAGAGGCAAATATTAGGATGTATTAGGAAAACAGTAGCAAATAATCTCACAATCCTAGTCCTGCATCAGTGCAGACTCCCCATGCCACAATATACCAAAAAAGCAAAACCAGCATTCCCAGGGTTTGGGAGATTGGATGCCAATTTTCAAAACTGAATATGTGTGACATTAAAGCCACTTCATGCAATCTGCCCAAAGACATGTGCCTCCTGCTACAGGCAGAAGGAAAATGGGGTCAGTTGGAAGCCTCCTGCAGTATAGCTTTAGAAGCAATATATATGTAACCTTTTTTTAGTGTTTATGTGACATAGGTATGTGCTAAAAACAAAGGAGCCAATTCTTCCTATCTCTGCTGGGTGGATTGCCATGGGCAAGCCCAGTACTGAAAATCCAAGGCCCATCTGAGTTTTATATCCAATGGCCAGTCCTCTTGGGGACGCAAGTTCATAGGTGGCTCCTACACTTATTAACAGAATATTCAGGGCCTGAAAAAGCATCGGTCACTGAATGACTGTGCATAGGCTTTCGGTTTCCAGTAACTGCTAGGCAGACGACATTGCATCCAACTGACAGTGCACCTGCCTGATGGCAAGCAGAGCTGGGAGTTGTGGGTTGGAGAGGACTCAGTAGCCTGGCACAGGAATTCCTGCCATATGCTGAGGTGAGTTACATTGCCCACAATGAAAGAAGTAGACCATGTTTTAAGGTTTCCTTTCTGCAGCTTCTATCAAAGTCGTTAGGAATTGTTGCATATTCTAAGGCTCTTAAATGCTACATTTTGAAATAGTTTAAATAAACAACAAAATAATAGTTACCAGTTCCCTGTGCTACCGATGAACTTGACTTTTTCTTCACTGAGAACACCACCCCGGCATTCAGGCACAGCAAAAGACAAATGTAAGAACGTATTAGGAAAGCAATAGCTAATAAAACAGCAAATATCAACAAAGCATTATGTAAGTTTGCTGTAGTATTTGACTTCTTCTTTGGCAGGTTACCAAAATATCTGCAAACCAACCTTTTAATTGATTTTATTATATCCATTTATTTCTCTTATGATTTTGTTCCTCAGCTGTCTTGAGTCACCCTTATATGACAGGGGTATGAGGGGGAAATAATCATAAGAAACTATGGGTATGTGACCTGATTGCCACTCCTCCAATTAAGAGCACTGATTATTATTATTTTTAAGACATTAGACTAGATCCAGACAATGGCCAGTTCTACACCAAGCAGGATATAGCACTATTGAAGTGGTATGAAAGCGGTATATGGAGGCAGGAGGCACACTACTGCTTTATAGCGGTATTGAAGAGCAATGACAATTGTTGGGGCTCATGACACGTGCCATATACTGCTTTCATACCACTTTCATAGTGTTATATCCTGCTTGGTGTAGATGTGTCATGGGCCCCAGCAGTTGTCTGCACTTC
This sequence comes from Elgaria multicarinata webbii, assembly GCF_023053635.1. Taxonomy (NCBI): domain Eukaryota; kingdom Metazoa; phylum Chordata; class Lepidosauria; order Squamata; family Anguidae; genus Elgaria; species Elgaria multicarinata. The sequence continues at coordinate 64,266,897 of NC_086179.1, read as the reverse complement.
AATACTGCTGTAAAGCAGTAGTGTAGATCCTGCCTTAGTCATAATTGCCAAATCAATACAACTTAAGGTAGTCATGACTAATCTACCTGTGGGAAAACGTGGGAGGGTGGTGACTTTCCCCATCCTCTGCCCAAGCCTGACAAATAGGCTCCCCCAAGCTTCGGGAACCCAGCTGAATGGGCTGTGGCACACGGGGTGAGGGGGAGATTGCAGAGGAACTGGCAGCAGCACCATCTGCAAGTGCAGCTCTCACAGAAGGTGCCTCCGCATAATGTTCTCAATCTCCCGTTTCCACTTCAGCCATCTCATTTAACCAATGGCGTAGTATTTGGGGAGGGGGGGCTGTCCGAGAAAAGAGGGGGCAGGTGGGTCTCTGAATCCATTTGCACTGTCTTACTGTCTTAATAAATTTAATGTAACAGGGATCTTCCCAATTATGTGCATCAACATAACTCTCAAAAACAACTGATCATCGGCTTTATTGGCTATACATTACACACTAGTAATCCAAAGCCAACCTACGTAGCCATCATAAATATATAGAAAATAAGTTATGAAAATCTTTAGTGATCACTGATTTTATAGGCATTTAATGCCGGAATCACAAGCCAAAGCAGACTTTCTGCAACAGCAATGTACGTAATTTGCATGGGATGTAATAAAGCCAGCATTGTATAATATTAAATATGGTATAGTGTCCCTACAGTGATATTATGCAGATATGCCACCATAAATGTTTAGGATTAGGGAGCCAAAGATTGGCAATGAAATAATAGCCTAGTTTTCCTTATGCTTTTATCAGGCTGTTCCTGATAAAAAGGTGCAGGCATTTTTCATTTCAACTGCTGAACTATCACTATACTAGAAGTCATCACTCTGGATAACTCAAACAAATGGGGATCCATTTTTTCTTAGGTTTATCATAAATTGCAGATGAGGTGAACTTACATGTGGTGGTGGTGGGAAATCCCCATATTGGCGTAGGGTACCTGGTGACCTCCAAATATTTTAGACTACTGCTCCCATCACTGGCAGAAGCACTGCTACTTTCACAGAAAATGCCTTCACAGCCAGCATGACCAATGGTTAGGATTTATGAGAGTTGTAGTCCAAAACGTCTGGAAAGAACCAGGTTGCTCATCCCTCTCCTAGGTGTTCCACCTTAGCCTTCTCCCACAAATACAAGTTTTCTGTCATGTCAGCCCTATTTGCAATCTGAAATGGTACAGTTTAGGCCCAAGTTTATGATCTCAGTAAGAGCTTGACTACTATGTCTGAAGTTTTCAGAGCAATCATGGAGCATTATAACTGTTTATAAAGCTGGCATTATCTAAAATTTCCCTTTCCAAATAATAGGCAGCTTCATACTTTTTACTTGCATTAATTCCTGTAATATCTCTGACGCTTGACATTTTTTGTAAATGTCAATAATTTGATTCTTGCAACATTCATATAGCATCTGCCACTCACACGGTAGCGTACACACCCACAGTTGTGGAGTCAACAAAGGTGTCCACTAGTAAAATAGGGCCAGGGTGTGGAGTCTGTGAGAAACAAGGATATTCCTGCAGCAATTCTCCCTGTCACACAAAGTGTGAGAGTCTGAAATTGCCAGAACATTACAATCACAAGTACACTGATAAGCTCGACAATAAAAAGAAATTTTGAAAAGAGAAACCATTGTTATTCTTTTATATTTAAGAATCTTTGTTATTATTACCATGAGCTCCTGTAACTGCTTCCACATACTCCCTTGAGTACATTTTCCTCCTTAATAAGGAAGTGTTGTCGGAATAGGCTGTCAGAAAGCCACATCTAAATGATCCACTTGAATTTTGTTCTCCCAGTACCCTGTTTGCATATGTTGCTAATTTAGGAATATGAGGGGGGGAAAGGAATTAAGGAATTGAAAAAATAAATAAACAAACATCAGCTGCCATAAAATATTTAGCTGATTCAAACAGGAATCAGAATGCCATTAAACAATTGTCAGATGAACAGCATTTACTACTAAAACACTAGTCCCTTGGAGAATACATCTCACTTACAAAAACATCACTTTTCTATGGAATTAGCATTTTGTTCTAACTGATGAATTAATTGCAAGACACTGATAATATCACATTCTAGCTTTTCTAAAATAGTGTAAGACTTCATTTTTCCCATAAAAGTTGACCATGTATAAGTGAGGAGTTGATTTGTGCATGTGATGAATTAGATGTTTGGAACTTGTAATTTGTAAACCGCCCAGAGAGCTTCAGCTATTGGGCGGTATAGAAATGCGATAAATAAATAAATAAATAAATAAATTACAACTTTAATCAGCTCCAGAAAGCATGGCCAATGGTCAGGGATAATAGGAGTTGTAGTCCAAAATATCTAGAGGGCACTAGATTGGGGAAGACTGCATTAGGCTCCAGCCTATGAAACACACTACTACAGGTACTCTTCTAGATGTTTTTTTTTTTCCTCTTAGCCTTTCTGTGGTGGGATTGTGGGGAAGCAATGTTGAAAGAGAGAAAATGAGAGCAATATGAAATCTGAATACTTTATATCTTGTGTGGGTAGTTTATTCATTAGCTGCAACACACACATGCAATATTACTTAGATACAATTAAATACAGGAACAAAACAGTCATTCCTGCTTCTCACTGCATTATAAAGGTGTATTTTCATTATAATGTCAGCTGTTTTTAATGTCGGCCCAAGAAAAAAATGGGTCTAGAGAAGGGTCCAACACAGACTTTAATGCCTGCAATAATACTGTAATTTATTCAGTGCAGTTAAAGTGTTCGGAACACTTCACATACATCATTTGTAAATTTCCATAATACAAAATAGTTAAAAAGATATAGAGAAAAGCAAGTAAAAGACACACAGAGAAAAGCAAGAATATTCACTCGTTCTTACATTTGGTCAGCCATGTAGCTCCGTTAAACAGGTTGATTGATGTTATGGTGTGAAAAGCATTTATAGACCACAGGAATCTATAAACATCAGAAGATAAAGAAAGTATCTTTAAGAACATGTATGCATAGTTTCGATATAGTAGTACACTATATTAATTTACTTCAGATCCAGCCCTTCCAATAGTTTTATTCAACTACACAAAAAGTATAATTTCCAGAGCTTGCAATCCTATGCTAACTTCTTTATCACTGCAAACTACCCAAGGCTATCTGTCATGTGGGTGGTATATAAATTAAATAAATAAATAGAGTAATCCCTGTTGAACTCAGCAGATGGCTCATGTACAGGATAATGCTGTCATTTCAGAAGCCTTATCGCAAACCAGCAATATTCCTATTCAGACAGAGATATTTTTAAAACCCAGTCAAATAGTTGGCAAAACCTTTATCATTAATTTTGTGTGTAATCATCTGCGTGTGGCTACCACTCAGACATGTAACAGGAAACCAATACAAATATTGTGTGTTCATTGGAATGCAATTCCAGCAACTAGTCCAGCACTGCAAACCATTAGGTGCAAACTATCTGCTCATCATGCAAGAGTACAGAATTTGGTGCCAATTGTCTTGGAGGATAAATGCAGCTCCTTAATAAAACTGCTACTATAATTACAGTGGAAGATAAAAAATAAAATGGAAGGAATGTAAAGAGAATACTCTGCTGCCTAGAGTCCTTTTACCCACAACACACACACACACACACACACATGCACACACACACACACACACACACACACACACAAGAAAACAGCATGCATTTACCACTATGTAATACAATACTCTATTCTGCATGCAACAGTCGCTTATTTTCATACTCACTTATCATAGAAAGTGGACATTTTAGGACTATAAAAATCTTCCACGTCAAAGAAATTCTGAGTATCCCAGGAGAGCTCATAGGCCTAATGGGAAGCAATATATATAAATATAAATATACATAATCTATATACAGTTGTGTGAAAAAGAAAGTACACCCTCTTGGAATTGTATGATTTTACATATCAGGACATAATAACAATCATCTGTTCCTTAGCAGGTCTAAAAATTAGGAAAATACAACCTCAGATGAACAACAACACATGACATATTACACCGTGTCACGATTTATTTAACAGAAATAAAGCCAAAATGGAGAAGCCATGTGTGAAAAAGTAAGTACACCTTATGATTCAATAGCTTGTAGAACCACTTTTAGCAGCAATAACTTGAAGTAATCATTTTCTGTATGACTTTATCAGTCTCTCACATTGTTGTGGAGGAATTTTGGCCCACTGTTCTTTACAAAGTTGCTTCAGTTCATTGAGGATTGAGGGCATTTGTTTATGCGCAGCTCTCTTAAGGTCCCGCCACAGCACTTCAATCGGGTTGAGGTCTGGACTTTGACTGGGCCATTGCAACACCTTGATTCTTTTCTTTTTCAGACATTCTGTTGTAGATTTGCTGGTGTGCTTGGGATCATTGTCCTGTTGCATGACCCAATTTCGTCCAAGCTTTAGCTGTCGGACAGATGGCCTCACATTTGACTCTAGAATACTTTGGTATACAGAGGAGTTCATGGTCGACTCAATGACTGCAAGGTTCCCAAGTCCTGTGGCTGCAAAACAAGCCCAAATCATCATCCCTCCACCACCGTGCTTGACAGTTGGTATGAGGTGTTTGTGCGGATATGCTGTGTTTGGTTTTCGCCAAACGTGGCGCTGTGCATTATGGCCAAACATCTCCACTTTGGTCTCGTCTGTCCAAAGGACATTGTTCCAGAAGTCTTGTGGTTTGTTCAGATGCAACTTTGCAAATCAGAAGCCGTGCAGCCATGTTTTTTAGAGAGAAGAGGCTTTCTCCTGGCAACCCTTCCAAACAAACCATACTTGTTCAGTCCTTTTCTAATTGTACTGTCATTAACTTTAACATTTAAAATGCTCACTGAGGCCTGTAGAGTCTGAGATGTAACTCTTGGGTTTTTTGCAATTTCTCTGAGCATTGCACAGTCTGACCTTGGGGTGATTTTGCTGGGACGTCCTCTCCTGCGAAGATTGGCAACAGTCTTGAATGTTTTCCACTTTTGAGTCATCTTTCTCACTGTAGAATGATGGACTTTAAATTGTTTAGAAATGGCCTTATAACCCTTCCCAGATTGATGGGCAGCAGCAATTGCTTCTCTAAGATCATTTGTCTTTCCTCCTTGGCATTGTGTTAACACACACCTGGATGCTCCAGACCAGCAAACTGAAAAAAACTTTGGCTTTTATAGAGGTAGTCATACTTGCTGATCAATTAATCACGGGCATTTGATTAGCAGCACCTGTCTGCTACTTAGCATCTTACTTCCTATGGAAGCAGTAAGGGTGTACTTACTTTTTCACACATGGCTTCTCCATTTTGGCTTTATTTCTGTTAAATAAATCATGACACAGTGTAATATGTCATGTGTTGTTGTTCATCTGAGGTTGTATTTACCTAATTTTTAGACCTGCTAAGGATTGTTATTATGTCCTGATATGTAAAATCATACAATTCCAAGAGGGTGTACTTTCTTTTTCACACAACTGTAGTCATATACCTCCAATGGTGTTTAGAAAATCATTGCTGGATATTTGGAAGATACGGGTTGGGTATGTAGTATCCATGCAGGATTTCAAAAAGGCATCATATTGTAGATTTACTTATTTGATGATTTAGGAGGCTTGGTATTTGATAATAGGGTAGAGTTTTCCATTGTTTTGGTGAAACAACTGGAGCTACTTACTTCCTTAGTGCTCCTAGCCATTCTACAGACTGTATCAACATAATGAGAGGCAAAGGTATTTGCTTCAAGGAAATAATATTGTCATGGATGGAAAAACCTATACAGTCCTCTAAAACAAATATATATATGTCCACATTAGAGCAGGATAGATAAAGTGACCATATGGAAAGGAGGACAGGGCTCCTGTACCTTTAACAGTTCTATTGAAAGGGCAATTTCAGCAGGTGCTGTTTGTATGCATGCAGCACCTAGTGAAATCCCCTCTTCATCATAACAGTTAAAGCTGCAGGAGCTATACTAGAGTGACCAGATATAAAAGAGGGCAGGGATCCTGCAGCTTTAACTGTTGTGATGAAGAGGGAATTTCACCAGATGCTGCACGAATACAAACGACACCTGCTGAAATAATCTTTTCTAAACAATTGTTAAAGATACAGGAGCCCCGTCTTCCTTTTCATATGGTCACCCTAAGGTTAGAGGGCAAATGAGTTTTAAAAGAATACAACAATGTTCTTGAATTGGCTTCCTTCAGGTTCCCCAGCAACTGGTGTAGAGATGGAATACTGCCTCTGATACTGGAGGTAGCCTATTGCCCTTACGACTAGTAGTCATTGATAGCTTTATTCTTCATGAATATGTCTAATCCCCTTTTAAAACCATCCAAGTTGGCAGGTATGACTACACCTTGTGACAGCAAATTCCATAATTTAACTAAGAACTGTGTGAAGAAATCCTTCCTTTTATTTGTCCTGAATCACCCCACCACTCTGCTCCAATGTATTATTGTAGCACTTCTTCCTATCCACCTTCTCCACACTATGCATAGTTTTACATACCTCTCGCATGTCCCCTAACTCGCCTTCTTTCTAAGCTAATAAGCCAGAAACAGCGTAAACTTTCCTCATAGGGCAGTTGCTCCAGCCCCTTGATCATTTTGCTTGATAAGTAATGCATGCATTTCACAGGTTCTACCCAAATATTTTCAACATTTGGTAAGGTGACGGATCCAAACTATATTGCATTATGTCTTCATCACATGATAATCTGGATTTGTGAAATTGCTGCTGTTAGCTATAACCTTATCACTCATCTAGATCACTTATTTGTCATACTCAAGAAATGGTGCCACCACATGACAGGTGATTAGCCTGTCATTTGGTCGCCATCCTTACCATACATTATCATAAAGTGAATACTTTTGTGGTGAACAGTATAAAATAGACAGGGACGAGAACTATCCCTCATAATTCCATTAATAGAGGACAGTGCAAGTCATTAGAAGTGATCAGTGCATAGGACTTACCACTGTCCCAGACTACACATTCATGGCTGATAAATGAAATAGCTGTGTGGGAAAGTTTTTGATGCACTGAGTATCTCTGCTACCTTTACTGCATCATCATAGCCCTCAACTAATTATCTGTATTCTTGGCTAATGGGTTGAAAATTAGGGTGACCATATAGTTGCATAGAAAAGGGCAGGGTTGCAAAGCAACCTGGAATCTGAACAATTTTATAAACAGTGCTATAAATAAAGGTTATATCAAAAAGGTGGGGCTAAGTCATCATACTAATAATAGCAGTATCTTCCTCCATCAAGACTCCATAAGGAATTGAGCTTTTACTGAAAATCCTTCAATAAATACCATTAGGAGACAAACCTACTAAACTTTAAGTTCTGGGGGACATAATTTACCTTATCATGATCTTTATTTCGTCCTGAACGAACGCCCCCAAGAGAATTTAAAATCGCTCCCCTTAAGATCAAAGTGCAAATATGAGAGGGTTGCAGCTTGAAACTAACGTTCAAATCAACAAGGGCTCTCCGTTTTTCTTTTGCTGAGCTCCATACAAGAGCTCTGATACAGTACACATCCTAGAAAATGGAAAACATACCAGTCAGCATAAAATGAAAATACCTTAGGCCTAAAGCAGTTTAATTTATGTGTGTGTGCACCACAGTGACTCTGTTCACACAATCAAACACCCTATGATTATTAACCATGGGTTGTTGGTGAGAGTGCCAGAGTGAGTGAGCTGGTTCCTCCCCACTCACTTCTGCTTCCAATTGTCTCGTGACAGGCAAACCCGAAAACACTCAGTTCCCAGAAGGCAAGCTGGTGAGGCTAAAAGAAAAGTAACTTCCTCAAGAAAGCAAATACAAGACAAAACCACTCTTTTGAACCCAAATGAAGATGACACAAGTGGGCAGTATTCTGCAGTATGCCAATCTCCTTGTTGATATTAAACAGCTTTTAAAAAAACACTTAAATAAAATTAAAATCAGGAGGGGCAGAGAGCCTGGTGGGTGCCAAGAGAGGTTGCTGTGGGCACACTGGTACCAATGGGCACCATCTGAATGGGAGCTAATTATTTCAAAATACAGGACAACTCTGGGATGTTTTGAACAGGAAAAACCAATCAGAGGAGGTAGGGGAAATACCTTTGCTGCAGCTAAGGATGGTGTGATCTAGGAGCTCCATCACACCAGCACGTTTTCCCTCAAATTATCCGCCCTCGTTTCTATAGCGTGTGAAAGCCTGATCACTTACACCTTTGCGCTTTTACGTTTCATTCATCTTTACACCTCTACTCTCCTGTGCACCAGCCTATTGCTGTTGTTCCGTTGAGATGCACATTCCCCCCCCCAGATCTCCTTGGTACCTCCCACTACAGTTCATTGGTTAGTGGTAGTTGAACACCTTGCCCTCCCTAGTAATCGACATGGGGCACTCCTGGTCTTGCGCTGCTTTTTCCTAGGAAGTAGCTTCTCTTGTTACTGAACTCACTTCGGGAAAACTCTGTCTCTTGCCCACTTACTTTTGTGGTAATTCCCTGTTGCCTAGGCTACACCTGTTCCCTTCACCCTGCCTGGAGGCTTTGGAGCGTGAACATACTAAAATCAGATGCAGGCTTCCCTTTGAGTAAACCCAATTGAACAGAGAGAGACTTACATCTGAGTAATCAGAAGTAAGACCTCAGAAGTAAGCATGGGGCTGCAGAGCACTTCTTTCCAGTTTGCTGTTTTAGACTTAAAAAAAAAAGAAGCTTCTGAGTGACCACACTATTAAAAATCAGTTCTATAAGTGTTTACTCAGAAGTAAGTCTCTGTTCAGTGGTGTTTACTCAAAGGTAAGCCTGCATCTGATTTTAGTATGACTGGATGTAAATGCAGTTGAAATCAATGGGATTTACTTTTGAGTAAGGGAACCAGCAGATCTGTAGTTTATGAAATTGAAGATGCACAGCTTCACATGATCAAAGCAATGGAAGATCGATCCTTCGCACTTGTGGACTACCAGGAAAAAGGGTTAAGGCGGGGTGAGGGGGATTTAAAAAATCTTTAAAAAATCAAGGGATGACCCAATCTGATCCAAACTTGGCATGCCTAAAGCCCTCCTTAAGAGCTATCACTGTGCCAATCTTATCTTTAAAACATACGCAGATGTAAGCATTTGTTTAATTTCCATTTTAAAAATCCCTTAAAATCAAGAGATGATCCAATCTGATTCAAACTTGGTATGCTGAAAGCCCCCTTAAGAGCTATCACTGTGCCAATTTTGATTACTTTATCTTTAAAAATGAGGGCGCTGCGAGCAAGAAGGGTGCATTTTCCACATTTCTTTTAAGGTGAAAATGCCTCCTCAGGAGTAAGAACGGACAGTTCAATGGGACCTCTCTCCCTCCCCCTTCATGGTTGAGTGGAGAACCACTCCACCCTCGTCTTTTGCTTGCGAGACTGTCCTTAAACACACACACAACAAAGAATGGGATGGTCAATAGAACGCAACCACAGAAATACATGGGAGGAAGGAGAGCATTTATTTCGCAGGGAGGGAAAATAATCTAGTCTTTATGTGCTCCCAAATGAAATGAAACATGGAGGATAGGCGCCAAAATGTGTGCAGGACATGGACGACATCATGTGGGTATCAGGTTGCAAAACTGCATACCAGGCATGGGGAGCATGCAATAAATTGCCGGTGTGATGGAGCCCTAGGTCGTTGTGTGAAAAGAAACATGAGAAACTGCAATCCTAAATCATGGAGTAAGCCTGAAAACATGTTTTGGGGGCTCTGTAACCTAACAGCCCAAGGATGCAGGGAAACCTCTCTCTGGAGAAGTGGATTTGGCTGTCTGATGGAGTGTGTTAAGCTATACCATCACCTGTGTTTAATCTGTATATCTGTAAATAAATTCAAATACTGCCCTCCCCAAAAGCCATAAGTGTCCAGTGATCCTGCCTTCTAAAGTAAAGAACAACACCCCAGAAACTTTTCACCACTTAAGGAAGTGGGGAGAACTTAATATGTTTGTGCTGAAAAGGCAGCAAGCAGTTGCTGTTACTTAACTCATAAAGTATTGCAAATGCTTACCACATCACATTTACACACAGGGCGTTACTAGACGAGGCTCCAGCGCGCGTTACCTTCCGCAGTCACGTCGAGGCTTCCAGATGACGTTCACGAGGATCCGCCGTTATCCTGCGGTGAAGCCTCTTTCTCCCGACTTTAAAAAAGTGAGTTCTAGTGCGCCTTTTCCTGCCGTCCCGCGGTAATTCGGAGTACGTGTGGGAGGATGTGAGGTCACTGCGGTCCGCACTGGGCAGGAAAAGGCGTGCTAAGGGGGAGTGGTCAGCGGCTTCGGTCAAGCCGCCTCCGCCATTTGCACGCAGTCCGCCAGCTGGGGCAGTGCGGCGGAGCGGCTTTTTTTTTTTACTCCCCCAGTGACAGTTTGCGCAGGAACGGAGGAACAGAAAAGTGGCTGGTGACTCCTTGCGGTGGGCAGCTACCGTGGCCGCATAATGGCGGTGCTGTACGCTGCCTGTTAGTGTGGGTACCAGGCTGGCAGAGGGCAGAGCTGTTTGTGGGCTGCTGCCATGGCTACGGCCAGATGTGGGTTGGCTCCTTGGGATGGGGCACAGGGCACAGAGGCGGTCATCGCCGCCGACACCTCAGAGGCATGATGGGAGATGTAGGCACAGAGTGCCCATGCAGACGATTGACCTCGGGTCATATGACACCCGCCACGACCCCCATCAGGAAGTGAGCGCATCAATGTTGACCCTCAACAGCACCAGCAGCACTTCAGCTGGCACTGGCACTGCCGCCGCCGCCGGCTCTGGCTCCGCCACTGCCGGGGCCGGCGGCGGCATCGCTGACGGCTGCGCAAGTTTGCGGTCTTTCGGACGTGCACAAACCGTGCAGCGAGCAAAAAAAAAAGCCGCGGCAATCAGGCCGGTGTCGCTGCGCAACCGTGCTCGCGGCGGCAGCAGCACAACCGGCGCAAACTTCCGCCACAAATCGAAGGCAGGTGTGGATGATGAGGCGTCACGGCTGAATGGGAAAATCCGCTTTCACCGCTCCTCAACGACGGAACACCTGGTAGGTCTAGCAAAGCCCACAGTGTTCCATAGTGCCCGTGTTCTAGAAATTTTGATGAAGTCATGAAATGGCATGGTGCAACTGTGGCCATGTACATGTTTGCAAAGAAATCTACAAACATATGGGCTTGCCTCATTCTGAAAAATATAGAAAATCTGACACAATTTCCCACACGGAAGCAAATATGATTTTACATGACTATATAACAGGGGGTTCCATAGCTAGAGCATACTACTCACAGGATTCAAAGGGTCTGAATATACAGTTCTTGTAGCATCACATATTGCTTCTTTAATCTTGTCTAGAAACAATGCAGAAAAAGAGCAGACACACAGAGACTTAGGCCATAGCTAGACCTAAGGTTTATCCCTGGATCTTCCAGGGGTCAAACCTGTTCATCTAGGTGACACACGGGGATCCAGTGCTCAGGCAGGGGCGAACCCTGGATGATCCCAGGATAAACCTGAGGTCTAGCTGTGGCCCCAGTTCATACACAATGCTAAACCAGGATTTAGCGCTACATGGATGAGCCCCTGAAAACCCAAGTGAAGCTTCAGGGTTTGCACACTCCACCTCACACATTTCTAGACACTTAGGGAGAGACTGTAGCTCAGTGGTAGAGCACATAATTTACATGTAAAAGGTCCCATGCTCAATTCCAGGTAGAACAGGAATAAGATCCTGCCTGGAGTGCCCCTGCCAGTCAGTGCTGACAATACTGGGCTTGAAAGACCAATAACCTAACTCAGTATAAGGCAGCTTCCTATGTCCTAGAAAAACAGAAAAACAAGCCAGGATTTATAGTTGGCTTGCTTAGTAACTGGCTAGAGTTTGTTTTAAACTACTTATTCCTGGTTCATATGCAACAAGCTAGAAATTGTAAAAACTGAAAATCCAAGTTACGTCCTCCATTGGTACATGGAGGAGAGGGGGAGCATGTGAGCCCAAAGCTTTTCTTGAGATCTCAGATTCTGTATACCATTATACCATTCTTCAATAGAATATTCCCCTTGAATCTTCCAGTTCCTATTAATGATAAATTAACAAGTAATATTAAATGGAGAAGAGGTATAGCTAAATCAAATGATTTTGAAGGAATTTGGAAACAGTTCCTAATATTTGTGTTTTCTAAAGGAAGTGGGAAACCACCAGCAGAAGAAAGTATGAGATTCTGGAATCAGGAATGAGATCCCGAGGTGGGGGGTGCACTTCTATGTTAATTTTGATTATGTATTTAGATAAGATATTATGTATTCAATATTCAACATTATGCAGTAAGTTGTTGTTGTTGTTGTTTTTATGTGAAATGTAAATGTGTATGTTTAAGTAATGTAGAAAAATAAAAATATATTAAAAAAAAAAAGAGATCTCAGATTCTGGTCTACATAGTGTTAAACAGAAGCAGGGAAATTCAGGGGCCAATTTCCTTCCTGGAACCCTTTGGCAGCACCCCTTCTCCCACCATGACTCCATGTTTGTTGCCAATTTTTTTGTTGCTTTGCCACAGAACCATCAAATCTCAGTGGTAAACCATAGCTTATTATTTGAGAACAAGGGGAAATCAGCCCTTTCCAAGAATTTCCTTGGCATATTTGGCAGCCGGGGAGGGGGAACAGATGGTGGGGGCTGCAAAAAAAGTCAATGGAGGCTGCATGCAAAACCTGCATAAAACCATGGTTTAGTAGTACATGTCAGCAATGACAGTGGCTTCTACGATTAGCAACAGTTAAATATAAAACCCATAACATATAGGAAACTTCAAAATGTAGAAATAAGCCCCCCAAATCCTGTCAATCTGCAGATTTCATTAGTACAGACATAGCTTTACTAATATAAAGAAATCCAGTTTCTTACTTTGGCACATGACCAAGTTCTATGGCTACAACATTCATTTTGCTAGTAAACTGTAAACCAGTAATTTAAATTAGAGATGTCTGTGGGGCCTGACAAGACTGGGGTGCCATTGTGTTTGAAAACAAGCTGTACTGAGTCAAAATTAAAAAGCTAAAACCATGTTAGACAGTAAACATGGACACAAAAATGGCTATGTTATACTTTAAGGCTGCAATTATATGCTCACTTACCTGGGATTTACTTCTGAATAGGCATGCATCAGATTGCACTATGATAATATAGTCCTATACACATTTACTCATAAATAAGCCCTACTGAGCTCAGTAAGAAAACTGCCAGGTAAATGTGAATAGGATTGAAGATTAAAAATCATTTAAAAGTCAATTAAATAATCTGGAATGAGACCAAGTTCACTGTTCTGAGCCACAGTCACTGTCTTTTACAAAGGATGAAAAAAGATCTCCACTTACTTGTAAATGTACCTCTCAGTTAATTAGCCACAGTACTATTAAAATGTTCATAATGCAATTGCTTTATTCAGTATGTAAATTGGTCTGTATTATTTATTTCTATGTAAACCATTTCAGTGCAAAATCCTATCAGCAGTTAGAGCTAACAGTCATGTTTGAAGCAAGCAAAAAATGCACTAAACTTGCCAACTTGCATTACTGCTGCTCAAGTAACTTATCAATTGCATGCTTAAATAGGCACATAATTGGATTTTCATGCACAGTAATCTATTCAACAGGTGGTGCTCAAGAGCCAAATTTCTACTATGTTGCTAAATAAATATGAAAATATCTTAGTAGGCCTGAAGGCATTAATTTTTACTTAAATAGGCAACAGTATTTTTTCTTCTATGATCAGTTGATAAATTGAACACAATTTATGAAAGTATTTCAGAAAGTACATAAAAATGCTGGTTCAAAATGTGGCCAGATGCGGTGTAGTTTAGAATGAATTAGTCAATGGTGGGTGTAATCTGATAGATGCAACTCCTACCACTGATTAAATCATTCAGTTGCAAACTCCATTTTGAGACTGGGTCTATCTAAACTGCATGGCTGCCACATTTTTGAATTTTTCTGTTCCTGCTTTTTGTAGCCTGATAAAGAGATTTGGAGAACTTAAAAGGTTGCACATTTTTGTGGAATTTTGGTTGTCCCTAATAATAGCTGTATTATACCAGGTTATAATATTTACCAATGAGCCCAGTATTGGCTGCTCTGACTGGCAGCAACTTTACAGGCACAGGTCTTTCCTACCATTTGCTACCTGATCCTTCTTTTTTAATTGGAGATGCTGGGGGTTCAATTTAGGACCTTCTGCATGCAAAACATGTGCTCTCCCTACAAGGCTGACACCAATGTAGACATTCCAAATACACGAAGAGAATATCTGGATTATGCCTACTGGTTTCAGCCCCACATGTTCATCAAAAGGTCTAAGCAGATCCTAAGTATGTACAAACTATATGCACAATCAGTATTCTGCATAAATGCAAGATATGAAGCACACATACAGAGTACATGCTCTGTGCAAAACCTTGAGGTGAATGCATGGAGGTTGGGAGGCAGGATGAATGGGTGTGATTTCAATCCCTATTGTGTGCATTGATTTCTACTAAATTTAGATCTTTTAACACAGAATCGTACCATAGTAGGTCCCTCTTTTCCTGCTGTTCCATAACGATGCCAAGGCTGAAATAATATATTTCAATTTTATTTCTAACTTTCCTACATAAACATGTGTATTGAGTTTAGCTACAAAATCAATATATCTTACCACATTTCACATATGCATAAGCTCTCCTTGCAAACAAAGGGGTCTGGTAGAAAGAGCTGGAAACACAGCCAACTTGACAGGCACTCTGAAGATAAGAGGATACCATAGTGGAATGCAATATTGTGATACTTAATGTAGCTTTACAGTATACATTACACAGTTAAGCTATATAAACACTGCTATTGTGAATCTAATGGAATTCTTGAGACATTCACATTAGCTCCATTGCTCTTTTATTTATTTTAAATTACTGGTCTTATTTACCTCAGCAGGGTTCTATGAGATTGCTCCCTAGACTGTTCAAACTCCTATGGGGATGATTTATGTCATCATTCCAGTGTAATGTTTCCCATAATTGTACTGAGTTTAAAAACATTAGAACCCAAGGGGCCAGACAAGGAACTATAACATTAGCAGCATGCTCATATAAATCAATTTACTCCCTTGCAGAGAAAAAAGAATGAAGGAGGAATTTAATGAGATTGTACAGGAATTACAATCCCACAATTCTTACCACAACTTGTGTTTAATCAGAAATATAAATACATCAGAGGAATGCATTTTGAAAGCAGAACAATACGCACAGTCATTTCCCCACAATTTAAATCTGAACAAAAAGAGAGTGACCTTAAAGACTCTAGAACTGCAAGATTTGAAGATATTTTTTTCAGTCTCCTCATATGTTTTGCTACTGCCTCTGCAAAAGACTTTATTATTGTTCCCTAGCGCTACATGCACCTAAAAACACGGACACAATCATTTATTTGGTTGGTCCTAATAGAAACACTGCCCAACTGTGAATTATAAACCACGGTCGTTGTTTCCCATTTACCTTATGGGAAACATTTGTGCCACCTTCAGTAATTTGAAGATGTCCAGAAATATCAATGAGCCACAGATCCTCAGGTCAAACAGAAGCTGCACCTGCATTACAACACGATTAACTCTCCATGAGCACCCCTGCTAAACTGAAGCTGAACACTTGTGGCAAGATTCAAACAAACTTAAGCCCTTTGAAGTCCAATTGATTTCAATAGGAAAGCTAAATACATGACTAAATGTCTCCCATTAAAAACAGCTAAAGACGTAACATTCTTTAACTTGGACTGAATCAAGCCTTCCCCAGATGGGTATAAGACTTGAAAGAACTCTGTTCCATGCATTGACTCAAGAACAATCGATGCATGGAATCAAGCTTCTGCTTAATGCAGCCTTCCTCAACCTGGGGCGCTCCAGATGTGTTGGACTGCATCTCCCAGCTGGGGCATTCTGGGAGTTGTAGTCCAACACATCTGGAGCGCCCCAGGTTGAGGAAGGCTGGCTTAATGGATCTCCTTCTGAATCCGATCTGGTGAAAAATGTGTTGCTTAAAACACCATGCATCTAGCACTCATAGTTGTGGGTGCAGTCTCCTTTGCACAAATATTATGGAAGTTCCATACCTTGGGGATGTTTGCAGTTCGTATTGCATTAGTGAACTCCTCCAAAGCATCATAGTGGTTATCTAATTTTTGGAAAGCTACACCCAGATGATAATAGGTTTCAAACACCTGAAATAAAAGAACCAGGACATCACATTATTGTTTAAACATTTTTGTAGTGGTATGGTTATAAACATGTCTAACTATTCTTTCCAGGGTTGTTCAGTTTTTAAATAGTTTTGCCAATGCCAGATGTTCAAATTTGTAATATCCATTGAAATGCTGGCATTTTATGTAATTACTTAAAATGCAACCTGAGCTACAAAGTATCAATAAAGGCTATTTTCCATTTTTTAAAATACAAAAAAAAGTTGTAGCCCATTCATTTCAATGATTCTAACTAGGAGTAACATTGGGTAAAGTACTACATTTTATATCTTGTTGATTATTTGACTCAGTAGTCTTGGGTGTATGCTACAATCCTCCTTGTACCTAATGAGGGTGATTCAATTTTGCCAGCTCAACCTCATAAGAATGCTATGAAGTGCAACAACATAATGTCCAAGTTTTCCTCTTTCCACCTCCTGTTTTGTTTAGCAGCCAGCCTGAAGAACATTTCTAGAGAAATCAAAAGCTTCCTCACAACACTTTGACATTTTAATTGGTCTTAATAAAGGTATTACTTTACCTTCTAATCATCTTATAGGCAGAAGGCCTCTTGAGTAGATTGGAATGGACAGCAGATGTTTCCAGATACACACAAATTCCTAGCACAGTAGCCTCTGCACAAGCAGCTCATTGTGAGTAAGCTTTTTCTTTGCAGGCAACCATACTAATGTGTGGACATCTAGATACAGAGCCTAAGCAGCATCCCCAATGCTAAGGGTGAGGTCAAAAAATATGTCTGTTCCCTGAATAATTCATGAAGAGGACAAAAGTAGAAACTAGAAGTAGTCACACATTATGGAAGATGCATCTCCTAGCATTTTATGAAGGCTTTCGTAACACTCAACAGAAACAACAAAGAGTCTTGTGGCACCATTCAGGCCAAGGGTAGGCAACCTTTTTAGGATGTGGGCACATTTGCCGATTTGAGAAGCTGTCTTGGACACCATCACAAAATGGTTCCCATCAGAGGTGTGGCAAAGGACAAGTAATCTACCTAAAAGACTGAGCCCCAACTCATTCAACAACTGCTTTGAACTCAGTTTTTTCAGCACCTATTTCACAGTAATCCCAGCTGCCTGTAAGATTATTATTTTTAAGCGGGAATGGTAGGGCATCTTGGTGGATGCCAAGAAAGGTGCCTGGGGGGCACTGGTGCTCATGGGAACCAGGTTGCCCACCCCTGCTACTCCTCTGGGAACTACATCACTTAACATTTGCTATGGAGTAAAAGGAATCTCAAGATCATAGAAAATCAGTTGGAAGCAATCAGAAACTAGTTTATTATACTCTCTCCCCATCTGGAACTAAGACCTGAGACCCTGGAGCAATGATGCCAGAGAAGACAATAGCCTGAACTGGTAAAATGCAGCTTCCTATGTATCTCAGTATCCAAGAGAGATCTTTAAATAGCAGAGCAGGGAGGTAAAACAGGTGAGGAGTGGGTTTTATTCCCCTCTCTCACGTATTCATTTAGTGTAAGAAACAAAACAAAACAAAACAGCCCACCCTCACCCATACTTTATAACCAAACTATATAGCAAATATTATAGCCAAACAAGGAAGCATGTGATTTGGCTCTTCATTTTTCCATTTGAAAAGTCATATTGATATTACCAGCTGAACACATTCAGGACCAGGCACGTATTCTGGAGGAAATTTCTTTGTGCTCAAGCAACACAACAGCTTTCTATAATATTCAATTGCCTGAAAACGAAATGGGAATAGCATAAGATCTTCAAGACAGGGCAAGCACATTCAAGGTTCTGTAAGACAGGGAGCAGATTTTCCCATTTCAGAATTTAAGATCTGTTTGCTCACCAACCATTTTTGGGGGGCAAGATACATAGCACTTATATTTAAATACAGTAATTTTAAGGGGGTGCGGGGAAGATAACTTTTTATTTATTTTAGTTAAAATTGTTTTGGGGTCAGCTTTAAGGATGGCATCCCTTTCAAGGTAGTGCAAAAGATTAAAAAAGTACAAACCAAATCCAATAAAAACCCAATAAATAAATACTTCATAAATATTCATCAAAGAAGAAAGAAAAGAATCCTACACGGATTCTCAGCTTTCTCAACTTTTGCCATGCCATTGTGCTAGTGGAACTGGAAGAAAACAAAGGAACATAATTCTAGAAGGAATGGAGGAAACTCAGAATTCCAGTGCCCTAACCTTCAGGCAGGATTTATGTAGACCTCTTCAATCTACACCAAGTAGGATATAACACTTTTAAAACAGTATATGTAATGTGTCCTGGGCCTGAACAGTTGTCATACCCTTATAAACCATTATAAGCAGTAGTGTAGATCCTGCCCTGGAACGCTCCTTGTGCTAGTATTATTATTTTTATTTATTTATATAGCACCATCAATGTACATGGTAGACTACAATGGTCACTGGACTACATTGTAGTCGTTGGACTACAAAACTGATCGTGCTGGATGGGGATAATGGGAGTTGTAGTCCAACATATCTGGAAGGCCCCCGTTTGGGGAAGGCTATTTCAGACTATTTTGCTTGGCATAAACATGGAGAAGCCAAGGTAGGAACTCCTCACATACGTCCCTCTCTCGAAGGACCTCGGCAGCTGGAACGCGCAGGAATACGGCGGTCCGTCAATCGCTCAACATCAACGCGCAAGTTCTTCCCGGGTTTTGCCCCGCGCACCGAGAGGAGCGCTAATTACCTGAAACCAGCGCTTGCCTCGCTCTTGGCTTATAGCATTGAGTAGGTACGCCTGCGCTTGCGACTGAGTGCGCGCCAGGGAAGACATGAAGGCCGGAGAAACGGAGGTTTTGGGGTCTTTGGCCCGCGAGGAAGAACTAGGGATGAAGGACTGCCTGGGTGTGGCGGTGGCCAAGGAAGGGGGTGGATCCAGGGCCTGACCCGACCCGTACGGCCCGCGCCGGGTGGAATCCCGCGGTCCCGCCATCGCCCCCACTCAAGCCTGCGGTGGCAGAAAGTGGCGGGCAGCACGCCATTGTCATGGCAGCGGAAGAACCGTGGCGCCCGCCCACGCGCTTCTGAGCCGGAGCATCTGCTGCTCTTGCTCTAATGCAACCACAGAGATAGAAATTCAGGGTGGGGGGAGTAATAGCAAGAAGCCCCCCCTCGCCCTCCCGCCGCCCTTCGGTGTTCCTGCTTGATTTGGGATCTCCGCTTTACACCGTTAAAGGGGTCAAAAACAATCACCCAACCGCATGGCGCCTGGTGTGAGGGAAGCTGAGCGTCGGCTGCCGGGGAGTTGGGCGGTAGAAGAAGTGAGAACAGCGGTGCAGTGAAGCCAGGGCTTGCAGGACGCAGCGCTGGCACTCTTTTTCTATATAGTAAACATGTGTTTGTTTATTCAAAGAGTTTTTGCCCACTCTAAAGCTTTGAGGATTCAATGGGTATGGCTGCCAGTTTATGCACATCGACCTGGGAGTAAACCCGTTTAGAGTGCAGCCCGATGGTCCCTGGGCACAGAATTGTTCGGATTCTCGCTTCCGAGGTCCCAGGCAGTGCCCCGACCACAGAAGTGGGAGTTGGAGTTCGAACGCTCCGCCCATGCCCCCTCTCAGCCAGCAAAGAAAGAACCACGCCGATTGCCCTACGAGGTCGGGAAAGTACCTTTGGAAGAGGAAGAAAGGGGGTGTTCTGGTTGGCGGGGACGGGAGGAGACTGGAGACGCCGCCGGTATACAAGTTATCCTGAGCCTCTTCCACTCTCCTTCCCTCCTCTGTCTGGAGAAATCTTGGAGACGCCGGTATACAAGTTATCCTGAGCCTCTTCCACTCTCCTTCCCTCCTCTGTCTGGAGAAATCTTCAGCGCAAGAGGATGGGGAGAAGAAGATTGCCTCCCCTCCCCTCCCTTCCCTTCCCTTCCTGCATTTTATTTATTTATATTTATTAATTATTGCATTTATATCCCGCCTTTTGGCGTACATAATCCTCCTCCTCTCCACTTTATCCTCACAACAACAACAGCCCTGTGAGGTGGGTTGGGCTGAGAGTCTGTGACTGGCCCAAAGTCACCCAGTGGGTTTCCATGGCCGAGTAGGGACTAGAACCCGGATCTCCCGCCTCCCAGTCCGACACTCTAGCCACTACACCACATCCGATACTTTAGGAGTTTCAGGGTCACCAAAGTTGCAATCAATAGGATGTGCCCTAAAATACAATCTGACTGATGTTTGAGTAAACATGCATAGGATTACAGTGCACACACCGATGGTTTGCTTGTTGTGATCGACTTTAAAGATTCATCTCCCCAAATAGTAGAGCTGGAACTGACATGATTCATTTATCTCTTCACTTGGAATACAACTGTCTAAGGTTACCTTCTCCCGATTTCAGCAGGCCAAGAGGCTTTTAAAACTCATTGAACATCACAAGAAAGGGCAAGCCTGTGTGAAAAGAGAAAAAGGAAACGTGAGGATGAATAAATGCTTGCGATAAAATGGCACTCCTTGCAATATAATGTCAAGGGGTTCTTGGGCCATTCTTATGAGAAAACAGAACTTTGTGTCACAACGTCACATTAGCAACTCAGTCGAGCTCTCCAATTCAGGCCTAGAAAAATAGGATTGTTGGATTTCTTAAGTGCCCTGCTTTATTTTCCTGTATGTGTGCCATTTTGTTTTCTTCTTCAACTGATGCAGCATGTGCCTGTGCTACTCTTTTTGAGTAACCAGAAATCACTGCATGTCCACATTTCACACCTGGCTCACAGTTGGTCCAGAAATAGCAAAACAGGGTAGCTGGATTTTTAAGATCCCTCATTTTTTTCCAGGATTGCTTACATGTACAGAATATTGCAAGGCATTTGAGGGCTAGCAAAACTAAATATGGCATAGCTGTGTCAACATCTTGCATTGTAAAAAATTGCTCCATCCAGCAATTTTTCCATGTCCATCAACTCAGACTTGGAAAAGTAACTGTTGCTCCTTCCTAAGCATAGCAAAAATATGTGAGTGGGTTTCTAAAAGTCCTCCATGACAGCATCCCCTGTCTATATATTTTATTTTCCAGCTCAGAGGCAACAAAACAATGTCTGCTGTTTTTGTAGGCAAAGAGAAAACACTTTTCATCCAGCTCTCACACCTGCAACAGGATCTGCCTCTCTGGTCTAGATATAGTAAAACATGGCAACTGCATCTTTTCCTGCCACTGAAGTATTATGAAAGGAAAAGTCTCTGCTGGTGAATTTCTCTCATCTTCAGAATTCTACAGAAGTGGAGTCCTGTATGCAGAATGGAATCTACAGTGCGCATTGAAAATGCATTTGCTGTGTGTCATCGAACTGACACCAGCTTGAATGAAAGAATTGAAAAGAAGGTTGCTGCACACATGATTCATCTCCCCAGATCTGGCTGGGGAGGCTTTACACATGGTGCCCTCTTCAAAAAGCAGTAACTGCACTTAGCAGCTGTTTGGAAATAGGTAGGGGATTGAGCTTATGACTGCCTGAGGTTTTGGGCTGCGTTACCCACATCTGGATTTGGGCCACAGGCTTGCAGGACTCGTTTTCACATGTGTTTAGAGAAGAGTTGCAGCTAAGGATGCTGGAGAAATCTGAGGTGGACTAAAATGAGTTTGGATTTCTAACACTTCGGCTTGCAGAATCCGCTGTGGACTGGCCCCCTTGGGCCACACGGAGCCTGTGGACTTTCTTATCTTTTTATTTTACTTTCCCAAAATGTACACAAATGTATTCATAGGAAAATATGCAAGTTTTTGCTGAGATGTATGCCATGCTGAAAAATATATGCGGGGAAAGATTTGATGGAATGGAGGACAATACGTTAGACGTTACGTACAAACATAAATTACGTAAATGGTTGTGAACTTTCTTACGGAATTATTTGCATGTTTTTCAATATACCAGCCATTTTTTTTCATATCTGGTGTGAACAGACCCAGCAGGAATGACACCACACAAACCACGAAACACACACAGGATGGATTTTACAAAATCCAAACATCCCTAGTCTCAGTTTGGTGGTGGATTAACTGCTTTGAATGCAGAAAGTCCCAGGTTCAGCCTCTGGTGTCTCCAGGTAGAATTGGTTCATTATACATATATAAAATCAGAAAATGATAAGGATGCATCTGACATGTTAATATTGGGTGGGAGGGGGGTTCAAAGAATTCCAGGGGATAATTCTCTGTTTGCCTCCTGAAAGGATCCTTCGGAAAGACATTGGATATGGTGCAGGGAGAGCTGCAGTGGGAGGTGGGAGACATCTGCCCATGTAACTTTAGGATACCCCCCCCCCTCGGTGCTTATAATTTGTTGTCACGTGTCTTGAAATCAGTCCAATGAGCCACTGTGTTGGAGTGTTCTGGCTGTTAGTATGATGTGTGAAGGAACACTTTCCATGAGTGGTCAGTGACTGCTATCCTAAACACATTGGCCTGGATCCAGATATATTCATACCTAAAGTACATCCATTGAAATGATGAGTTAGTCATTATACTTAAGTCCAAACGTTTTTAAAATTCCATTCTCTCTCTGGCTCTTGCTGTTGTTCCCCACCTCGATCCAAGTGGAGAGGCGGGTAAGAAATAAATTATTATTATTATTATTATTATTATTATTATTATTATTATTATTATTGGCTCCGATCTGTTGGAGGCTGCAATTCTATGGCTACTTAGAGCTCCATCACATCTACTTCCCCACACACACACACTTTGAGTCCACAGTTTCCCCCTCCGTTTCCTTAGCGAGTCTGGCGCTGGGCAATTTCACGTCTGTGCGCATTGTTGAGCTATTTCAGCTCATGTATCTTTTTACCTGGCGTGCTACTATGCCAGTGAAATCTCCCACCCCGCCCCCTAAATTCTCCTTCCCCCTGCAGTTAATTATATAATTTCTACGCAAATACAATAGTACAGCA
Organism: Elgaria multicarinata webbii; assembly: GCF_023053635.1. NCBI lineage: Eukaryota > Metazoa > Chordata > Lepidosauria > Squamata > Anguidae > Elgaria > Elgaria multicarinata. Next base: position 64,243,690 of record NC_086179.1, on the reverse strand, counting down.
GCCTGAAACTGCGCAATTATAGTAAACGCACTTTGCTTTCCCCTAAGATCATATTAAGCAATATAAGTGAAGAGAAAGTATTACAATTAGTTTTTTGAGAAGTTTGTGGTCAATATTGACATGGCAACAGGAAGCCGACATTGTTCTGGTCGGGAAACCTAGACATGCCTACCCAGGAGTAAGAACCATAGAGTTGAATGTGACTGAGTCTGGGCTCGCTTGCCTTCTCCACGGGGTGTTCAGGCATCCTCTCTCCCTCCCCTTTCGATGAGCAGTTGAGTGGAGAACCGTGGGCCGATCCGGACCTCCGAAGCCCGGTTCCAGAGCGGATCAGGGGAGGTCGAGATCAGTGCAGAGCAGATCGGAATGGTCTGAAGCGATTCAGACCATTCCAAAGCTGCAGACCCAGGTAAGTGGGGGAGGGGGCTTACCTGGCACCATGGAGCCAGGTAAGGGGGCAGGGGAGAGGGGGGTTTACCTGGCTCCGTTGCGGTCCAGGCGGCAGCTTCAACTGAGGCCCTCCCCCCCACTTACCTGGCTCTGCTGTAGTCCGCCGCTGTGGCCCGTGTGGTGGCGGATGGCGGAGCCAGGTAAGGGGGGAGGGGGCTTATTTGGGCCCCATTTTGTCCCCCCTTCCCCACCTACCTTCCTCTGCTGTCCGCCACAGAGGCAAGTAAGTGGGGAAGGGGGGCAAAATGGGGCCCGAATATCAATCCGGACCTCGGGATCTTGCTCTGGATTCGGTTCTGGAGCGGATTGGGGGAGGTCCAGATCGACCCAAACTGGTTTGGGCCCGATCCGGAAGGTCCAGATCGGGATCCGAATTGGTTCAGGGAGGGGGTGCACAGCCCTGATTGAGACTGCCCTTTGAAACACATGCCCCCAACAAAAAATGGGATAGTATGATATAGATATAGCACAAGGACAGCAATACACTGGATGGAGGAGCAGCTTTATTGTGTGTGTGGGGGGGGAACAGACTTTCCCCATTCCAAAATAAAATGGAAAAGGAAGGGGAAGAGGCGAGATGAGTGCATGACAGGGCCGACGTCATGTGAGTACTGTGCTGCAAGAACACATGCCAGGCATGGCAAGAGTGCGATAAACCGCTGGTGTGATGGAGCTCTTAGGGGGTAAGCTCCATTTAATTCAGTGAATGAGGCTGCCCATCAGCTGATAAATAGATGAGGTAGTTGTCTCTTGTGTATCATGATGGCAAAATGATTCCCTGTACAGAGGCTGAGGGAATTCAATTAATGCAAATCATCCCTTCGTTTCCTTTTCTGAAACACCATAAACCTTTTAAGTTACATTTTTGCCTTTGTGTCTGAGACAGAATGAGGAATAATTCACTCAGATGGTCTCTCCAGGAGTCAGACAACTAATTTTAATCGATACAAACTAAGCTGTTATTACAGCTATTTTCTGACTTTATCCAGCCTGCCCTTCCTAAGGAAGTGACCCCACCGCACACACAGATACACACACACATGTCTCTGATGACGGCAGATTTCCACCACCTAGTGGATAATAACAAGCTCTATTACTCTCTCAAATTCTATGCAGCCATTCATTCTCCTGGTGACTGCTTGATAGATTTCACCATATGATCCAGTACTTATCAACTGAATTCATGCAAATTCTCCAGCAAATGGATATGGAGTCCCACCCATACACAATGCTGCTTTACTCCTGTGAAATATATTGGTGTAAATTACTGCTCCCCATCGCCTTAAAATATATGGATCTGGGTTGCCTGTTTCTTTCCTGATTGCTGTTTGTTTGTTTCATAGATTTGATCAGTACAAAGTAATTCCATGGTAGCTAACAGTACAAAAAGCTCCATCCGACGAGCGTTTTACTGCACGCTCGTTACTGGGCTCTTGCGAATTACTCACATGATGTCGTCTGCCTCTCGCGCGTCTTCTGCCCCTTCTCGTCATTATTGCGCTGCCAAAAAAACACCCCTCATTAAGTCCGGTTGCTGCTCTCTCCTACCGGACTGAATGGGGCTAATTACTTCCTGTTTTCAGGAAGCGATGTGGGAGCGGCGACAGAAGAAGCCAAGGGAGCCGCGCATTTGACAAGCTGTGATGAAACTTTAAAACCTTAAATAACTTTGAAAGACATACAAGACATGAGAAATCAAATAAATAAAAGCAGGAGCAAGTTAAAAAATACAGCATCAATTAATGTTGTATTATTATTTATTTAATTTATAAGCTGCCCAATAACCAAAGCTCTCTGGGCAGTTCACAACAATTCGCAAGATAATAAAAGGCAGCATTAAAAATTCAACAGAGATGGCTCCAGGAGAACCCCCAAGCTATGAACCTGCTCCTTCAGTGGGGGTGCAGCTCCATCCAGAACAGGCTGAGCACCCTCCATCCAGCCCAAACCACCATTTACAGCATTTCAGTCTTCACATTATCAAAAGACAGTCCTCTTGGAATTTTGGAAACCTTTGCTCTTTAAACATCAACAAAAGACAGTCCTATGCATGTACTCTCAGAAATTAGTCTCTCTGAATTCAGTGGCACTTACTCCCTAATAGGAATGAATAGGATTGCAGCCTTAAGCCAGTAAAACCATTCGTATTGCCATACACCATTTAAATACGGGTATATTCTGTACTTTATATACTATAACTGGGTGGTTCTTTTTTAAATGTGCAATCATAGGATGACCATATGAAAAAGAAGGGCTTTTTCATATGGTCATCCATACAGAAGGGCTCCTATATCTTTAACAGTTGTGATGAAGAAAGAATTTCAGCAGGTACCATTTGTTTACATGCAGCACCTGGTGAAATTCCCTCATCACAACAGTTAAAGCTGCAGGAGCCCTTCCCCCTTTTGTATCTGGTCAAGAGGACAAGGCTCCTGCAGCTTTAACTATTGTGATGAAGAGGGAATTTCACCAGGTGCTGCATGCATACAAAAGACACCTGCTGAAATTCCCTTTTAAGAACATAAGAAGTCCCATGCTGGATCAGACCAAGGGTCCATCTAGTCCAGCACTCTGTTCACACAGTGGCCAACCAGCCATTGGCCAGGGATGAACAAGGCAGGACATGGTGCAACAGCACCCTCCCACCCATGTTCCCCAGCAACTGGGGCACATAGGCTTACTGCCTTGAATACTGGAGATAGCACACAACCGTCAGGGCTAGTAGCCATTGATAGCCTTTGCCTCCAGGAATTTATCCAACCCCCTTTTAAAGCCATCCAAATTGGTGGCCATCACTACATCTTGTGCTAGTGAGTTCCATAATTTAACTATGTGCTGTGTGAAGAAATACTTCCTTGTATTTGTCCTGGATCTCCCACAAATCAGCTTCATGGGATGACCCCAGGTTCTAGTATTTTGAGGGAGGGAGAAAATTGTCTCCCTATCCATATTCTCCATACCATGCATAATTTTGTACACCTCTAACATGTCTCCCCTTAGCCTTCTTTTTTCCAAGCTAAATAATCCCAGTTGATGTAGCCTTCCCTCGTAGGGTAGATGCTCCAGCCCCTTAATAATTTTAGTTGCCCTTTTCTGCACTTTTTCCAGTTCTATAATTTCCTTTTCAATACAACTGTTAAAGGTACAGGAGCCCTGTCCTCCTTTTCACATGGTCAGCCTATAGTTCTGCACACCCAAGAGACTTTTGTAAAAGCAGACCCTGTGGCACATACATTGTTTTTGAAACAGAGAAGTGCAAAAACAGTTTATGTCATGATACAACAGTTCAAAGTGGGTGGATAGGTGGGTTAAAAATCCCCACTGGGCATGGGCTAGTCCTTGATGTGCCTAAAGTAGCTCTATGGATCCCAATCTGGAATACATCACAAATGATGAATCCAAGATTAAGGGCACAATCCTATGCATGTTTAGACAGAAAAAACCCCTGCAACTGGGACTTTTCCCCAACTGCTGGCTGTGAAATGTGGGACTCTTTTCTATCTCAACAGGCATAGGATTGTGGCTTAAAAGATATTTCTATGATACTTGTGAAAATGACCTATATATTTGTCTCACTGAGTTTGAATCACACTGCCTACCACCAGGTGTCCTTCCTCTCTTAATAGTGCACATCATAGAATAGTTTGCCATTGGACAGGGACTTTGCCTCAGTGTTAAAAAATTTTTACAGAAACAACTGACAGGTGGTAATATTCACAACCTTCAAAGGGCCACCTTGACAACAAAAGGCTGGAATATTACATAATATTATAAACAAACCAACCTGTGTTGATACTGTGTATCAATCATGTGCTCCTGGATATTCTTGTATCACAGGCCCAAATCCAAAGAAACTTAGTCATACCAATGTCCCATTGAAATGAGTTGGAAATAACTTATGGTTTATTTATTATATTTTAATTCGTCCAACAAGAGTGGACTGGACAGATTACATCAATATAGTGCGCAATCCTATGAATGTTTAGACAGGAAAAAGTCCTAAAACTCCCAGCATGCCCCAGCCGCAATGGCTGTCTGGGGCATGCTGGGAATTGTAGGACTCCCCCCCTCCCCCGGTCCAAACATGTATAGGATTGTGCCCTTAGTTGTAATGAACATCCTACTGATTTCATTGAGATTTAACTATGGCCGATGTACTCTGGATTTGGACAAAAATGTTCCATTTGGTATTGTTTTCTGTGTATTTTTAAAGCAACAAAGGAATATTTTCTTCACCCAATTCCCTCCCTCAGTGATGGTCATAACTTGAGGTAGGACATTGGATGGAATGGCCCAATGTTGACATACCTTGCATTCTGAATTGAGTCTGAATTGAGATTCTTGCCCATACACTGATGTGTATGTCAATCTTTAGATTAGGGCCCCTGTCTCTTTTTATGGCACAATATGGTCCAGATTATATGAGCTGGTTTATATTTGAGTATCCTTACTATTATTATTATTATTATTATTATTATTATTATTATTATTATTATTATTATTTATCTATATAGCACCATCAATGTACATGGTGCTGTACAGATTACACAGTAAATAGCAAGACCCTGCCGCATAGGCTTACAATCTAATAAAGTTGTAGTAAACAATAAGGAGTGAAAGAGAATGCAAACAGGCACAGGGTAGGGTAAACAGGCACCGGGTAGGGTGAAGCTAACAGTATAGAGTCCGAACAAACTCAATATTTAAAAGCTATAGGGAAAAGAAAAGTTTTTAGCTGAGTTTTAAAAGCTGTGATTGAGTTTGTAGTTCTCAAGTGTTCTGGAAGAGCATTCCAGGCGTAAGGGGCAGCAGAAGAAAAAGGACGAAGCCGAGTGAGGGAAGTGGAGGTCCTTGGGCAGGCGAGAAGCATGGCATCAGAGGAGCGGAGAGCACGAGCGGGGCAATAGTGTGAGATGAGAGAGGAGAGATAGGCAGGAGCTAGACCGTGAAAAGCTTTGAAGGTCAACAGGAGAAGTTTATATTGGATTCTGGAGTGAATTGGAAGCCAATGAAGAGATTTCAGAAGTGGAGTGACATGGTCAGAGCGGCGGGCCAAGAAGATGATCTTAGCGGCAGAGTGGTGGACAGAGACCAGCGGACTGATGGGTGACCATATGGAAAGGAGGACCGGGCTCCTGTATCTTTAACAGTTGTATAGAAAAGGGAATTTCAGCAGGTGTCCTTTGTAGGCATGCAGCACCTGGTGAAATTCCCTCTTCATCACAACAGTTAAAGCTGCAGGAGCCCTGCCCTCTTTTGTATCTGGTCCCTAGCTAATGATCGGAGATGCTCTCCTGATGAGCTGGGAATATCCAGCTTTTGGAATGGCATACTCATCAGAAGTAAGGAAGTGGAGCAGAGGAACATAAAAAAGAGTTTGTAGTTTAAACTGACATAAAGAAGCAGAGAGAAAGGGTTGAGAGACAGCTGGGGTTAACTGGGAGTACAGCCTACTGGACAGCTGCAGTTGTTTTCTGGGGATCTGAAATAGTATCAGTGGAATTGCTACTTGCTATATAAAAAAAGTACCTATTTGCTACCAATATGCTCTGTTTGCATAAAGCCTTTTAGGGTGACCATATGAAAAGGAGGACAGGGCTCCTGTATCTTTAACAGTTGAATAGAGAAGGGAATTTCAGCAGGTGTCATTTGTATATATGGGGAACCTGGTGACATTCCCTCTTCATCACCCAGTTAAAGCTGCAGGAGCTATACTAGAGTGACCAGATTTAAAAGAGGGCAGGGCACCTGCAGCTTTAACTGTTGTGATGAAGAGGAAATTTCACCAGGTTCCCCATATATACAAATGACACCTGCTGAAATTCCCTTTCCAATACAACTGTTAAAGATACAGGAGCCCTGTCCTCCTTTTCATATGATCACCCTAAGCAACCATTGCAAAGATACCATAAGTCTACTTTCTCATTCTTAAGCCTGTGGCTCTGCCCCGGAATTAATCACCACTTCAACAAGAAGAACTTGTAAGAGTATGAAGCATCTGCTAACATTACTGCAAGGAACTGGACAAGAAGAGTTTCAGAATCCCTTTTAGCCCTACAATGCAGTGGCCATTTGATGTGGATAGGGCCTATTACCCCTCTTCTCATCCCCTCCCCCAAACTTCAGCTGATTCAGAAATTGCCATAAATTCTGAGGGGGAAAGTTTCCTGCTTCGTTAAGTTCAAAGATTGTGCCTTGTCACCTTGCAATTAAGCTGTATTCCTCAAAGTGGAAAGGTTGATAAGAAGATCATAGATCTGAGAACCAAAAGAAACCATCATTATTTATAGTAATTGTAATTGCCACCTTCCCCCCGCCCCATGTTCTTCAGCATTATATATTAGCAGCACAGGTGCTAGCTCATTGCTATTCAGGACTTTAAATCGGTATATCATGAAGTGCATTTCAACTAGTGACCAAGGAGCTAAGAAGCTAGCAAAGAGCTGGAAAATGCAGAGTTTCTGTAAATCCTTTCCTGAACTGAAGACCCTGGAGCTGATTCTGTAGTTGTTTATGATTCTTTCCTTTATGGGAAGCCTCTGCTCAAACTCTGGGAGTCTTGTTAATTTATGTAAACTGCAGCCTATAAAATGTTGCCTGTTTCCCTTCCCTTTTGGCAGGAAGCCTTGGCTGTAGCCATGCCAGAGCCAGACACTAAGTTAAGCACCTGATTTTTATGATTGTTCAGCTGCCATGATTCCCAAATGCTTCTTTCAGTATCACATGCCAGTAAATTCTTTCGCTTTCTTTGGAAATGGCTGAGTCACAGCGCTTTAAATTAAGTCTGTATACAAGAGGTGTGTGGCCATGTTTAAATGCACTTACTCAGTTGTGTGTAGCATTAGCATGGCAGTTCAGCCACTCAGGCCATTCTTCGTTGGCATGCAAACATGACACATGAATGGGTCAGTGCACATAGGAAGTGTATTTAATCAGGACCTGGCATACATTAAATGCTTACACTAGGGTGTCCTACCAGATGTTGGACTACAACTCCCATCATCCCTGACCATCAGCCATGCTGGCTAGGGTTATTGGGAACTGGAGTCAAACAACATCTGGAAGGCCAGAGGCTCCCCATCCCTGGGTTACATAGATAAGGGGTTCAATCTTTGTCCATATCCTATATAAATCAGGCACTACCCTGGAGAGGAAATGAAAAATAAGCACTCCACCTTTGTTCTAATGATATATTGCAGTACCTTCCAATGAATCATCGCTTGCTATGAATCTTCTGATCTCCTGACAGGTCAGGAATGCAGAGTGGACAGCTTAGGACTTTGATTGCAAAACATCACCATGGACTCTGGAAGCAACCGGGGCGGGGGGAGGGGGGAGAGGAAGAAAGGCTAAATCCAACATGGGCTGGGGTGGGCAACTGAATAGGCAAAAAGAACTAATCAAAGCAGGTTGATGCCCTTTAAGTGTTCTATACTTTTTATTTCAATTACTTGTCATTTGATTTCTTTATTTTTAGTTCAAGTGTATGTATGTATTATGGCGATAAAACTGTATCAACGTTATTGAATGGGGTAGCTTCTATCTTTATTATCTACCCATTAAATAAGCAGATGTTTAAAAACCACACCTGAAAAGTTAGCCAGCATTTATTGTGCCCTAACTGCCATCTTAAAAGCACTTCTGGGGCCCCTAAAACTCACAATAGCAACAGTCATGCACAAACAGAGATAGTAGGGACATAAGGGCCAAATAACACATTATTTAATTTATTTATTTATTTTATTTACAACATTTACATTCCGTTCCACATCTAAACAGATTTTTTTTAAAAAGAAAAAAGCACCCCAGGGCTCTAGTTGATCGTGGTGCTCTAAGGCTGGATCTTGAGGATGAAGCCCAGGGCCCCACAGCTCAAAGGCCCCCAAATTACCGAACGGAATGGCAGGTGATGAGGACATCAGAAATAGACTCCATTTTATTCTTGTAGTCACGATGGTGCTATGGTTTAAGAGAATCTAAAATGCAAAACTGCACATGCTCAGTGTATCATCATCATTATTATCTTTATTATAATAATTAAAATTAGGGATGGTGAACATTTTTGTTCTAAAATATCAGGAATATAGAAGCAGTTGTAGAGCATGGAGTGGCAGAGGAGGCGAGCAATGTTAGTGGTGTGCTTCACAACTGAAGTAATACACATGGCCAACTACAGGGGCCATTAAGTCTAGGGTCCAAAGATTACCTAGCTGCACCATTGCCAGTTGGGAATGTGCTCCTGATTTGGAGGAGGGCCCCTCACCAAAGTTTTCTTGCCAAAATCCTCACCACCATATCTATTTGGGGGGTCTAGATGCAGCACCTCAAAATAAAATGTTTGTACTAAGCTCATCCATTCATTTATCAATAACCACTGGAATGAGCAAGAACCTGAAATTGTACAAAACTACAGAGAATTCCATCATTGTAGAAACTAACTCGCTGCAGGCTGCTTTTCCAAGTTCCTCTGGGAGCTGTGAAGCCTACAAGATGATTCATGAAAGCCCAGGTGCACAGAATATGTCTGAAATTAGATGAGAATTTGAGAATGGCTTTTATTGCATTGAGTGGCACACTGCCCTGACGCTTCCAGCTCAGGCTTCTTTGTTCAATAGCCTGGAAGATCAGGTCTTTATTGCCTTGTTTGCATTGCGCTAAAGTTTCCTATATTCTCCATCCATTCTGTCTGGTTGAGGTATTGTAAAATCATGTCATTTAATTTCTTAAGGTCTTCAATGCTCTTCTTTTCCAATACTACTTTTCTTGAAACTTCATCCATCTTGTCTCCAGTGTGAACTACAAAAGAATGGAAGGTAATATTCAAACCAATATTCATACCGTCAAATTAAATGCAATTCCTAATAGAGCATACTAAATCACCTGGGACAACCCTGAAATATAGCAGAGTGAAGCAACGGGCTTCAGGCATTACCAAGTGTGTGTGGGTAATAATAGATGAAAGCAGGAATTGGGACTGAATGTGCACCAAGAATTTTGAAAGGACAAAGTACTAGGCTGTGCTTCACGAAGCAAAATATCTTGGTCCAGCACTGTAACTAGATGTTTATTTAAAATCATATGCAACTGCTTTAATACAAAGACAATTTGCTGCTTGACCCACACTTATGATAGTTCTACTGTATCTGCTTTCAGCAGCTTTGCAGCAACACAGTAAACACGGAGATGCTGTTGCTTGTCCTAGCCTAACATCACACTTGTATATTCCCCATAAGGAGAACAGAACTAATAGCACAGTCCTGCTCAGGCACATGCATATACACAGGAATATACAATCTGGACACACTGAATGCTTTTGGAAGAGTTAATCCTCTACCACGTACATGGTGTTGGTGGTGGGTAATTCCCACTACCACCCTCTTACATTTGAGATTATATCACGTTGGATGCATCCTTAGAAATAAGACAACCACCGATAATGAAATGTAGTCTTGAAGCCCGTAACTGATTTTTGTTTTTCATTATGGGCACAGAGTGTAGAAACTAGTAATGCTTCACAGTTACAAAAGTTGGAGAAAATCCCAGAAAAACAGGCCTACCAGTAAGCATGACACAGTTTACTTTGCAGCAAAGGTAGCTCTGTGGGGTAATCTGTAAATGCCTGATCCACATTGTCAGATCATGAAGGAGTGGAATTTAGGGTGTGCTGCGTGGTGGCCTGGGGCAATCGTCTCACTCTGAACCTCAAAGCCATATCCGTAAAATGGCCAACATCCTCATCCGCTACTTTATTTTATGCTATAAAAAGTGAATGGCAAGAATGAATGACACTGGAAAGCCCAGCTTCTAGTGAAAAGGTAGGCACAATGTATCTCTCTGCGCACACTGTGCCCAGAGATGCATTACACTCCAAGGGATCCCCGCAATCCAAGGGATGATACTCACCCCACGCACACCAACTTCATCCATCATAATGATAGGTAATGTACTATACTATAATAATGGCCAGCAGGCTTTCCCATCATTAGCTGCAATTGCTCTAATCCTACCATGAGAATCCTGAAACGCAGTTCACCTAATAGCATCCAAGATTTCATCATTATTTTGTTTAGAGAAGCCTTTTCACTCTTGGCATGTGAACCACAGCTTCATGTCTTGGGGCCAACCCCATGTGGATCCATCACTTTTCACAAAAATTACATCAGGGGAGATTTCTCTGTTTTCCCAGACTCCCGAGCAGGAAAATAAAGCCATTTATCAATGTGGCTATAGGCTATTTGATCTCTCCTGTCCATTTGAGGTTTTGCACAGACAACTTATGGTTCCAATTAAACTGGATAACCTGTGCCTTGGTTTTGGCTAACAAAAGTGGTCTGGAAAGTCAACTTAGGTACTAAACATTGCTCTCCAGATTTCTTTACTTCATTTAGCTTAGATTTTAATCCTACATTCTTTTCTATTCTGTGTCCCAAAAGAAAGTTAACTCTGCCATGGAATGGGAGACAACAACAAATACAAAAATTAATCTTATAATCAAGGCTGGAGAGCTATTTGACAACCACATCAACCCATTTCCACTGATCCAGTCGTAAAATATACCCTGAAATAATACCTAGTCATAGTTATACATATTAAATAACTCTTTTTTTAAAAAAAAAGAACTTTATGCTTGTTATTATACCAAATTATTTCAAAATGTTACCATTTCTAACAGATAATGATCATCACTGTGCCCTAAACCCACTCAGTTCCTCCCTTTCTTCTCTACAGAATTTAGATCCCACCTAAAACAAACTTCTACCCAAAGTCACAGAGATTGTACACAGTTGTTAAGTCACTCATTCCCATGCGCCTTGCGGGAAAGAATAAAGTGGGGAGAGAGGAGTAGGAGAAGCCAAACATTTCCACAACACCACAGGAAGGGTGGTCAAATTGCATTACCCAAGTCCCTTTTCATATAAACTGCCTGTTTCCTCATTCTATCTTTGAAATCAAGCCAATGTTGACTTGATGGTGGGCTTTTAGATCTCCATTGCCATAAGATCAGCTTCTTTGCTATTCACAGAATTCTCTACTATACGACTTCCTAATCAGCAGTGTACAGTGTTTGCTCATTCTTTCATCCATCCATTTATCCATAATGCCACATATCAAAGATGAGAGCACATTACAGAACATACAGTATGCCATTAAATTCCAGCCAATCTTTTCCTTGCAATCAATATCCTAAGAACTAAGATGTGCTTACTTACCTATTAAGATTATTACGAAGGAAACAAGTGCCAAGCTGACTATTAAAGTAATGATCAATGTGACAAAGAACCAGCTTTGGCATCTCATGCCACTTTGCATTGCCAGACAGCCATCACTGTCTACGTGCTCTTCCCGGACTGCTGAAAAACAAAAAACAAGATTCTAAGAGGAAAGCATTTAATGGCTATTGAGAATGAACATAGCAAATTGGCTCTGTTTCTAAGAGGACAATTTCTGAACTGAATCCTGCTAAGTAATACACACTAACTATGTCATCCAACCACTCAAAAACATAGCTTTTATTTCATAAGCAACTCTACACTAGAAAAGTGATTTTTAAAATACCATATACTTAATCAAGAAGCTGTCATATAGCTGATCATTTTAATAACAGTTTCCCAGACAGTATTAAGAAGCTGTAACAAAACACAGGGATAAAAATAGTGTCTTAAGTGTGCCCAATTTAGGCAATCTTTAGAATAATTTTATCAACCAGTGTGAAGTTTCAATTTGAGTCAAATTGTGAACTAGAAATTTAATAAATCAAGCAGTCTTTAAAACGGGAGTCACAATCAATTCTCTAAATCAAGCCTAGAAAGGAATAGAAAGCAAATGCTGGACCAATGCTACATATAATGTATTCCTGTCAGCCAGTCCCTGGCAGAATCAGGACCGTAGCATTCTGCACCAGCAGTGTCTTCTGTGTGGTCATCAAGTGCATCCCCATAAAGGATCCACTGCAGCAGTTTAATCTCTGTTCAAGGGGCATAAATGGTGTCTGTGTCCTTTTCTACAAGGCAGAATTCTTGAAAATTATTCCTGGCCACAGCTGTAACTTCAATATCTAAACTAAGTAATGAATCTATGAGCAGCCAAGGCTACAAACCTAAATGATCACAATGAGAAGCTGGACAACATGAATGGTAAGAGTCCCAATCCCATTCCCCACCCTGGCAAGTTGTAGAGGCTTGCCAATCATTACTTCAGTTTTGTCTTGAAATTATTTCTATCCGCTGAACCATTTACAGCCCCCTAGAATGGCAAGATTTGGGGATAACGTTAAGATCACAGGATAAGGGCCAAACAAAAAGGAAATTCATGTCATTGGACTCTGTCTTTCCATAAAAGCTCACTCTCAACAAGCATGTTGAATAGTGCAGGGACAGAATGGAACCCTTCAGGATCTCCTGGGGTTAGAATTAGGAATCTTCAATTTCTTCACTGGGTGTTGATGCCCCATGTGGTGAATTATTATTACTGCAGCTTGGAACGTCTTCTCAGGCTCTGCACTGGCCACAACAACTAAGGGGATCATCAGACGGGGGGACGGGGGGGGGGGGGGACCGCGTTTCCTTACCATCGTGTTTCCTTACCATCTTGCTTCCTGCTGCTCTTCCACTATAGGGATGAGAAGAATCCCACAGCAGAGAAAGGGGAAACAAGCTGCAACTATGAGGCCCATTCAGTGTAGTGGGACAGCACCCTCTAGTGGGCATTTTATAGCGAAATTTATCTACACATGGCATGAAATGGCGGCCAATTTCATTATAACTCAGGAGAGTCGCATTTTGTTTGGACTATTTTACTATCAAAAAAATGGCAGAAAGAGCAGGAAACCAGCTGGAGGCAGGCAGGAGGTGGACGGCACCGTGAGAAGGACCCGCGAAAATCCATGAGTACCCAGTAACGAGTATGCTATAAAACACTCATCTGATGACGCTCTTAGCCATTCGACGGGAAGGGCTATAGAAAGGCTTCACATTTGGACTGGAATAACAAGATGTTCCTGCCTCTGGTTTGTCTTTGACTTGGTGTCATAGATAATATTGTAGTTGGCCTTCAACAGCCCCTAGGATCTCTCTGCCACAAATTCATAGAACCACAAAAGAACAATTCCCGAAACAGCTCTCACAGAAAGATGTATCAATGTAATTTCCAATTGACCTACAGGTGAAAATTTAACAGATGCTTGAGACCACAAGCTTAATCTCCATAGTATACCAGCTCATAAACCCACATTGCCAGAGATCTAGTAAAAGGATGATACCCCTGTAAACTCAGAGCTGGATATATCACTAGTCATTCTTTTCAGGAAGAGAAGGTTGGAAACAAGTGGTAAGTGGCCAGGCAATCTACATCCAGGAGGAGGGGAAGGAGGATCATCACCATCATCATAATGCATGATTTACTCACAGGAACAAAAGGTCTTTGGATATGCATTTACTATGCCAGAGTTTATAGTTTTTTGCTGCACACACAACGTACCCTTGAAGTATGTGCTTTTAGCAGCATGCCACTGAATATCAGACCAATTATTATTATTATTATTATTATTTATTTATATAGCACCATCAATGTACATGGTGCTGTACAGAGTAAAACAGTAAATAGCAAGACCCTGCAGCATAGGCTTACAATCTAATAAAATCATAGTAAAACAATAAGGAGGGGAAGAGAATGCAAACAGGTACAGGGTAGGGTAAGCAGGCACAGGGTAGGGAAAAACTAACAGTAGAAAGTAACAGTAGAAGTCTGCACAACATCAAGTTTTAAAAGCTTTAGGAAAAAGAAAAGTTTTTAGTTGAGCTTTAAAAGCTGTGGTTGAACTTGTAGTTCTCAAATGTTCTGGAAGAGCGTTCCAGGCGTAAGGGGCAGCAGACAAAAATGGACGAAGCCGAGCAAGGGAAGTAGAGGCCCTTGGGCAGGCGAGAAACATGGCATCAGAGGAGCGAAGAGCACGAGCGGGGCAATAGTGTGAGATGAGAGAGGAGAGATAGGAAGGAGCTAGACCGTGATAATCATATATTAATAAATCATATATTACTTTTAAGCCTGTTATATTTCAGTATGGTGTAGGAAATGACTCAAAACAAGTGCTTCAGACAAGGATGGCATGAGATTAGGAAATAGGGACTATGAAGCATGACTGGGAGCTGTGTGGGAGACAGCGCTATCCGCTGAAAGACCAATATTAGTTGGCTATCTCCAGCTTTTGAGCCTCCAAAAAGAAAGAACCACCATGCATTCCAAATTTCTAAATACTGAAGCTGGTATTCTCAGAGAGTCAGAATCATGCTCCAAATCCTGTAATGCATACAATGAAGTGCCATGCTAATTAGTGCATACAAGGGGGCAACACCCCTCTGAACCCTCCCCCAAGAAAGAAAGAAAGAAAAATCATTTAAAAAGCAACCTTCCACCCATGCATCCCCTTTCCTCTATCCAACATCGCTGGCTATGCAGCATAATGGCATTGCTGGCTGCCACTACTATGTGGGCATTCAGCAGCATACTTAATAGTGTGGTCACTCAGAAGCTTTTTTTTTTTAAGTCTAAAATAGCAAACTGGAAAGAAGTGCTCTGCAACCCTATGCTTACTTCTGAGGTCTACTTCTGTTTACTCAAAAGTAAGTCTTTCTCTGTTCAATGGGGTTTACCCAAAGGTAAGCCTGCATCTGATTTTAGAATGACTTGGATATAAATGCATTTGAAATCAATGGGATTTACTCTTGAGTAAGGGAATCAGCAGATCTGTAGTTTATGATTTTGGAGATGCACAGGTTTGCATGATCAAAGGAAAGGAAAAGCGATCCTTCGCACTGGTGGACTATGAAGAAAAGGCTTTAAGGGGGGAATTAAAAAATTCCTAAAAAACCAAGGCATGAACCGATCTGATTCAAACTTGGCATGCTGAAAGCAACCAAGGGGGTTGGACTCGATGGCCTTTTAGGTACGTTCCAACTCTACTATTCTATGATTATATGATTCTACTTAAGAGCTAACACTGTGTCAATTTTGATCTCTTTAGCTTTAGAAATTACGCAGATGTAAGCATTGGTTTAATTTCCATTAAAAAATTCTTAAAATCAAGGAATGAACCGATCTGATTCAAACTTGGGGTGGCTAAAGCCCTCCTTAATTGCTATCACTGTGCCAATTTTGATCTCTTTATCTTTACAAATGAAGGATCTGTGGGCAAGGAAGGTGCATTTTCCACATTTCTTTTAAGGTGAAAATGCTTACTCAGGAGTAAGAACATAGAGTTAAATGGGACCTCTCTCTCCCCCCCTTCATGGTTGAGCAGAGAACTACTCTGCCCTCCTGTCTTGTTAGTGAGACCACCCTTAGACACACACACACACCCAACAAAGAATGGGATGGTTGGATAAAACACAACTACAGCGATACACAGGAGGGAGGAATGCATTTATTTCTCAGGAAGGGAAAATAATCCAGACTTTCCCTGCTCCAAAAAGAAACAAAACATGGAGGGAAAGAAGCGAAATGAGTGCAGGATGTGGACAACATCATGTGAGTACCCGGATGCAAAATCGCATACTAGGCATGGCGAGTATGTGATAAATCGCTGGTGTGATGGAGCTCAATGTTACGCCTGAAAAAATTCCTATGCCACATGGCTGGCCAACTGTTATGTCCTCAAAAGCTCATCTGCCCTTGAATGTTGATTGCACATTGTTACGGCTTTAAAAACTCCTGTTCCTCATGGCTCTGCCTTTTGTGACCCCTTCTTTCGACCTTTGGCGGCCCACCCTGCCCCCCAGCAGCCACAGTTGGCAACCACCACCATCCCCCCAACCTGTAATATACCAGCGCTCTAAGGCTGTACAAATCCTTGCTTGAGGAACTGGCTGCTTTCAGAGCTAGTCTCCCTTTTCCATCACACATCTTCCTGCTGGTGCATAAATTGAAAGTTGCTGACTTTTAATAGCTGTTTCCCCATCATGTCCTCCGTCTTTTTAACCAATGCATTATGTATGAAGTTTATTAAGTTCCACCACCACTGATGTTGCTTCGCAGATACACTTATAAAACGTGGGGTACCTGCTGGAATGGGCTTTCAAACACAGTAAGCTATCAGTGGAATTCTAAACAAACGTCTCTTGTCCACTCTGCCTAATGAACAGCTTGGCAAGAGTATTAGATTAAGATATCTTGAACCATCAGTGAACAAGGAACCCTGCCAAGCTGTTACTAGTGTGGCCCTTTAATGTTCTCAACCAAAATGAAAATGCAGTTAGCCGCTACCAAAACCAATTAGAAGCCACCTATTCCAGAAGTTCATTTAAAATTATTCATAGCATGCTGTGTTCTATGTTACACACATTTAGTCACTATTAACTAGCGGGCTGCAAAATGCAATTGCATGTAATGTAGAAGTGTTGGATCTCATATTTCTTATCAAAGATGAAAGTGTTGGCTAATCAGAAGTTTTAGAATGTCTCATATAAAACTTAAAATCATTAACTTGAAAACATCTTCCCCCTGTGAAGGTTTGCAATTTAGGAACTTAACCACAGATTCCTGTCTAAAACAGCTGACAGCTATAAAGAGAGCATTTGTGTGAATGTTAGAAGGCAACAACATACCCCTCTCGGGCTGCATTCCTGAAACCACTTACTGGATGGCAGCCTGTGGAAGTTAAAACCCTTGAAAACAAACAGCTCTAAACTGTAGCCCTTTAAAACCTCCAAGACTGCATTGAATGGCAAATTCTAGCTCTAAAATAAATTTGCCATACTGAAAGCCATTAGTAACAGCATGGAATGGCACCACATAACAGAAGTTATTGGTGATGTCTCCCTCTCCTTCCCCCTCAGAAATACACACCAGGTCTGGTGCCATAGTGTGCCATCCTCAGGCAAGTGTGAAGGACAAAGTCTGCCCTGGAAAACCTTACATTCTTTTTCCAGCACTCCGGGTCAGACAACCACCATTTTAATTTCCCACAATGCCCAAGAGCAATGCTACATTGGAGGCATTCTGGGAAATGTAAATGGTGACCAATCAGTGCAGTTTAAGCAAAGGAGCACCATTAGGAAAGCTCTCCAGGGAGTCTTTACTGGCATGGAGGGAACCACTCATCAAACCTGAAGCTGACCCTGATATGCCTGTTCATCTGATCAGAAATAAACTGACCTATAACTTACATTTTATTGCTAACCTTCAACCTAATTGTGTATATGCATGTTTATTCTAACTTGAGGACAAGCCACCGGATTCTGTATCTGTTCAAGGAACAAAACGTGGAATGTTGCCAAGGAACTATAACGTCCAAAAAACCTTCAGAACACAGGAAGGGAGTTGGGCTTAGACAGCTAAAAATACTCTTGTTGCCATGTGTACATTAGGGACAAAAATACATGAGAATAAAATTAGGATGGAGCAATTGAAAAAGAATTATTTGATGAGCCTTTATGGAATGAGAGAACTGTTTGCCTTGTCAAGGGAATATCATGTTCAGATCAGTCCCCTGCCAAAGTAATGCTCTCCGGGACAGGAGTTGCATTTGCTCCCCCTCTTTAAAAACAAAACTCACAGCCAAATGATTCAGGCCAGAACAGAAATATCAGAGAAAGTAGAAGTCTTATATGCTGCCTTGATCTCCATGATAGAAGAAAGGGGAGATATATTTCTGTTTTTAAAAACCCCATTATAATAAATATTCTAAGGCTGCAATCCTAAATGCATTTACTTGGTATTAAACCTCATTGAAAATCAGTCTGACTTGCCTCTCTGTAAAAAAAACAAAGGGAAAAAAACCTCTAGAGAAGGAAAAAATACACATTAAATGCTAGGAAAGCCACAGTTTTCAGAGCTTTAAAAGCAGCTAGCAAGCGAGCAACTAAGCCAATTTTTGAAGAAGCGCAACATAGTGGAATGCTAAATTCAATGCCTATTCTCAGATCAGTGGCATTGCCATCAAGTGAGTATTGAAATGAAATAAAAGACAGGGACTCTGTACCTTTAACAGTTATGTAGAAACAAAATACTGACTGATGCAATTGCTTCCCTCAGCCAAAATTCATTTTTCAACAGGACTTAGTATATGTCACAAGCTCTGTCTCCTATTGTATCTGGTCACTGTGTTCAATTGTAAAATGAGTATTCGGGCTTGCATTTTGAATTCGTATCTTTTAAAATATACACAAAACTCAGATTGATCTTAAGGTACATGATACACACCACCACCATTTTTTGCGAATATATATATATATATATATATAATTTAATATTGCAAAATGCTGAGCTTCATTGCTGTGGCTCAAGAAGTCAGCACATGCCTACTTTAGGACATAGTTCCATTTATTTTCAGAAGTAAGGGAAACTGATTGGTGAATCAAACCAAACTTTCCTGCATGTGGCCTATGCTAAGGAAGACACATGTGCAGCATCATTGTTTTGAGCAGTGGGGGCAAATTTAGATGTGCCAGTTAGCATCTGGCGACTTTCTACACCACTCATGGAACACATTTATTTTGTTAAATGTCACAAAATAGGAAGCATTATTCTGTTATCTTGAAAAGTGGTTGAAAAACGTTCTATAGCATACATACTTGGCTGTGGAGATCGAGCCGCACAAAGAATTTGTTCATTTAAGTTGTTTAAGGAATCAACTGCATAAAGTTTTCCTTCTTCATGAGAGTTTTGTAAGTCATTTTCAGCAGAAGAACTCTCCATCATGTCTATGAAATAACAGCATAGCTACTTTAAAAAAAGAAGAATTTGGCAAAGTGGCTCTAATCAAAACATGTGCTTTCTCAGACAGGAAGTACCCCAGTGATGACAGTACCAAAACAGGAAGTATCACCCTCCAAATAGAAGCACCATCTAACATAAGGTTTTTTGCTGTACCGTTACTGCTAGTCGATTTGGAATTGACATTGAGATGGGCAGCATAACCATTTGGATGGAGGGTGACAAACTTGCACGTTCTAAAGATCTGGAAGCATCCTAAATCTGAGTTGCTAGTGTGCAGCAACATGTCTGTATGTCTGTCCATAATAAAATACAACAGTGCTGTTTAATATTCTGAAGACAATCAGTGTCACCTTGAGAAACTGGACCAATACTCAATTGTGAGTTGTGTAGGATTGATAGTTTCTCTCCTATATTGTTGGAAGTCTTTGAGTGTGAAGTTTCATATCAAATGTTTGAAAAGACTGAGCTTTCAGAGGCTACAGACTCTTTCATCAGGTGAATGAAATAGACTGGAGTCTTGGGGGCTTATATCCTTTGGAAGGGGACTCAGAAAAACTGTACTATGTCAGTACTCTTTAGATCTCTTGCTTTGGATCTCCTGATATGACATGGCAAATAAAGACAACTAGAAAAAGAGATGGACAACAAGTTATCCGGGTAAACATATGTTGCAGAACTGGGACTGTGCAGTGGAATGGGGTGGTAGAGTCATGAATACTGTCCCACTGGACTCTTAATTTCTAGTGGGGGAAATCACCTTTTTTAATGCTCCAGCAGAAAACTAGCACAAGAGGGAGAAGGTTGGAACTTTTGTTCCAGATTTGTTTGTTTTCTTCTTGTAAGGAATGCCTGTAGTCTGAAGGGGTTTGGCTTGCTCTATCACCTAAAGACTCTACTGTGTTCTTCTGATACTTGTGTAGACCGGGCCCTTGAATGAAGGCTAGTGTTGCTTTTCACCTGAATAGTCCTAAGCCCATTAGCCATCACTCGAAGACTGTGAAATGGATGAAAAGAAATGTAACGTGACAACAGAAATGAAGTAAAACAGAGGAGGGAGAAGGTGGAGTTCACTCAAAGGTTTGTGAAGAGTCTCTTATTTTTATCTTGTTCTGTTGCTGTTCATAAAGGTCTGCTCAGCTTCTTCTGGCATTTCACCAAGGACATCCTGAATGGCATTAAGATGTTTTGTCAGCAGTCTTTCCCTTGCCTTGGTTTCTGTGTCATTCAACATACATTTCCTGAGTCATTCTTTCTTCAGTATATACCCCAGCAGGGGCCCCGTGCTTGTACCTCAGACTGACAAATTAGACAGCTGCCCTTAACAAGGTGCAAATGCTGTTCACTTCTATTGCTGAACGTCCATTGCAATACAAGTCACCACCATTGAAGTTAACTCTGACAAATCACCATTCATTTCCCCTAACACCTGCTTCAAACCAGCTGATAATGTGGTAAACCTGCAGGCTGTACCTCTTCAGATGGCAGCTCAAGGCTTAAGCAGTGAATGTTCCACTCTTTAAAACAGAACACAAAATTCAAGCAGAAGGGTGCTAACCTACCCTACTCCTTGATATCATTTGTGTGTGTGTAAAGAATTGGGGTGGGGCCTATATGGGAGAGCATTTGGCCATGTGAGCTCCCACTCCAAACACTGGTTTAACATTTCATCCACTGGTTTGTGTGAACTAGGCTTTAGAGGAAAGGGAGAAAAACCACAGATGTGACTCTTCTTTTATTCATTCTGTGTTCTAGTGATATGAAGAGAAACCCAGAGAACATGTTGATAAAATTCAAGAGCTACCAATGAAATCTAGAAGATTATGTCAAATTCTGCCAGGAGCCACAGAATGCCAGACATTCAACCCTTTCAGCCAGCAGGTGCCAACGCAGTGCTGAGTGATACCCTCAGTAACATCTCTGTCTGCTCCTATGCTTTCCTGACGTTGCCCACCACCACCCATTTCTTCTAAATTTTTGCAAGGCTGGTCCTCCCATGAAGCAAGGTGAGGTGCCTGAATCAGGCAGCAGAGTGGGAGAAATGGAAAATTGTGCCACTTCCCCCTCCCTGCCCCGAGCAGGAGGGTCCGCTCTCTCCAGAAGGTGTTCTAGCGAGCCCATCAGCTGCTCTCCTACTGTGGCATTTGCCATAGCAAGAGAGCAGCTGGTAGTGCTATCTGGAGCAGCTGCTCTCCCTCTGTTTCCTTCTTCACATTTCCCCTCACTCACCATTACTTTTGCTGCTGCCTCATTGGCTCTATGAACAGCTTCTTCTTCTGGTCATTTCTTTAGAGAGTTGATGCAACAGCAGAAAAAGTAAAGGGAAGGGGGGCATGATGCAGTGGTGCATGGTCTCTCTCGTCTCAGGCGGTGACAAAGCTTGTGCTGGGCCTCCATGCCTGCAAATCATCCCTCTTAGACTGACCAGATTTTGTGAGTAGAATTCACTAGCGCTATTTCATCATCATCATCATTATAATTTTTATTTATTTATTTATTTATTTATTTCCCGCCTTTTGTCCAATGCTGGGCCTCAAGGTGGCATTACAAAATTTAAAACATACATTTAAAACCTATAAACAGAAATTAGGGGTGTGCACGGACCCCCCGCTCTGCTTCACTTCCAGATCCGCGATTTGTGGATCGGGCCGCTCCACCCCGCCCCCGCTCCGCCTATGTCCACTCCGCTCTGCTCGGAGCTCCGGATCCGAGCTCCGTTTCCCCCCCCCCCAGGCTTGCATTAAGCTAAAAAAGTATACAACTTTTTTTCTGTGAAAGTTAGAAACCTCATGTTTGGCACCATGACACCTCATGGAGGTATACACACGCACGCCAAGACTCAAGGCAATCCCATCATCCCCTGATTTTTGGGGAATTTATGAAAACCGGGCACCCCATTCACACCCCTTTCCATAGCTCCGTCAATTTGCACTTTAGAAACCTCAAACTCGCCACCATGATAGCTTGTCCAGGGATACATACGCACGCCAAGAGTTAAGGCAGTCCCAGCGGCAGAGCCTGGTAAGGGACCAAGGGAGAGGGGGGCCTTACCTGCCTCCGTCCGCGGTCCGTCGGCGTCTTCAATTGAGCCTGCGGTTCCACCAGGAAGTCTGGGCCGCAAGCGGCCCAGGCTTCCTGGTGGAACCGCGGGCTCAATTGAAGACGCCGATGGACCACAGACGGAGGCAGGTAAGGGAGAGGTGGGCGGGGAGGGGGGGTTACCAGGCCCTGCCGACATCGCCGCATGGGTGACGGCAACAGCGGCAGGGCCTGGTAAACCCCACTTACCTTTCCGGCGGAGCTCCGGATCAAGGCGAAGAATCCGCCTTCACCTCGATCCTCTTCGCCACGCTCCACCGGCCCCCCAATCCTCTTCGCCTCCACCTTAAGGGCAGGCGAAGCCCCCCGCTCCGCTACTGCTTCTCCGGTCCGATTAGAAGCGGAGCACATCCCTAATAGAAATATACAAAGTTAAAACTATATTAAATATATTCCAATAAATGACAGTTTTAGAAGTCCTTGGCACAGACAGAAGTCCCAATTATTTGCCAAAGGCCTGCCGGAACAAAAAAGGCTTTGCCTGCCTCCTAAGCACATCAAGGAGGGAGTCAGTCTAGCTTCCCTGGGGGGGAGAGTTCCAGAGCACTGGAGCAGCCACCCAGAAGGCATGTGAGACAGGGCCACTTGTTCTAATTTCATTTCTTTGAACAAGCTGTGGGAATATAAATCTCAGTTGTCAGCACAACAACCTGGATGAGGCACGTAGGACAGATCTGTTCCAGTACTCACATGTTAATATGGAGTGCATCCCTTTCTTGAAGATTATGACATTCTGTTAAGTACATTTGAGCTGGCATATATAAGCTCTGTGATGACCAGAATGCCTTTAGGGTGGCATGTACCTACCGCATCCGATGTCCCACCCTGCCGTGCACTGCATGGAAGGGTTGCATCATAGTGATCACCCGTGTAGCAGCAATCAACCCTGCTGCCACAAACATTATGGACCAGATCACTTACTGACTGCTGCATCAGCTTACATCACACACAACTCCATTTTACATGCCTAGTTGCTGAGAGACTTGTAATGGGACCATAGATCACTGGGATATTCAAATACTAGAAAGCTGGCATGTGGAAGCCATTAGAACAATGGGGAGGGATCACCACTAAGTAATGAAAATAAGATTGGCAAAAACCTTAAATTTTGATCAACTGCTGAGGATTACAATTTCAATGGACTAGTCTGATAGAAAATAGCTTAGACATACTGAGTTCAGGACAGATGGATTATTGCTCCCTTGGGAAAATATCACATGGGGAAGAGAGCAACAGCCAACATTCATGTCATTGCTGCTATTTTTGGTCTCCCCTATGAAGACATTCATAGCCAGCTATACAGCTCCCTCATCAAAGGATGGGACACAGGTTTGGAATAGGAATTATGCATAGAGTCACCAGAAATCTTCAGCGCACCCCCCCCCCTAATATTTTTAAGGAATTTTGTTTCTCAACTGTTCCTGTTCCGGAGGCAAAAGAAAAAGCCATGGAAGAGGCTTCTACTTTAACAGACTTCTACTAAATATAACTGGCCTTGGCTGACTGATTGCAAGTATAGTTTGAAATAACTAAAGCCGACTGTTCCATTGTGCACTTCAAACTTCTGAAAAATTAGGAAGAAGCTGTATCCAATTTTTGTCTTTCCCTCATGTGTGACTAGAAGCAGACAAAAGCATTATGCTTATAGAGCATGAAGTACCCACTGGTCTTTAACACAATGAATACCACCTTTTTGCCATTTGAGTGAGTCACTGTCGTTATTTGGTTACTGACTCATAACTTGATTGTCTTTCAAATGAAAACAGAAGTTACCAGGCTTCAGTCAAGGAAAGAACACATATATTCTTAACTAAACTTTAGATTCTAAAGCCATAAGGAGCTGAATGTTACTTACATCTTAACCATGCCCAGCAAAATGCCTTTGCCAAAGAATTCCAGCATTATGTGCCAGCAGTAAATAGACTGTATGTTATTCCCCTTGTCTTCTGGAAATCCATTGGAGACTCGCTGGAACCCACAAGCTCAGCACTGAAACAGACTGCCCTTTCCATCTATATTTAGTATTCATTTCAGCCAACTTGTCAGGTTTCAAATGTTTGATTGGATAGTGTGTGTGTGTATCTCTGTGAATAGAGCATATATTGTATAGTGAGCAGTGTTGATTTTATGACATTCATATGATGCCACTGTCTTAAATCAAACGGGCTGACAATATTCATGTTTGTGTAAATCTCTCTAGTATAGAAGTTGCTAGCCCGTTGCAGAAACTTTCAACATATTTGTGTTTATTCATATCCTGCTGTGGGCTTTCTAAAGACATCTCGTTGACCTCTGTGGGGTCAGAAAATTGGAGCAGAGAGATCTGATCCAACATGCCTTATTTTCTTACGCTAATCCAATAAAGCAAGCCTGCCTCATAAGTACGAGAGCTATGGCTATCAAGTGGTAGCACTTCTTCTTTGGAATACCCTCCTACACACGTTTAAAAGAAACCTTCATTACTGTTGCTTAGGCATCAGATAAAAATCCCTTTTTATTTACCAAGTCATTGAATTGAATAGAAAGCTCCTGGTGCTCTGCATTGGTTGGGTATTGTTGTTGGGTTTTTTACTGCTTAAATTCTTTTAAATTTATCATCATCGTCGGGTTGTTTTAATTGTCAAAGAACCAGAAAGAGATGAGCATCCAAAGCAGGT
This sequence comes from Elgaria multicarinata webbii, assembly GCF_023053635.1. NCBI lineage: Eukaryota > Metazoa > Chordata > Lepidosauria > Squamata > Anguidae > Elgaria > Elgaria multicarinata. The sequence continues at coordinate 64,218,776 of NC_086179.1, read as the reverse complement.
CACAAAGGAGAGAAACACATTCTCAAGATGCAAAATAGATATATTGTCAAGAAGCCTGAGCGGTTTCGATCTGTCCTTTATTTTAAAGCCTTTTTCAGGGGGCTGTAACATTAATAATAAAATAGAGTACAATGAAACACATAGTATTAAAACATATTTAGGTCAATTAAACACATTGCCACAATGGCATTAAAAAATTAATATTGGCATTAAAAAAAATTATAAACATGACAGAGTGCCACTAAAGCCTATGCATGTATGTTAATATTAAAAACCTTATAAATCTGCTATATTGCAAAAGTGTAACATACAAGCCCTTACTTACTAGAAGGACATATTTGCAGAATTTCTTCCAGCAAAAATATTGTCTCCTGCTTTAATCTATTGACAAATTCATCCTTGTATTCTTAGACAATTTTTTTCTGGGCTCTGCTGGGTGTTTCCATGTAGTTGTAATAAGATTAAGGTCTCAATAGATCATTTGTTCCCATTTCAATATTTCATATATCAATGTGTACAGTAGTAGAAATAATGAACATTAATAATAGTTTTATTACTACAGCCTATTTCCATGTGATTGGAGTTGCTTCTATGGCTAAATAGGTAACTATCGTGCAAGTATTATCCTATAAAACAAAATCTGACTTCGCATTTTTAACCCCAATTTTAATACGGTTTAAGTTTTGGTAGGGTATTTCTCCCCTTGAGATGCCAGATAGTAATGTGAAATGTAGATTAGGATTTATAGTGCAGTGGTACCTAGGCTATATTGCATTCTAGATCATATAAAGCAGGTTATGCAAAAATAAATAAATATTGCTGTGAGCAACCCTTTTTTTAAAAAAAAAGCCGGTTTTTAAAATGTGAAGGAAGCACACTACTACCTTCATTATGAAGCAAAGCCAGGCTTCTCTTGGTTCAAGGTGGCTGGGCTTGCAGAAAGGTTTAGCAAGCAGTTCTACATTGAGCAAAAATTGATTGAGAACTTTCTCAGTCATGCTTGGTCCCTAGTACCTTTTGTCACGCTTGCTATACGGTTTTGTATCTACATAGAACTGCTTGTAAAGGTTGGTTTGGGTAAAGTGACACCAATATATAGCTTTCTCTTTTTCCACCTAATGAAAGTATACCTGCTGTTGTTCTAAACATGTGCCTGGGGTCAGTAATGGACTGGATAGGGGCCAATAACTGAAGCTCAGTTGAGAGGCACTAGTGAGTGGCTTTCTAGATCTCTCCGCCTTATGGATCAGGGTGTTTGGGAATACCAGTGGACCTTGTTTTGCTCTTTGAGGATCAGATGGCATCTGTAGCCTTCCACCAGCTTCAGCTGACTCATGTTACATTCTCTCCTGGGGAAGAACTCTTGCTTTAATAATCTATGCTTCAACTACTGCAGGAGGACTACTTTTGAAGAGCATTCAGAAGCTATGGCTGAATGTGTTGATCAGGCTATTAACCTAGACTTGGCACTCACAGCTGAAAGATCTTCACTGGCTTCCAGTTGGTTTTAATGCTGAATTCAAAGTGCTGGTTCTGACCTTTGAAGCCCTAAATAGCCCAAGGACATCTGAACGCTACCTTCTCCTGCATTAACCTGTCCACATGGCAACATCAGAGGCTCTGCTCTGACTGCTCTGTATGCCTAGGCAGACAACAACCAGAGATTAAGCCTTTTCTGGTGTGATACCTAAACTTTGGAATTCCCTGGGCCCAGAGCCCCTTTGCCTTTCAGCAACAAGCCAAAATTGTTTTTGCCAGTGCATTTTGAGGGGAGAAATATAAGGACAATTTGTGCTATTTCCGTTGTGGCATTTATCTGATTTTAGGATTTATGTTTCAATGATTAGAGGACTTAATGCATCTAGACATAATCGACATATAAAGGCAAGAGGTTGCTTACAGAAGTCAGTGGGGCAGCAATGCTATATAATCTTTATAGAAAAGTCATATTGACAATACTGCCTTGACAGACACTCTCTTCCAAACCAAAAGGGATATGGTGAAAAAGTGGGCTTATTCTATATTAAAAGAAGTATCTTAACAGTGCAAGCCCATTGTTGACCCTGCTGGAGGGGGTTAGGATGTAGCTGACATCAGCCTATGGAAAAAAATCTCTGCCTGTAGTCTGTTGGGGCGGAGGCCTCTGCAGCGCCCAAGTGTGAGGCCCACTGTTCTTCCCCATCCCACTTCAAATTACATTGCAAGTTGCTTAATTCATTTTAAACAGCTGCAACCCTTCCACCACAGCCATTAAATCATCCACCTAGAATTATCAAAGCTCTGACAACTCATTTCAAACAGACATTTTTGAACAAAAGCAGCTTTCAGAGATAAATATATTTTATTATCCAAAGTTTCAGCATATGATGCTTAACATTTCTTTAAACGATTGTGTGCTACTTCATTGTAAAGGTTGGTAGCTGAGCTTGAGGGACCCTGCGTGGTACTGCAACATCAGTTTAACAGCCTGGATATTTACTTTAAAAATGTTTCGTTGACTATAAAATAGCAGCTTGTTCAGAGGCATGCTGAGCCTTGCAGAATGTTCTTAGAGCTGTTCACCTATTTCATTAGAATTCTAAAAACAATGAGCTGAATCAAATCAGTCCTCAGCACCATGTGACTAACAGTGATGTAAGAATTATGCCAAAGTCATGAGCCAATCTTACTCACCATAAAGTGTCAGAAGCTTCCCTCCCACCCTTCTACATTGTAATCTACATTACACATATCCATCTAGGCAGTTAACAAACATCACATCAATTACTCTATGTATGTGCAAGAAGATACCTAAGAGGTAACAGTTAAAAAGCCCCATTTCACTTTAAATACACAATTAATTACACTTAACAGGAATTGGATTTAATCAAAATCAAGTTAAAGGTCTTCAAGAGTTGCTCTAGAACACTTCCCCCACATCTGCCCTTTTATCACGACATTTGCTTCGAGCCTTTGTCCGTGCTTTGAATGCTGCAGAGTTGTACAGATGCTAGAAAAAAACAGCAAACAGTAATTATACATCCTAATAAAGCTAAACAAATGTTAAAACACTCCTCTAGTGACGTTTTGGGTTGTGCATTCATCCTGAATAGATATGCCCCCCAAAGTATCTGGCATTAGTGAATGAATGAGAACTAGAAAGTCTCGTGCTATTATCAACTTCACTTTTAAGTTTTGCACTACCAAAAACTAAGTGTCACTTCTAGTTCCACATTAAAGAGAAAAAAAATACAACCATGATTCAAAGTATCATAGCTGTTAAGACTGCATATCATCTTTCGGTCTAGAGAATATTCTACAATTTAAATTATTGCTAAGCAACCCTGCCAACACAGTCAGGCCTTTGGTTTATGAGTTCAATTTCTCTCCCTGCCTTTCTGCCATAAAGAATGCATCTCTGAAAATGTGGGAACAGCACATTTTGTAATATTAATATACTACTCATTACCAAGGCAAACATAAATCAAAACTGTTGCCAATAACTATCTTTAAGCCACTCCCTAATTCATTGACCGCACATGTGCACATCATTCTGTACCAAGAGAAGCTGAACTCTATTGGGCAGGCTCACAAGGCCAGGTACTATCACTACACAAAGCTTGTCATGGCTATCCATGCAGAAAAAAGTGCCACTGCGAAAGCAGGGATTGGCAAGCGATCACAGTTCAGAGATGACCTATAAGCAAATGGGACACTTGGAGAACATTATGCAGGGATAACACTGACTACATAAACAGGTCCCATGTGAACTTCTATAAAGTTATGTCATAACCAAAATGTCCCACCCACCCTGGCCACCAATTGTATCAGTTATCCAAATGTGCCATCGGAAATCCTTCTCAGTCTTCCCACTGGCTTCTGAGATTGTAATGAACATTGCCCATAGCATTTAAGCCTTTCTTTGCAGCTTTACGTGTTAATATTTGATTTCTTGAGATTCTTAAAAGGTGAATTCTGCATCCACTGTTATGCTCTGCACTTGCACAGAATCTTAGGAACAGCATATGGTTCCCTTCATTTTTCAGACTTTAAAATCAGCGAGTACCAAACTCATGTATCTAGCCTTGAACCTGGACAGCCAGGGAACAGCAGCAGCTAGGAGTGCCTATTTTATACCATCTACATGGGCTATCAATTTATTTTGAAGCTCAATTCAGGGCACTGGTTTTGAAACAGCCATGGATCTAGGTATTTTTAAAAAGTGCCCCCCTCCAAATAAAAGTACTTCAAGGTCATCTACTAAGGCCCTTTTCCATGTCCTCTGGCTGTCAGAAGTAAGGCGCAAAATGCTTTTTCAGTGATGGCGCCTAGGCAATGGGATCTAGTCTGGTATCCTGTTTTCCAGTGGCCAAAGCAGTTGCTACAGAAGGCATGAGGGCAATAGCCTTCTCCTGCTGTCCTCCAGCAACCATGTGGCCTTCGGATCCTGGAGGTAACATATAGGCATCATGACTAGGCCTTACGTTTTATGAACACGTCTAATCCCCTTTTAAAGCCATCTATGTTGGTGGCCCTCACTACATTTTGCAGAAGCAAATTCTATAGTTTTAGCTATAGATTGTGTATTAAGAAGTACTTTGTTGTATGTCCTGAATTTTCTGCCATTCAGCTTCATCAGATGTCATTTAGTTCTAGTATTATCATGGAGAAAGTTGCTTTCTCCACACCACATACAACTATACACTTCTATCGTGCATCCCCTTCCTCATGTTATAACTCTTCCTCACAGAGTTGCTCCAATCCCCCAGTCATTCTGGCTTCCTCTTTTCCTGCTCTACAATATCCTTTTTGTCAAGATCTGGCAACCAGAACTGTACAAAGCATCCCAAGTGTGTCCATGCAGTTGTATAAAGGCATTGCCATGTTGGCAGCTTTATTTTCGAACCCTTTCCTGATTCCTAGTATGGAATTTGCCTCCCCACCCCCCACCTCGCCCCCCAGCTTCTGCACATCAGCCAACATTTTAATCGATCCATCATGACCCCACAATCCCCTTTTTTTAGCCAGTCACTGCCAGTCTATTTGTGAAGTTTGGATTTTCTGTCCCAATGTACATCACTTCACACTTATTAACACTGAACTATACTTGCCATTTTGTTGCTCATTACCCACTCTGCAGTGATCTTTTTCTTTCTTTCTTTCTTTTTAGCTCTTGGCAACTCTTTTTTTGTTTTTACAATCCTGAATAATTTGGTGTCATCAGCAAGCTTGATCATGTCACAGATTATCCCTAGTGCCAGATCACTGGTGGGGAACTCCCTTTCTTTCTTCCATCCATCCACTGTGAAAACTGTCCATTTGTTCCTACTTTGTCTCCTGTTCTTTAACCAGTTACTAGTCCATAAGAAAACCCACCTTCTTATACCATGATTGCAAAGTTTACTCAAAGGCTTTGCTGAGCAACTCTTGTCAAAAGGTTTGTCTTCCCTGATTCCTTCTGACATACCTAAGACAGACCTTTTACAGCAGCTTTTCAGGTACTTCCCCAATTCCTGTTTTTAAACTGACTGATTTTTTTAAACTTTTTTTATTTTTAATGAGTTGAATGGTGTCTGTTTTAATTTGCTAATTTTACTGCCTTGATTTTTAAAAAATATGGCAGAATAGAAATGTAGAAACTATAGTTTTACTACCATTAAGTCATTCATTTCAATTTAGTGCTTCCCTAGTCCATAAAGTTTTAACTAACAGACTGCATAGTTTATCCTTGGCAAATGAAAGTTTCAGGTGTGGAGTGGCTGAAGCTCCGTATGATCAACAATAATGTGGGCTCTATGCGCCTCTTATCTCAAATATTACCCCCTCCCCATTTTTCAGTTACACCAGCTGCATATCAAAGATTGAAGGCATTTATAATGGCTGCTTACAACTGTGCAACTGCCAGTTGTGCTGGTAGACTAGAAAGCATTGTCTGGTTGAGACCTTATATGAGTCGGCTTTTGGTCAAGATGAAACAGGTAAGTCATTGTGTTGTCTGACATACAAAGCCCAAAGGGAGGGCTTGTTAGGAATGTCAGTAATGCAGCCGTACAAATTTAGAAAGTTGTCATGTCAGTCTCCTTTCTCCCCTCTGCTAACCTCACACGTCCCACTGCTCCCCCTCCTTCAGAAATACACCTGCCATGAAGTTGAGGAAGAAACTCAAGCTTGGATCTGGGAAGTGGTCAGCCAAGTGCACATGTAGTTTTTACATGTGCTGTTCACTAGCTCTTTGGTACCACTAGAAGAGATAAAGCAACAGCACTGGGAACAGGACAGATTCAGTTCATTACTCAGATGCTTTTGAAAGGAGACAATGGCAAAGTACTCCATAAGAATGGAAAAATCACAAGGTAGAAACAGCATCTAGTAGGAAAAAAATACCCCAGGTAATTCAGCTTTACAGAATGCGAGTAACATACCCTTTCGAAACGGGGTATCTTCATGGTTTTAAGAGCTGCCTCATCAAGCATTAGTGGTGGCCCGAGTTCAAAGATGTTCCGGAGGAGCTCATTCGACTGCATAAAACATTGAGTCATTAGAGTTGTGCAAATGCTGAGCTATAAAGCATTCCATGATTGCTATTTAAGGTGTAAGATCAAGGGCTGCTAAATGTATCTGTAGCCCTATTGTGTTTCCGTACCTAGAAACCTAGGCTTTTCCTACTAAAATGGAGGCAAGAGAAGCATCAAAGCAATTTCCTGTTCCTTTATTCTATAGCAGGGGTGGGCAACATGCAGTCCACACGCGGCCTCCCCAGGCCTTTTCCGTGGCCTCTCCACTGTTCCACTACCAAAATTCAGTAGCAGTGGCAGGAGAAAGGCAACAAAATAGCCTCTTTTTTAAGAGGATAAAGCAACAAAAAGGGGCTATTTTTACATTTTTGAAACAAACTATATATTTTGCAGTGCTGCCATGCCACCAATTGCAGCAGCAAACTGATTATCCTTTTTAAAAGGGGCAATTTAACAGCTTGTACCTCCCCGTCCCTCGCTGAATTTTGGTGGCAAATTCAGCACTGCAATATCAGGGGATGACTCCTAGTTCAATCCAGGGGGCAACACTGCCCCCCAAGAACTGGAAGCTGCCCACCCATTTTCTATAGTAGCTTGCATTTTCAAAATAGTCAGAAAAGCACTGTGTGCCTTTGACATTAGGTTAGTTACAGAGCGCACTCAGGGCAAGAAGAAATTCAAGTGTTTTAGCATAACAGTTTACCTGCAAATGATATTGCATTCCTGATCCCAAAATTTCCTTGAATGTATCATATGTTTGTTTTTTAACCCAGCAGTCAATGTACATGCGCTCCGGTCCAAATTTTACCGTCTCAGTAGGGAAGTCATGCTCCTATTAAAAAAAGAAGAAGCAACAATGCCAAGTGTGCTGTCAGAAATGCTACTGACAACTGAGCACACACTAGCCTTTATGCACATTAAGACAAGACAGTACTTGATTAGTAGGATCCAATTACTAAACTCTATGCCATCCTTCCCCAACCTGGCACTCTCCAGATGTGTTGGACTCCCACTATCCCCACCCAGTAGGGCCACACCAAACACATCTGATGACACCAGGTTGGAGAAGGCTTCTTTATGCTGAGAGTAGAGAGGTCACAAACACATATACGGCCTCCCAAATACAGCTGCAGCCTTCACACTCTTGCTGATAATCCTAATAATCTCTGCTCACATTTATAAAAAGTTACATTATGCTTGAGGTATTAAAGCTATGAATATTGAAATCCAATGTCTCTTCCAAACAAGTTGCCTTGTGAAATGAATCCAAGGCCTCTTGGAGACTTCAGATTTGGCTGCCAGTTTGTCTTCTGACACCAGCTTTTAGACCAAAGTATCATCATTATCTCTGGCGAAGGAGCTCACATTGCTTGAGTTTCTCCCTCCACCATGAAGCTTGCTAACATTACAGGTCTCATATCCAGAAATGCTGCCAAATTAACACTGGAAATTAAACAAGATAAAGTGCACTATAATCACCAGCTGTGTATCTTGAGTTTTGAATAGGATCCTTCATACTAAAAAATCAGCTTCAATTATTTTGAAAGTTATCTTTTTATGCTTACCTCTACCGCTCGCAAAACATCTCTGAAGACAGACCGCTGTTTCCTTTTGTCTACCTTAGCACGGTGTTTATTCCCATCGGTAGCCAGAGCTTTCAATTTCTGGGTTAGAAGTTCCATATCTTCATAAAAGAAATCCTAGCCAAAGGTGGGGAAAAGAACAGTCACTTTGTAGGCCGGCTCAAATTGCTAAACCCCTGGAGTACTGAACTTGCTCATTGTTTTATAAACCTATCTCATGTTTGATTTTGTTTAGAATAATTCAAAGACAATACATCTGACTATTTAGTAAACAGTGAGATCAGCTTATCACCAAATTGAAAGCAAGGGATTTTAAAAAGTCACTGGAGTAAGCTGCTCCTTTGAGTCTCCCTTTAATTTGGACTTGCTTTCTGAAGTCTAAAGAACTCCATTCATTTCCAGACCCTGATGTATCAGAGGCAGCCTAAGGTTATGGTATCTATTGCCATGGGCTAACGATGCTTTGCGTGGGGATGCAGGTAGCAGTTCACAGCTCTAATGTGAATACCTTCAAATGAGTAGGTGCTCAAGAGACTCCGGGTTTAAACTCTCTGGTTAAACAGACCCTAATTATATAACCCTAATTCTATAAATGATCTGGAGTTAGGGGGTGAGCACAGAGGTGCCAGGTATGAGGAGATGCCAATTTATGATGCTATACAAAACAGAAAGATAATGAAGAGCTCCACATGGGAAATACAGTTTTCTGTATTTCCCGCTTTAATGTCCATTCCCCCTGTTCAGAGAGAAGGTAAAGAAGTGGTGCACAATATTTTTCACCATTTTTTCCTAAGCTGAAAAGTCCCAAACATTGTAACTTTTCCTCCCAGTGAAGTTGTTCTTGCTCATTCATTATTTTGTCCCTTTTCTGTAACTTTTCCAGCACTACAATATGCTTTGTGATATGGCTATAAATTACTTCCAATATCAGGGGCAATATGCTGCTGTTTGCCAGTTGCTGGGATACAACAGTGGAAGAGGGTTCTGCCCTCATGTCCTGCTTATGGGCTTCCCATACACACATGGTTGACTACTGTGTGAATCAAACCCTGGACTAGAGGGGCCCTCATCTAGCACGGCCCTTCATATATTCATAAGTGCTGAAACTGATCCAGCTTTAGTTTCATACCCTTTTCCACCCACACAGTTTATATCATGGCTTCCGTGACAGTGCTGAGTGTCTCGTATTTCTTTCCCTCATTTCGCTCTTATATTCTCAACTGACTTCAGGTCCGTCTGCCGAAGTTGCTTATCACGTGAGCCTGCATAATGGCACGTCAGCTGTTCCCATGATTAACAGAGGAAATGTACGAACAATTGTTGTAGGCAGGCTATCATTGAAACAAATAGGCTGAAGGATGTTTTGTTTGAGCAAGGAAAGGGTAGACTGTGTAGGAGTTGATGCTAATGAGGGCATATGGATGCCATCAATCAGTCAGATACTATCATAGGGGATTAAAGATTCTTCTTCCATTCATAATAAATTTTCATAGTTCAGAAACTCAAGTTGCAGCAAAAGTTTGAATTGCATATATCAGAATAGTGTTTAGATACAGTGCAATACACTGGCTGTCTTGACTCATTTACAGTTACTCTTTCTCTGTTATCCTATGCTACCAAGAGTTTCTTTGGCTACCTTCCCAAGATGGGCACATAGGTAAGTCGAGACTATTTTCTTCAACACTGTCAAAGAAAACAGTAAAGACATTAATAAAGGCACATTAAAATCTAATAAAATCAACATCTAAGGTCCTCCTCCGGGTGCCTACTCCAAGAGAGGCTCGGAGTGTGGCAACGAGGGATAGGGCCTTTTCGGTGGTGGCCCCAGACTGTGGAATGATCTCCCTGATGAGGCTCGCCTGGCACCAACGCTACTATCTTTCTGGCGCCAGGTTAAGACTTTCCTCTTTGCCCAGGCGTATGGCAGCACATCCTAATTACCCACATGTTTAGTTTTTAATTGGTTTTTAATGCTTTATGTGTGTACGTACTGTGTTTTAGAGTTTTAAATTTTGTATAATTGTTTTTACCTCAATTTTAGAATTTCTGTAAACCGCCCAGAGAGCCCTGGCTATGGGAGCAGTATATAAGTGTAATAAATAAATAAATAAATAAATAAATAAATAAATAAATAATAAAGCAAATTACTGAAGTCTGAAAAAATTCAACAGACTCAGTTGGGTACTGATGGTAGATATGAACCAAATGTTGATACTACAGGATAACATTACTGCATCTACCATATTCAAGAAGACAAATTAGTCATACAAACATTCAGCAGGACTACAAGTCACTGTAATGCGATTTTGATTTCTGCATTATCACTGATCAACTGTTATTAGTGGAGCTATTAAAATGCTGAGTCTGAGTAAGATTTTAATAGGTTCCATGTAGGCCGGATCATGCTTCTGTTTAGAGCAACCTTTTCACTGTCAAATACATATACATATAAAGCCATATTCCTCCATCAGATAGCATCAAATCTGCAATACATATTATAAATCACTGCAAGAATGTACCATGCTCATCCTTCTACTCTGTAGTTCTTTGAACTTACCCCATCTGATTCTCTTGCCAGTTCAAACAAGAGAGCCAATGTCTCCCCAGCAGCAATCCTCATGTTTACGTTATCACAGGACAGCAGGATGGGAAATTTATACAAATGCCTAGAAAAATTAGGAGCATCTTACTTATCTATAAGAAATACAGCATTTGACATAAAGCAATGTTAAACTTAGGAGGGATCCCAGGGGCCATGGGATCTTGCAGATCTCCCCTTCCAAGGAAAGAGAGAGATGGGGAGATCAAACCTTACAAATCCTTTTCCAATTGCCAGAGAAGCTTCCACAGGCCTTGCCTCTCCAATACAGGAGATCCAACATTGGCAGAGGCAAGAAGGGTGTACTTCATGGGCATGTCCTATGGATCTATATGCAACTTCCCTCCTACTGCAACCAATGAAGGGAAACTGTGAAGGAGGGGGAACACTCCTTTTCCATTTTCACCATGAGCCCAGCAGAGATTTGGCTAAGGTGGCTTCTCTGCCTTTGGATCTCCGCCCCACCCCCAACACACACACATACATCTCCCACAAGTAGGATTGCTCTGCCCAACTACTACTCCTGAGATGATTTTCTAGGAAACAGAATACGCACATTTCAAGTTTTTTCTTTACTTCATTCATTGGGCAGATGGTCAACAGAAGGGTCCATGCCAAGAGAGCACTGATGTGAAGAACGGTGTTCTGGGTGCTGGAAACACCATTCGAATTCCGCTCATTCTGATAGGATTTGCTGAAGACAGTTTCTAGACATTCCATAGTTGAATATAACTCCTGTTTTTTTAAAAAAAAAACAGTTCAAGAAAGTTTCTAAGCAGGATCATTCAGTAATTTATCACTGAGTAATAATATTTATCATGAAAGTTTCCTTACTGTGATATCATCAGTGGCAATAAAACAACAGACTCCTAAGCAGGTGGCACACTGGAAAAAGAAACAATGTATTTTTACTTTGATTTTAGTTGTACTTTGATAACATTTTTAACTGACTGAATGAGCAAAATCTAATGTCTTATCATAGCAGATTCCATTCTAGTTCAAATTGGCTCAAGTCATCTTTTTTTTCCAAGTCACCTAATATTTATTTATCCTTTTTTTTCAAGTCATCTAATATTTATCCGTCCTTTACATTCAGAGATATCGCTATGCTTATTTAGAAACATTAATAATGCCCATCTGCTTACTTTTAATTACTATGTAAAATCTGTAATATGTTAACATATTGGGCCTGTTCAGACAACATGCTAAGCCACAATCTTTAGTGATTTTGTAAGAAACCAAGAATATTTATCAATTGTGACAGGCTAAGACTACTCCTAGGTCAGACCAGTAATTTTGTCTTTATCTTGGCCAAATCTCAATGCTCCCAGCTTCCAAGTCCTTTCTGCTTGCTATCTAGTTCTAGTATTCCTGTCAAGATATTGTTTTTTTCCCTGAGGTCCTGCTGCCTGTAGGAACACCATTTCATGAAGATGGGCATTAATTAAAACACCTGTGTGCATTATCTCATGATGTTTCAGCCTCCAGGCTCTTCAAGACCAGGTCTGAGCTCTTGTATACCCTTCTATCCCTTTCCCTCATCCTTATTGCAAGTAAGCTTCACACCTATTTCAAAGTTTCCATGTCCTTTATTCCTCTTAAGCCTAGGTACTAAATTCAGAGGCATCTGTTTGGTCTTCCCACTGTTTAGAATTTTAGGCCTTGGGGCTTGAAATAGACTGTTCAGGCTTGGATCCTTATTTCTGTGGCCCAAGTGCATCCTGAAAGGTCTGAGGGGGCCCTCAATAAGGGTGGAGGTGGATGTTCAGGGCAAGTGTCAGTCTACTATTTGTTGTCCCTGCCTACTGCAGGGAGCTTGGGTATCCTCCGTTCTCTCTTCATTATTCCCCAGGACCCTTTGTTTACCAGTGATGTGGAAAGCATTCTGAGTTGAACCGAACCCTGCTTTAACCACCATAAACCAGGGATGGGCAGAAGATAGTTCTCCAAATATTTTCAACGCCAACTCCCAGAAGCCCCCACCAGCATGACCAATGGTCAGGAATAGAGACCAACTTTCTGCCCAACCTGACATAAACTATCACCAACAGCCCTGCAATACAAAACAAAAGTGAGAGTAGGCCTTGCTCTTAAGTATTCTGTACTAGGTGACAAGACGGAGTGCCAAGTTTATCAAAAGATATAGAATACACCAGCAACACATTCTAGGGCCCTAGTTTGAAACATATATGTTATGCTACTGCAATGTTACTTTCAGGTTACAAGACTTCTACTTAACAGTTTTTGAATGGCAGATATCTATTTTATACTTACAGCTTGCCTTGCTTGTACATTTGCTGACCCATCAGAAAGTATCTTCTTCAGAATTGGCGCAAGGGTCTTAAAGACTTCCTCACTTTCAATGCCTGACCCCAACTGCACACAAAGCAGACAAGCCAGCCCTGCTGCTGCACGCTGTTCATCACTCTTGCCTGAACAGAGAGAAAGCTAGTTGTATAACTAAATCTGAAAGAAATTCATCCCAACAGGGTAATGCTCCTTTATAGGACTACATAGACGGGATTACCTTTCTTGATACAACGTTCAATACTATCCGTTAGTGTCATTCTCCTTTCCAGGATGAACTCGTACAATATTTTTGAAGTCATGGCATTTTTAAGACCGTCAAGAGCAGATTGCCTTGTCTTTGCACTATTGGGGAAAACATACACGGGAATTCAGGTAAAGTGTCAGTTGACACATTAAGGTGTCGCATTTATCCTTCCTTTCATGGAGGATTAGGCTATCAATGGCTACTAGTCATGAGTTAGCCATCTAATTCAGTTTCATCTGTGGTACCAACTTCCTGGAAGTGATTTGTCCTTGGTACTCCTAACCCCTTCAGTCTACTTCTCAGCCCTCCGTACCTCTTGTCCAATGTAAGGTCAATGAATCCCTTCAGTTTGTACTCCAAGTCGTCTTGGCTTGCTTCTTCATCAACTTCAGGCCCTGCACGTATGTGACAAAGTAAGCATGAGAAATTTTAGCCTACAGAGGTTAAACGGGTACATGGCTACATCACCACCACAGGCTGACCATTAGTTTTCCAAATCTTGTAGAAATTACATATATAGAGCTTTAATCTCCAAAACCTTTGTTCCAAATCTGTCCAACCAGCTCTTCAGCAGAAGTTCTGCTCAGTGTCCCAATAGTGGAGAGGTGGGCAACACGCAGTCCACATGCAGCCCCCATGACCATTTTCGCAGGGCCCCTGCCCCACTGCTGAATTTGGTGCCGCAAAAATCGCAGCAATTTTGCAAGGAAACAAGGCATGCGGAGAGCACGTTCCTCGTTTGCAAGAAGAATTGAGCTCCTAGAATCCTTCCCTTTGTGGTTGCCACTGCAAGCAGCAATTTTGGTAAGGATGGGGTTCTGCAGGGAACAATGCACCTCCTGACCTGCAGAGGTTAACCACCCCTGTACTAATGCCACCCAGAATACATGGGCTGTTGTACAGTTCTGGGTGGCTTGTTCCCCTCAGCAACAAGCCACTCAAGGCCAGGTTCACATGACACAACAAGCCACATAGCTGAGGGTAATTATACAAATGCCCCGAACCCAACTGGCACATACAGGTCCATGATTGAAGAAACCAAGTCAATAAATCTATATATGTGACCCACATGATTTCGGTCGTACACCCCTGATAAAGAGAATGGCTGCACTCTAAACTAAACCTGTTGATGTTTTCCTGAAGAAAGCCTGACAGTAGAATTGTCAGAGATTTTGATTTTAAGGCCTGAGCAGGGAAAATGCTCTGTTGGGTATACAACCAATGCTCCCCCTACAAAAAACAACTTTCCAGTAAAACACAAAAGCTGACATACCATCCTCAGTGAAGCTAGCAGGATCACTGAAGCCACTGCAGTGGCTCATAGTTTCAATCGATGCATCTTCATCACTAAAAGGCTGCATGTTTCTGTGCTGGGCACCTAGGAAAAACATTGTTAGTAGTCCACGTTGATACTGGGAAATACTTGCAACTGCTTGTCCCCATGAAGTCTGTTATTTCTTAAACTATGTAAACAGGGCTCAACTGCAAGCACAATTAGTGTTGGAAAAGGAGACAAATTGACAATTGCCTACATCTGAAAGACGAATATTTCAGCAAGCCACAAAAAGGCTCTGTCTTGCTTAATTTGGCAGTAGCTGGTCCCTTAAACTATGCTGTTGATAAGCACAGAGGCTCCTTAAATCTCCCAATATTCATATGACAAAAACATACCACTCTGGCTCCAGGCTGCTAGCAAAGCCTTTTGCTCTTAATCATTTCAAACATGCTAATAGCCAGAACACCTATGGCCAAAGAATAGCCTTGTTTAGGTAGGAAATGTAGTATTAAAAAATACAAAACATCCAGTCAAAGACAGTGGTCACATTCATACACAACACTAGATCATGTTTTAGCATTATGTACACAAGCATGAAGAAGTGTGTGCATTCCCCTCTCCCTCCTTTCTGCAACCAGAAAGAGGCCAGGTTATCTGAAGGATCGTCTCCGCCCATATGTACCTGCCTGGACCCTCAGATCATCTTCTACAGCAGGCCCTGCCAAAGGAAGTGAGGCACTTGTCTACCAAGAAGAGGACCTTTTCTGCCGTGGCACCCCCGTTGTGGAACAAGCTTCCCAGACAGGCTTACCTGGCACCTACACTGTACTCTTTCCAATGCAAACTGAAAACCTTTTTATTTTCCCAGGCGATTTAGTCTTTCAGCTGTATTGTTTTAAATCTCTGCATTGCTGCTAGGTTTGTACTTTTATACAGCAGTTTTAAACTTTTACATTTTATTTTATATTTTATAGTTTTAATTCTTGTGAACCACCCAGAGAGCTTTGGCTATTGGGTGGTATAGAAATATAACAAATAACAAAATAAACCTGAACTCAGTTTCACAGTGAACCAAGAATCGTGGCTTAAAAGAAACTGTAGCCAGCCTGGAACACTCCAGATGTTTATAAATATAATCCCCAGCATTCCTGATTACTGGCCATCTTGGCTGGCACTGATGGGAATTGAAGTCCAAAACATCCAGAGGACACCAGGTTGGAGAAGGCTGCTCTATTCAATTGTGGAGCAAGTCAACAAACCCTGGGTTGTTGAACTAACCCCACTGTTAATGCAAAACTGAGTTCTGGCTTACTTCTCCCTCCGTCTCGTGGGAGGAAGGGAGTCCAGTTTGCACAGGCTCCTTCCTACTTGTGCACATATTGCTAATGCTAAATTATGGCGAAGCCTTATATGCAAACACTACCAACAAGTGAACAATTGGGGCAGAGGGAAAAGTTCAAAGTAGAAATTTCTGACCACCCCACAGGCACCATTTGCAGACATTTGTGTTGTCACATGTTGTATTTGCAGACTTTATATCCAAATCTAAAATTCTTTGAGGATTTAAGATTAATTGTTGTGTGAATGGGCCAAAATATTTTTAAGTGTTTAAGCAGAATGTTTTAAAATTAAGTACCCATAGTAGAAAAAGAACACAGCAAAATTATGGACTGCTTGGAAAACCAAGCAATATATATAGCCAGTACCAATGGGTCAGAACTGCTGCATGCTTACTGTATTGTCCTTGCAATATGCTAATTTTGTACTCTCAATAGCAAGAATCACCAGGTACTACTGTCTCACCGAGCTTCCTTAAATGTCTAGCAACCAATAAGTCTCCTAAGTCTCTCAGAACACACATCACAGATTTGACCACACAACTTTTCAAACTCCTAGTTCTCATCTTTTTCTTCTTAGCAATGGGCTAAGAAGAAAAAGTTGCTTCTTTGTCTATTGGATGACACCTGTCTCTGCCTTGTGTTGATTTCCAGACTACCAGAAGAACTGTAGTTTCCTTTTGTGGGATTATGACCCATCAGCTGTCATGGCTCTCCTGCATTTGAAATATTATCAAAGGTTTAAAAAATACTGGCATAAAGAGCATGGCTAAACACATGGAATTTAAGGAGCAAGTTGTATTTAAAAACACTACGTCGTTGCAATTTTTAAGTAGCGTTTTGAGTTTTTCCCACCAAACATGCATAATGGAAGTATCTCCTCACTCTTACAAGCTTTTGTTTCAGGATAGAGACCTTAATGAACATAACCAAGATTCCTGATCAGCGTTCAATTGCTTCACCACAAAAAATTGAAGCTGTAATCTACTCCATCATTAAATATAGTCAAACATATGTTTTAGAGGATTGAATGTCCAGTTTCCCTGTCAAAAATCTTTCAATTTGCAGAAACATTTAGAACAGTTATGTTCTGGCTTTGTTTCATCTCATACAACTGACTTCAGGCTTCAGTAAATTTAACAATGTGGCACTTTGGAATTTGGTTTTGTTTCTATGGTGCTACACCATTTCTTACCTAAAACTTTATTTTTAGCACAGCTCTAACATGCCAGATTTGCAACCTTCTCATTTTTAAAAAAATATTGAAGATAAAAGCTTGAAGTTGTTCTATAGTTTGAACACCACGGACAGCATGATCATGTACAAAAGATATGGGAAACCAAGTATGACAGTGCAGGAAGCAAAGAAACCCCTATCAAAACTAAGGACACTGTTTTAGTAACTAGAAATATTTGAATAGTTGCCATGACTGCATACATACCTCTGAATTACACAGCCAGCAATTGCTCCTTAGGATTTTGTTTTTACCATACACGATAATTTCAAAGGTTATTTGTAAACCTTTTGCAGATTTTTTAAAAAGCCCAAACTTTGTGTCCTCAGATTTGTCCCTTACTTCTAGAACAGTAAGGCCTCAAAAATCTCATGTGTGTATACATTAGCCTTCTCCAGCCTCCAGATGTGTCAGAAAACACCCAACATCCCCCAACCAGGGGGATGCTGGGAGCTGTATTCCAACATATCTGGAGGACACCGGGTCAGGAAAGGTTCGCCTACATACTTCAGCATCTTTTTCAAAGCTGTGGTTTGATCCCAAGCCATCGAGATGGTATCCGTTTAAGCCTTAAGAGATCACCAATACCAAGAACGGTTTTAAAACAAGGGCAGTAAGGTGGCGGGAAAAATACACGGTCACTGCCAACTTGGCTACACTAGCAAACGATACTCAGAAATAGAACCTGTTAATTGATTTAACATCTCGGGCTAGCGCCATGACTCCATACGTGAGCTGTGGAGAAGAGGAGCTAGAGGCTACGCTATCTAACGCAGAGGAAACATGAATGCCGGGCCGGGCGGGCCAAGCGTGTGTGTGATCACCGTAGAGGATCCCCTCCTCGCGGCGCTTAAGTAGGAAAGCCCTAGGCTGAGGCGAGGGCTCGCGTCGCTTAGGCCCCAAAGCCGGCTTCCCCCCGCCCCCACACCGCGCTATCGCACACCATCATGGGACACGCAGTCCGTTTACAGCCAGCCGCCGCCGCGAAAGCCGCGCGGCGGAACTACAGCGTCCAGAATGCCCCGCGGCGGGTCCGCATGCGCGCTGGTGCCCTCACCTGATGCTCCGCGCGGGTTACCCCCTCCTCGCCGCTTAGAGTTGGGCATGGCGGCGGCCTGTAGCGGCAATAGCTCCGCGCGGCTCCTTCTGGCGCTCCCGCACCGGGGTCTCAGTCTCCGGCCTGGCCTCTTCCCTCTCGCCCGGGCGACAGTGACTATCAGCCGATGGAAGAGCAGGAGCGCTTTTTACTATAGAAACGTCTTTGTGAGGCCGGCTTCCCGGACCGAGGCAGCGGATGTGATTGAGGAAGGCGGGTGATAGGCAAAGCTGTAGCAGCGGTAGAAAACCCCGTGGATGCCCGTGAACGAAATCGATACATCTTTCTCCTCTCAGACGCCAGGAACTAAAGGCGCAGGGCTGCGGCTGCCGCGACTTTTATACCGAGCCTGGCGGAGGCAGAGGCGGGGACAGGGACATTCGGGGGCGTGGCCTTGCGTTAGCCAATGGCATCCATAGTTCTGGTGACGTCCAAGCGCGTCGCCGGCCTCGAGCCGGGGCGCTTGTAGTCTTTTTGCCCGTTCACCGAGTCCCGCTGTCGTTTCCAAGGGCGGCGCCTCTCGCAGCTCTCCATATTTTTTCCATTACACACATACGAAATGTCTCCAGGCAGCATTGCATGCTGGGAATTGTAGTCTGCAGCCTTCGGAGGCCATTACGGTACACGAGGGTCTCACGTCGGCTGCCTTGTCCTCGTATGACCTGCTGGGAGTTGACAGTTCTAGCGAAGGTTATTAGTTTAATAGGCCTGAGGGATTCCTAGAGGAGGGTTACTGCTGGGATTATGTGAAGGCGAGGGTGGCTGTATAATTATATTAGTTTCTTCTCAGTTGTGAAAATTTTAAAAGCGAAATAGTTGGAGCACTTTCAACATATCCTTACATCACGCAGCAACCTGGGCCTAATCTACACCAAGCAGGATATAGCACTATGAAAGCGGTATATAAAAGGCAGGATCCACACTACTGCTTTATAGCAATATTGAAGAGTACTGACAACTGCTGGGGCCCATTGACACATACCACTTTCATACCGCTATATCCTGCTTGGTGTGGCTCCTGCCTTTTATATACCGCTTTCATACCGCAATATCCTGTTTGGTGTAGATTAGGCCTTGGTTTTAGGAAGAGATTTTGTCCCCACCACTCACAGGGGTAGTAGTGCAAATAGGGTTCACATATTTCTTTTATTTTATGTTGTGACTTCTCTGACATTTGGATTTCGACCGTGAAATCCTAAGCAAAATTCAGAAGTAAGTAAGATTGTAAACCTGAAAGCAGGGACTGCCTTAATGTTAATCTCTATAAACCGCTTTGGGAGCCTTTTTCACCTGAGGAGTGGGATAAAAATGATGTAAAGAAAGACACACAAGGGAAGGGGGATGAAGGAAAATCAAAGAGGAAGGAATCTATTTTTCAAGGTAGTGATCTATAAGTGCGCCTTTAAAAGCACATCGGACTGATCTTCTCTTGCTGATATTCTTGTTTGAATAGCAATTGGTGGCTCTTATTCCTTTGCCCGGAAATTGGGGCTAGAGAGTAATTTTCCCCTTTTAATTTATTACCTTTCTATACCATCCAATAGTTGAAATTCATAGAATAGCAGAGTTGGAAGGGGCCTACAAGGCCATCGAGTCCAACCCCCAATTAAATTAAAAATAACCCTCAACAATAAAAAAAACCCAACAATTAAAAATAAAATAAACAATTAAAAATAAACAATTTTTAATTGTTGTGAACTCTAGGTAGTTCACAACAATTAAAAATACAAAGTACAATATAAAATGTAAACGCTTAAAACTGCAGTATAAAAGTACAAACCAAAATAAAACCTAGCAGTAATGTAGAGATTTAAAATACAATTACAGATTTAAAACATCAGAGATAAAAACTAAATTACCTGGGGAAATAAAAAGGTCTTCACCTGGCACTGGAAAGAGTACAACATACTGTAGATGCCAGGCAAGCCTCTCTGGGAAGCTCATTCCACAACCAGTGTGCCACAGCAGACTCTTCCTTTGGCAGGGGATCCCAGAGAAAGACCACTAAAGATGATTTCCAGTCAGGTACCTATCAAAGGAAACAATCCTTCAGATACTTCACCCATTAATGTCACCTAACCCAGGGGCCATCACCGCATCTTGACTAAATACAGTGGTTGCTATGACTATAGTGCTTCTTACATGTACACACAGTACTAATATAAATTAATAATTTTGCACTACAGTTTACCTTCTTTTCGGAGACCTTTCCCCAATTTTCCAAATGACTCAAGTTGCTGAACATTTTATGTTCACTTGGGAACAATAACTTAATTCCATCAATGTAATTATGCATTATGTGAAGAAGTACTTTCTTTTTCCCCAAACCTACTGCATAAGAATTACATTAGATGACCCCAAATTCTAGTATAAGAGAGGAGGAGAATTTTTCCTCTCTCCAATTTCACCGCACCATGTAGAATCTCTGCTATGTCCCTCACTCCCCAGCAGTTAGCTTGTTTTCTAAACTTAAAAAAAGGCCAATATTTCAACCTTTGCTAATAGGGGAGTTGCTCACAAACCCTAGTAGCTCATGATCTATGCTGCGACTTACGAAAGCTTATGTCTGCTTGACTGGAATTGTTTAAAATATTAAAACAATTAACATAATCATAATACCCGGGGTATCATAATACCCGAGGCGGGGAACAAAAACAAGTATAAAATACATAAAACTGAATTAAAAACATAGTATACATTATTAAAACATCCTAAAAACAGAGCAATCCTATGTAAATTTACTCAGAAGTAAGTTCCACTGAGTTCAGTGGGACTTACTCCCAGATAAGTATGTATAGGAAGTTTGCAGCCTAAAGCACTGGATAATATTATATCACATTTGCCCAAGTAATTCATTCACTGTAGTATCCAGTGATGATCTGTAGAAAGCTGGCTTATCAAATGATGCTCACTGTCTGTTTTTAGCTGTTGATTCGCATTGGATGCTGCTAAAAATAGAGTCTATTTCTGCTATTTCTACCACACAAACAATCTCTCTGGTTGTCATAAACTTAGCCTGGGTACATAGTGCAAGAGACTGAGGTCATTCTGATGAGTCTATCATGTATAATTACTAGGCTCATAGATTTCTCAACATGATGACAAGTGCTTGGAAAAAATGATGCATACACGCACTCTCTCTATGTCATTCCCTCTGAAGTCTATTACAAACATTCCTTACATCATATTTTCTCTGTTGTAGTAATTATCTCAACTTAATCCGAAGTACGGCAAATAAAAACAGCACCATGACCTTTATGAATTCTTCATACAACTGAGACTCAGGTCTAAGCCCATATTTTCCTGGGAAATGGTTAACGAAGGCCATAGCTAGACCTAAGATTTATCCCTGGATCGTCCAGGGGTCAAACCTGTTCATCTAGGTGACACACAGAGGATCCAGTGCTCAGGCAGGGGCGAACCCTGGATGATCCCCGGATAAACCTTAGGTCTAGCTGTGGCCCCAGTTTGCAATTGAGACTTTGGCTTTCAGATGAAGAAGAAACTATTTTCTTGTCTGAAATTAATATTTCCACACAGATGAGGATCCAGCTTATATAGGTGTCAAGTAACACTTCCTTAAAATACATTGATGCAAACGTAATTATTGTATGATTTACACCCTCAGTAGTTTGCCTAATGAGTATTGTAACAGTCATTTTCTTTCTTGAGAGATTAATCTAATTATGTCAGGTAACTAAAATAATCTTCCTGAAATAAGAGAATGCAAAAGAACTTTTTAATCTGTAGAATAGAAATGTGAAAGCAGAGTATGCAAGTAAAATGTTTATAGATCATACTACAGAAAAGGGTGTTAAGTGGCTTCAACAACAAACCGATGACAAAGATTCACCAGCATTCAATGATTTGTGAAAGCTGCTGTCACAATGGGAAAAAAAACATGCTGTTCCTAAGTATAAGTAGTACATTTTGAGACGCCCAGACAATTGAACACCTGAAATGTACAGAGATATGTGGAGGATCACCCTGGAATTTGACATCCTAAAGCAAAACAAGCTCTTTGGCAGTCCCCAGCCTCAAACACACAAGCCTTTGGAAAATTTCCACATGCTGTTCTTCACCACTGAAGCAGCTTTTGTGGGGGAGGTGAACAGTGAGAAAGTGTGAGGTGGACATTGTGTGTGAAGGAAAAGTGAATGGTTTGTTAGTTTCGAAAGAAGATTGGCACCTTATGTGTGTACAGAAGCTCATTATATATATTTACTTAAGCAGGGTGGAGAATGTGTATAATAATTTAAAAGGAGAATGTGAAGTTATAATAAAGACATAAGCCACTTCTCTACTACAGTAACCAAAGCTGGATAAATTATTAAATTACTTGGACATCTTCCAAATGACACTGCTTTGAGACTGAAGACAGTGTCAAAAAACGTCTAATGCTTACTGTTTAGGGTTAGGATGTTATATGCTGGGATGGTCCTCAAGATGTATATCAGATATCTCCCACACACGTCTTTGTTTCACATACGTGTCAGTTTGCATTTATATATGTAATTAAAACAATATATAAATTAAAGGCTAATCTGAATTACAACTAAATTTGTTTCTGTTTGGTTAAGTGCTGAGGCCTCACAATATTTTTCCATCTGTTCTTCATACAGTGTGCAAAACCAACTGGCTTACTCTGAGGCAATGAGGTGGTCTTGAGGGATGCCTTGCTGTGGTTTCTGCTTCATGTTGTCCTCTCAGCTCAAATGTTCACAATTCCACAAAATACAGGGATCACAAAAACAACCCCCCCACCCACCCCCGGTTAGAATTGCAACTGCAATGGCAGCTGCTCCTTCTGTCCTTTTAAATTTCTCAGTGTGGTGACTAGTGAATTGAATTTGCTCAGCTAATGTAGGGTCAGTCTTAGGGGTGATTGAAGACAACATGGTGCCAGACAATGAAATCCATTTTCTTCTTCCTCATGAGCTGTACTGCCATGAGGTGAAACTGAGAAAAAGCTGTGCACTCAGTATAGAAATTACAACTTATTGAGGAAGCAAGCCAGGGGTGGTGTGTGTCTCTGCCTCCCACTTCAGATAAGTCTGTGTCCGTTGTTTTATGCACAGCATCAGGGCTTCAGCTTGCTCTAGGGCTTTTGGGTGTAACATTAAAACACCTTCCCTGTGACGACTGACTGGTTCAGAGCTGTAATTATTCTTCCTAGGAAGCAAGTTGGGCAGGAAAGGAATTTTTTAGGCATGGCGTATTTCTTTTAAATGTATGTAATGTACTTTCTGGGAGCATGCCATAGATTCCAGCACAATTGTACATGGTAGATAGTTAAACCTCTTTCCTTGACATCTTTTCATTCACTTGGAGTGCTGGAAGTCAAGCTGGCTATTTCATGTTTGGCTATGTGCAGATTAAGAGATGGGAACTGTAGTGGTTTATATTTATTTTTGTTATGTAAAGACTGGCCTATAACAACAACAAAAAAAGTCCTCTGAGCTGCTGTTAGGATCGGGCTTGTTCTCCCTAGTGGAGGGGAAGAGGTTGCACGGGGCCAATCAGACTTAGAATCTGAAGATGGAGGACCCAAAATTTACCAGCCAGCACAGGAAGTGGGGAAGGAGATTCTCCAAGACTCTTCAGGAGTCAAGATGAATCTTCCCAGCAGCTTATCTCCAGATGGCTCATAGATCCCCCCCCCCAATTCCTGGGGACTCATCTTCTCTTTGAGGGGAAGGGAACATCAGAGTTGAGAGATCCCAGAGTCCACCACAGAGTCAAGAGGGTGGAGAGAGAGGAGGTGGGAGGCAGACTCTTCAGGTAGTGGCTCTTGAAAAGCTCCTCAAGAAAAACCCTCCCTGAAGAAAAGTGTCTGTTGGAATCCTGGGAATAGCCCTGCTTGAGATGAAGGCAACAGCCTAGCTCTGTTAGACAAATTAAGCTTAGAGTATAGCTCCTAGCATTCACACACCCTTCAGGTGAGAAGAGATGTTTGTTTGTTGACTAAAGCTTTGTGAATTATACAGCAGACGTGTTGATTGTAATGTACCAGCAGGAGGGCTTGGAATCATGACAGCAGCTCACAGAATAAAAACAACTTTAAAATATGATACAATAAAAATATAACAAATCCTTAAAACAACAGTGAATAAGATCAGAAGTTGTTCCTCCTCACCCCAACCCCCAGTGGATTTAAAAAAAAAAAATCAACAAAGCTGAAACAATGTTAAAAGGTACGGCATGATTTTAAAGATTTGGGAAAATAAAAAGGTCTTTGTGTATTCCTGAAAAGATATTAAAGTTGGTGTCAGTAGACCTATCTGGGAAGGGTATACCACAGCCACCACTGAAAAGGCCCTTTTGCATCTAGCCAATTTCTGTACCTTACTTGGTGGAAGGTACTCAAAGAAGGGCCTTGAATGAAGATGTCGGGATCCAGGAAGGTACAAATGGGAAGCAGCAATCCTTCAAGTCCCCAAGCCATAAAGTACATCTTGAAGTGCTATAGAAATACTAATGATAATCTAATAAATCAGTAAAAGCAATTCATTCTCCATTCCCACTGCCTCCCTCAACATTCCTTTGGGGTCATCCTCTATATTTTTGCATTATTAGTTACATAACAGCAACTGGTCCTACAGTCCCTGATATCTGCAGCCCATAGAGTCAAATCTGCATGTGTAGTGTACCTGTAGCGTGAGATGATCAAGCACTGGTGTTTGTGTACAGAAGCCACGTTAGGAAATATAAGCAGAGCCTACAGCGGCAATCAAGTACACATTTACCTGGAAGTATGTCCCATTGAACTCAGTGGGGCTTTCTTCTGAGCAGACATGTCTAGGATTGTCGTGTAAATCTGCATTCCTATGCACATCTACTCATCTGAAGTACCTCTGTGGAAATCTGCATATGAGCAGGTTGTAACTAATTGAGGTAAGCAGAGCAGGGTGGCGTGGGTGGCTGGGAATGCTAGACTTTGCCATGGAGACTTGATAAACATGTATCATCAATGACATTCAGTATGTGGTAATAGTTTCAGATTTACAGGCACACCTTCCCTTTAAAGAGAGAGCATATTTCCTTAGGCTGAATAGAGTTCCCTGTAGTGTTGAATATGCACATGATTCTAATAGCGTTTATATATTCCTGAAGGCACACTGAGCAGCATGAACACAGTGAATCATCCTGAGTTATAGTCCATATTTAACCATCTCTACTGCACACTAATATGCAAATATAGGCTCACATACCAGCTGGCAAAGAATTCTAGGTATTGTTGTCCCTGAGATCAAGCATACCAAAAAGGTGAGGCTGACATGTGACATCTAGCCATACATCTTATGGACCAGGCTAATCAGAAGTAAAGGCCTTTACACTTACAGTGGGGCCAAGATTTCTCCCACAAGGGGAAAAACAAAAAACAAAACCCCCTTGATTCCAATAGGCAATACAAATACCAAAAGACACTGGTCACAATCAGCTTGGTATGCAGAGGGGAAGTTGCAGAGGCCTCTTGCAAAGCACAAACCACGCTTTCGCTCACCTTTCCAGGTAGAGGGATGCAGTTGGAGTCACTGCCCAGGGATGGGCAACTCGTGGCCCATGGCTTACTTTCGTGAGACCTTCTGCATGTGATCAGTTCAGACCACTGGCAAGGGTTACCTGTCCCTTCTCTGACAGCCCAGTGCTTGGGAAAGAAGAGAGAGAGAGAAAAGGGGATGGCAGAAAAAGAAAATGAGTGACCCGCCCACTTTTGTCTCAGGTCTCATCTACCCCCAACATACAGCTCCCAATAGAGAGTGAACGCAGACCTCAACTTATAAAGGTTATCCACCCCAGTCTAGATGATTTTCCATGGTACCTTCCACCTCTGGTTCTTGAAAAGTAGGGAAATATGTGTCCATTTTAAGATATTCAGCAAATTTACCTGGGATTGTCAACATTCACATGTGAATCTTGACGTTCACTAATTTTTGGACAATACTTGCAATCTCACTCTATCTGGGTAATATTATTTTAAAAACAAAAATTCAACCATTGTTGATTTGAACTGCAAGTTGTTTGTTGAACTGTGGGTTAGCATATTGTCTGAACTCAGGACATCTTCCATAAGGTGAGTTAGCATGTTGTCTGAATGCAGTCAAGGTGGCTTGTTAACCATGCAGTGAGGCTTGTTAACCACCTTGAACAATCCCAACAACAAACCATGGGTTCTCAAGGCAGCTTGTTTGAGAAAAATAAGCCACACTGCATGGCTAACAAGTCAGCCTGACTGCATTCAGATGGAACAACTATAGGCAATACTTCCCTGCATGTCATCACTGATTAAAATGGTCACATTTAGGCCACAATCCTGGGGAATAAGCCACTTGAATGTGAGGGAACTTACTACTGAATATATAGAATTGTGCTGTTAAAAAACCACCAAAAAGTTATTCTCAGAAGGAAGGCCCAAATGAGTGGATATGTATTTTATTTAGTGTTTTAAAAGCACCTGTGAAAGGGGAAGAAAAAGTGGTTTGGAGTTGGCATTTTGAAATCGACTATTCATACCAGTTCACTGGCTGGTGCTACTGTATGCTTTTAATAGCAGAATATGAAGAAGCTACATTAAATTATTAATGGAGAAGTTGTGTCTTTTTTCATTCTCTTAAGTTAGGCAGCCTTGCTGATACAGCATTTTAGCATGGTTTGTTGAAGCTTCTTCTGCCTCGCATTTATTTTGCATCTTGTCCATGTGCGTCAAGGGAATCTGTGACCCATTTTTGAAGGGAGTCATAGAGTGCTGTGTGTGCATGTTTTCCCAGGAGGACTCTGTCATCACATCTGTGCCAAGTCCCACAACTTGATTTCCTAGAAGGTAGATGTATCTGAATCAAACTTGTGACAGGGTGATATAAACTCTAGGATTTGTTACTGAGGGGGTGGCCCCGCATAGTTTTCAAATCTGAAGTCTTTACCAATGGAAGAAAGAGTGTCATGTAAATTTCTGGATGGAGTCTCTGGAGCTGTGAAATTCTAAAGTTTTTTTAAAAAATTAATTCAGCAGCTTAAGTTGTGTCCCATTAGGAGGTATAGGTTTTAGGGGAAATATGATGCTATTCTGAAAACTCAGGGCAAGCATCATTTGCAGACAAGATACTTCAGGGAATAAAATAAATATGCTCTGAGGAAGAAATCCCTCCTTGGTGTGTTCCTGTGCTTTGAGATCTTCAGAGGAGGCCCTTCTCTCAGTCCGACCACCATCACAGGCATACCTGGTGGGAACGCAGGAGAGAGCCTTCTCAGTGGCTGCTCTAGGGCTCTGGAAATCTCTTCCCAGGAAAGCTAGACTGGCTCCCTCCATGATGTGTTTTTGGAGTCAGGCTAAAACTGTTTTGTTCTGGCAGGCCTTTGGTGGATAGACTGGACCAATTGTTATGTATTTTAAATGTTTTAATATTGAAGCATATTTAATTATATTTTTAAATTTTTGTATATTTCTATTTATAGTTTTTAACTGCCTTGAGGCCAGCATTGGGCAAAAGGCAGAATACAAATAAATAAATGTAGTAATAATAATGTTACAGCCACCTTCTTTCCAATTACCCTGGATTCTAGTGGAACAGGATGCATCAGGAAGGTCATCTTTAGCTCTGAACACCAGATTTTCTGCAGTGCCTGTTGGTATTGCTATGACAATGGGGAAAAACCCTACTAAGCACTGTAGGATGAAGTGTCAGTAGTCAGTCATGTGTGAAAATATGAATGACATTGACTGTGCATTAAGTCCAAGAAACCATAACAATTTAAAATAAAACAAAAACAATAAATGTTCAGGCTAATAAGCTTACACCTTTTTTTAACCCATTGATTTGGCAAAATCTGGTAATCTACCCCAAAATAAAATCCATGAAATCTAAGCAATATCAGGACCTTTAGGCGTGGGAAATTCTTGCACAGACCACCTCCCTGCCTGTGCCACCCCTTGTACACTGGCAGTGCCTACTCCGGATATGTGGGCACCCTGACCAGAGTTCCATCATGTGGCCCTCCCTTGGATTAGTGAGGCCTGCCCTGAGTCCTCTCTTTAAAATAAAAATAAAAAATTTATTCTGGGCCTGTTCAGAAGACACCTTAAACCATGGCTTTAACCATGACGGTTAAGCCAGAAAGCCAGGCTGTGTTCAGAAGACACCTTAAACCATGGCTTTAACCACAGAAAATAAGGCTTTTTGTTTTATTCACTGTGGTTAAAGCTGTGGTTTAAGGTGTCTTCCGAACAGGGCTATATTTATTTTCAGCATTTGGGTGCCAAGTGGCTTTTGGACACCATCTTGGTTACCCACCCACCTCCAATGCCCTGGAAGTGTTCTGATCATTGCCACAAAGACGTCTCCCCACCTCTCACCCCAATGTTTTGTGGCAGCAGTAATCTCGCTCTTGCTCTCACTCACTCTCACACACACCCATCCCTTTTCCTTTTATGTTGTGTCTTCTTTTTACTGATCTTATATTAGCTGCTCTGGGAGCCTTTCCAGCTGAAGAGCAGGGTACAAATACTTTAAACAAACAAATAATACTTCTGCAAATCTTGGAGTTCTGCCAAGCATGCTGATACCTCCATCTCATTTGTCAGTAGCCCTGTTTTGATTGCAGTCCAGGTGGCATCCAGCAGCTCAGTTTGCTTTTAGAAAGAATGTTTTTTTAAAAAAACCTAATGCTATGGAAATCTTAGGAATCAGCAATTAGAGGCCCTATGGCCAAGTCCATCTCCCTGAAAAATATCAGCGGTTCTAAAGACAATGGGGATGCACATGGATGTCCTGAAGCAGCAGTCTATTTTAAAAGATGCTGCTGTTGATCAGAGCCACAAGCGATGCTGGCCTCACATTCAAAATTGCTATCCAGTGGTATTTGACGGTGCAAAGAAGCAGAGGATGAAAACGAGGCAGGCATTTCCCTTCCCTTAAGTATCCCGGCCCCATGGTTTGAATCAAGTAGATAATTGCAAGATAAAGCAGATGGTGTCATTTCTGTGCAGTGTCTGCATGAGCAGCAAAACCTGTCATTCAGAGAATTCTGCAGGAGCTTTAAAATATAAATGTGATGCACTAAAGACAACTCTGAATTCCTAAAAATCCACCAGACTTGTAACACAATTACTTCTTAATTTTTGGGCTATTCACGGGCGATCACTTGCTCTCCGCCTGCACCAGGATCGTTTAAATACTTATGAAATAATAAAGCAAAGCAAGATAAGTTATGCTCATCATGCCATAATCACATCCTCTAGGTGGAAAGAACCACAAGAGAGCAATTGAAAGGCAAGGTTAATATTCATTGCCTGGGGTGGTGGAAAGATTGATTTAAAGAAAAGAAGCTATCTTAATGTGGTTACATTTTCTATCCACTAAATTGAAATAACTGCATTAAACTGTTGCATTTGGGTACAGTTCATAGTAGTATAGTAGATTAAGTACAACTTCCCAAGAGAGCCAAGATTAGTGCACTTTTGAAAAGGAGTTGTTATCTTAGGGTGATGGTCAGGCCACATTTGAGGTACTGGGTCTAGCTCTGAAAGCTCCATCACACCTACGCTTTGCCCTCATATTATCCCCCTTTGTTTCCAAAGCGTGTGAAGCCCTGATCACTTACACCTGTGCACTTTTAGGGTTCATGCATCTTTACACCTCCCCTCCCCTGTGCACCTGCAAATCACCATTGCTTCCCTCCGCAGATCTCCTTCATACCTCCCCCTACACTTTATTGGTGGTTGATGGTTGGACAACTCCGCCCCCCCCTTCCCTGCACTGACTGTGATGGACATGGGGTTACCAGGGTGTTGCTTTGCTTTTTCCTTGGCAGTAGCGTCTCTTGTTGAACAGATCTGTGGAAAACAAGGACTTCTCTCCCCTAAGTAGTTTCGTGGATATCACCTGTAAGTCATTAAGCACGCTCCTACACATCTTTACCCTGAAGTAAGTCCAGGTTAGGAGCACTGAACACTGCCCGGGATTGGGCTGGTAGAAAGAAAGGAAAGGGTGTGTGTGTGGGGGAGAGAATCCCACTTCAGTAAAGTGCCCTCCTGGATGGAAAGAGACACAGGGCTCTTGTTTTCCCACTGCTTGACTCAAGGTTACCTCTCCGCCTCCCCTTGATGCAAAACAGAGGGGGGCCCACCTGGAATAAGAAAAGAAGCCGCCACTGCAGCCCTCCCGGGATTGGTATCCTCAGCCTACTGTGGAGACAGCTGGTGTCTAAGCCTTGTGGAAGGGCACCAGGCAAACCCAATTCCCCTCACCCACTTCCTCTCCCCGCCTCACACTGTGCACCTCCATCTGTCAATTGCGCGCGCGCGCACACACACACACACACACACACACACACACACACACACACACACACGCAAGCCCTCCGTGGCTCTCTAGAACTGGAATATGTGTTTATTCAGAAGCAAGACTCTGTTCAATGGGGTTTACTCAAAGGTAAGTCCTATGAGAAAAAGAGCTTCTTTAAACGAGCGATTTATAGCACACTCATTACTGGTTACTCATGGGTGTTTGTGGAACATTTTGATGACACTGCCCGCCTCCTGTGCATCTCCCACTCCTTTTCTCAGTTTTAACTTCACAAAATAAACCTCAGAAAAACTGACTCTTCTGAGGTTGCGCTAAAAAGTGGCCACCAGGAGGCACTGTCCCATTGAAATGTACAGGCCACGTGTGGTCACTGCTCTCTTCTCTGTGTAATTGTGCTCATTTCAAACACAGAAGAGAACCAGGAAGAGAGCAATGATAAGGAAATGTAATCACCCCACCCCCCTCTGAAAGTCCTCAAAGTTGAAAGGGCTGGGGATGATTAGCCCAGAGAAGAGAAAGCTCTTCAAATATCTGAAAGGCTGTTAGGTACAAAAGGGAGTAGAGTTGTTCTCTGTTGCTTCACAAGACAAGACTAGAACCAAACAGGTAGAAATTGCAAAGAAGCAAATTTCAGCTAAAGATGAGGAGAAATATCCTACCAGTGAGAGCTGTTCAGCAGTGGGGGAGCCTGCCTCAGGAGGTGGTGGTGGGATCTCCTTTGCTCAAGATAAGTAGATGTAGGTTGGTCACCTAGGAGGGAGACTGTAGCTACATCCTGCATTGCAGAAAATTCTTATTTATTATTACATTTGTATACCATCTTTTCCTTCTTGCCAGGAACCTAAGATGGCTTAAATGGTCCACACACCAACAAGGATCCTTGGGGCAACAGTTGTCTTTACCAATACTTTCTCTCCCCCTACCCCACCCCCTACTGTGAATGGAACAATTTCTCTATTACCTTGCATGGCTGAGAAATGTTCTCTGCATGTGTTCTCTTTCTCTCTTTGAGCTTTTCTACATGTGGCTGTTCATCAGCTCTTAATCTACTGTATTTACTTTTGGTTTTGTCACAGAATTGAAATCCAAGCACTACACAAAGCATTCCTTTCCTGCCTTTCCACTATGTAACATCTAGAAGTCACTGTGGCATAGCAGAATAGTGCAAATACAGAAGTGAAAAAAGCATTTTTGCTCACTTTTACAATTAAATGCAGCATTTTCATTGCTCTAAAAAATTTTTGCTGAAAGAGCTCATTAGATATGGAGGTATAACTGGAGGGTCATGACATCATCTAAAGTGCCTGTAAACAACTGTGAATAAGGAATGATGAGCACACAATACATGCCTCATGTTGTAAAGTCTGTTATCTCTCTGTGTGTTCTCTTTCTCAGGGTCATTTTTCTGTGTATGTGCTCTCTCTCTCTCTGTGTGTGTGTGTGTGTGTGTGTGTGTGTGTGTGTGTGTGTGTGCGTGCGTGAGAGAGAGAGAGAGAGAGAGAGAGAGAGAGAGACGGATGCATGTGCATGCGAAGAGAGAGAATGCACTCCTAATACTTTGTGACTGCCCACTGTAACAGCCCACCAGGACTCACTGGACAAAGTCATCTTCCTTCTCTTCCTGAAACCCCCTAGGCAGAGAGGCAGCAGGAAGATGGGCCGGTGTATAAAGTTAAAAGGGAGCACTGTTTGGGAATGGCTCGAACTGATAAGGGTATCCTAGCCCAGCTGTGGGAGAGTGAAGCCTTAGCATAAAACGGCTGGGCCTCATCAAAAAGCTCTGGGAAGGAGCAGAAAGATCAAAGGGTCCAGGAGGACAAAAGAAGGGAAGACAGGCTGGTTAGTGTGGCTTGCAAGAGGACACGCAAACACGCTAATCAACTGGGGTGGTGGTAATAGGAGCAGAATGGGAAACAACCGTTGATTAGCGTGTCGTCCAAACTCAGCCACTCTCAGAAAGCTCCATCTGATGAGCATTTTATTGCATGCTTGTTACTGGGCATTCACCATGATGTCGTCTGCCTCCCACGCCCCTTCCAGCCTTCCTTGTGCGACAAAAAACACCCTCATTAAGTTCATTGTTTTTTTAAACTCGGAATCGCTGCTCTGTCCTGCTGTGTGCAGGAGAAGCAGCGCCATTAGAACAGCGGACTCAATGGGCCTCGTGCTCATTCTGTACTTCCTCTTTTGAAAAGAGGAAGTAACTGAGGAACGAAAACACCTGCGGAGAAGCGAAGGTAGGGAGCGTGTTAACCCCCGGTGTGATGGAGCTTTTACTCTCTCTCTCTCTCTCTCTCTCTCTCTCTGCCAACGTGGATGCTGGAGGAGTGTCTTACCTGAAGCTACCCTTTTGAAGTACCCTTTTGAAGCCTTAACCACCGTGGTTTAAGGTGTCTTCTGAACAGGGACATTGTTCCTGAGAAAATTAATATCCCCCCACAGCTACTGCACAGGCTGTAGCTAAGCTCAGAGTGAACAAGGAGCTCAGAGGGATGTGGCAGATGCCATCATCATCCCTGCTAATCAAAAAGTCTCAGGGCTTCACCCTTGTGAGCCATGACTCCACTACACCATTGCAGGGGGTGGATGGGTGGGTGTGAAAAAGGAAAATAGTATGGGAGAATGAAGAGCCAACAATGCAGTCCCCTAAATATCTGGCTTAAGTTTCATTCGCCACTCTGCAATCAGGCTTCAAACTGTAATTTCAGAATGCAAAAACGGCAACTGTGATTAGCATAAGCCCCCCTAGAGTAACAGTCCTCTGTCATCTCCTATGTACAATTCCCACACAAGAATGAGCAATGAACTGCCTTGCGCTGAACTGTGGTGCACGGAGAAGCAAATCGAGTTTGGCTTTAAATTATGGACACTGGGAGAAGCTGTCATGTTCAATTCATATCAAGGGCCACAAACGATCCTGGGCAGAGCCTTTGCCTTATCTGCCCTCCGTTCCGACTCGAGTGCATGACTGCAGGCAGGAGAAAGCAAACCCTGTGAGATGTTGCTAAAATGTCCAAGCACCGCATGGTACCACTGCACTCTGTCACTCACCCGGTGATGGAGCATGGAGGAGTCACTTATCAGAGGCAAGTGGCTGAGTAATGAAAGTCCCTTCCCGTCAAAATGGAACATGTTGAAAGATCACAACAGATCATAGCAACAGAGGGTGAGTTTTAACAAGCGGGGTGATTGATAGAAAACATTGGGCCTACTCAGACGGAAAGGAGATGGAGAGAGCAGTGATGGAGAAAGGGTGGCTTTCAGTGCCAGATTCTGTACAGCAAACTGCAGACAGCGAGCTAGTGGAATACATGAACTATGTGAACGGGAGAAGTCATCTTGGCAGAAAAAAGAGGGTGCCCCCTGAATAATGGTGAATAGAAGGCACAATCCTAAAACACGTGCCATTGGTAGATTTTGGGGAAGACCAGGGGGTAAACAGAGTTAGGGCAGACAGGGTAGTAAATTCCATATGTTGTAATTTAACACAGCTAAGCCTCAATCTATAGGGGAAACCTTAGGCCTAGGGGCCTTGTATTTTGGTCCCACCCCTTTTGCTGTTGGCCTGCCCCTTTTCCTTCAGCCCCGCCTACCCCTGGAATGTGGCCTTTGAGAGCTTCTCTGAAAATGAATTCAGCCATCAGCCTTCCCCACCCCTGCTTTAATTGGTCTCCCTGACGCCCAGTATTATATTGTCCTACAGTTAAAGAGCTTGCCCCCAGGGTGCTGTTTTGCTGCTAATCCCCATAATTTCAGTACTATGGGGTGGGGGCAGGTAATCCCCACTGCAGGAGGCTGTGTGAGCTTTCCAGCAGCCATCCAGGTATTCGAGCCCATCTCTGTATGGCTTCCAGCGACCAATCAGTGGTCACCATCTTCCCCGGAACACCAGAGCGAGGTCACATGGCAGAAGGGCCAGGGTGACCTTGCTTCAAAGGAAAAAATCAGGTTAAGTCCCTGACTTTTTAAAGTCACAGCTTCGGGGGAAAGCCCCATGGTGGTTGCAGGTTGGCAGCTGCATCGTATAACCGATGCAGCGCCATTATGAAGCAAAGAAGACATATAGACAACCTTTTCCCAACCTGGAGTCCTCCAGATGCTTTGGCCTATAACTCTCAGCCTTACTGACCATTGGCCATGCTGGCAGGGGCTGTTGAGAACTGAAGTCTGAAACAGCTATGGTGGGCTCCAGGTTGGGGAACAGCTGGTCTAAGGAGTGATGAGAAAGCCCTGGAGAAGGTAGATATTTATCAGGAGGAGCTGGCAGACAGAGGCCTTGAATCTCGCCTAATGCAAGTGGTACACTTCAAGTCCAGTGGATTTCCATGAATAATTGAATCGCTTCAGTAGCATCAGCTTGTTATAATGATTGCTACAGACAGGATGTATTCATGTACACATTACTGGCTCAATGGGTCCAATGGTTACATGCAACAAATTAGTGATGCCACATTGACTCCAGTAGTGTCACGATCATGTACATGCGTTAGTTCAGTGCTGTTTTAGAGTTCATGACTTCTCTGACTCACCAGTCTCTAATTCAGATTTCCATTGTTTGCTTCACGGATCTTGCACTACCTTTGACCCTGGAATCTTTTACTCTTTGTTTGATTTCCAACTACCATGCTTGCCAACTGCAGCTTCACATTTTTATTCAGAACGTCTCCCTTTTTCCTTCATGTCATGCAGACTTCCTCATTGCTGGTGGTTCTTCAGACATTAGAGTCCCATCCAGGCATTCTGTGGGCTTAATCTGGTTTATGTCAGAAGTGAAGCCAGCATGCTGAGGGATGTTTAATATGCCATGCCTCCCCCAGTTTAGGTTCACATAGGGTAGCTACTTATTAATCGCCAAAAAGGGGGAAATGGATCACCAAAAATGAAGACAAAAGAGGATGGTGACTGGTGCATATATGAATAGATGCAAATTGAGGAATAATCCTTGTAATTTAAATAGAAACACAGCACTTCCCACCATAGTGTGGAAAGCTGTGACTAGATGACCCGTGTCCTGCCTGGGTGAGCTGGGCGGTTGCTCAGGGTGCCAAGCTGAGCTGAGAGGTGCCAACGTCACACCAGGCCCCCAAAACTGGGTGGCCCTGCAAAGGTGATCACGGAGGGTGGGGCGCCAAAGGCACCCCTCGCCTCGGGCACTATTTATCTCAGGGCTGGCCCTGTCTGCCTGTTCAGTCTGCTGTCCAGGTGCTATCTGTTGATGGGCAACTTCTAGCCCCCTGCTCTCCCTTCTTAGGGTTCTTTAACTTTTAGCCAGAATTGGACCGGACAGCCCTTCAAATAGAGGAGGATCAAAAGAGGACCGTCCTCTGGCAGTCCTCCAAAGAGGAGGGCTTGTGAGTTGATGGAACTTAACTTCTAAGCTGGGTGAAGCCACAGCCATGAGGATTTCTCCATCTTTACAGACTTTACTCTTGGTAGCTCTGTTCATTCAGCCTCATTCTCCTTTTTAACAAACCCACCACTTCGCAATCAAGCAATTCACACCTTCCTTAAAGGATATTTACAATGGCAGTTTACTTTTCTTTTAGTTTAATTTAAACTTCCTCACCAATGCAAAGCAACTGTCTCTGCAGTTTTCCATATTTTCGCAATATCCAATCAATCTCTTGTAGCTATAGTCCTCCATTTCAGCACACCAAATAGGAAACTTCACCACCTAGCGTGTGTTAATTCCTATGCCCGTTAGCGAACATTTCTTTGAGCTGAAGGCTTTTTTCTGAAGCTTGTCAGAAGGACGGAAGCTTCTGTGCAGTGCAAAGAACAAAATGCATTTTCTATAATGCAGCAGGCCAACAGGGTGCAGTACCACCCTTCTTTCTGCGTCTCCAGAACACTCAGTGTGAACAGTTCACTTCTGTAGGCAAAACGTTAACACTTTAAATAAAGAGGGTGTTACTACCACGCTTGTCGCATAGAATGAGAGACGTACAATAGTTTAGAGTGGGTGTCTGCCACTAAAATGATTTCTGCCAGCTAGGGGCCAAAACCTTTGACTTCAATTAGCTCCTTGGCAATATTTACTTTACAGGTTAACATTTATTTCCCTTAAAAGATGACACCTGATAGCTACCTTGAGCTTGGTGAAACTAGGCGGGATGGGGGTGTCATCAGCTTATCTTCCTTATGCCCCTAAATTTCCCTTGATGGGTCTGCATTAAATGGTGTTTTTAATGGTCCCATCATTACACTGTGGGGGCAAAAAACAGACAGGATTAAGTGCAAGAAGAGCCATCATACCATGGCAACATTGTGAGTTGTGTTGCACTGGCCAGCAAAACAGGCAGGGCAAAGCAGAGACTCATTAGATTGCAGCTGCACCATGCACATCAGATGTACAAAGACGTTCAGCCCCCTCATAGTGAGAGGCACTTGAGAGCAATACATCTTCATAGGGCAACATCATAAGAATTTATACACTGCACTCTTGCAGTTCTGTGCACTTAGCATAGTGTTTGGTCAGCAAAATTAAAATTATATGTGTGTAGGAATTGCGGATTAATCTTTCAAAATCAGCACAAGAATAAAAGGTGTATAAGGGAATACAATTGACAGGCAGCATATAATTAGGACAGTTACATGGATGGAATTTGTTGGCAATCAGCAAAAGCCAAGCGTTTCACACATTCAAATGACTTCAGTTTTGTCACACCTGAACATTTTTTTTAAAAAATGTTTGCAAATAAAACCCTAGCTTTCATTTTTGGGCAGGGAGTTGGTGGGTGGGTGACTCTGGCAGCCTGTGAGTATAACGTGATTAGTGGAACTGAAGTTAAGGACAACAGACTCCCTGGGGAAACTATTCAAAGCAACACCTCTCAGCCTCATGGGGGCATGTATTGATAGTTTCAATAAAGCTTTGGTTGTTGTAGGCCTAGCTGTTGCTGCATCTTTCTATGTACCACTTAAACAGTGAGCAGTTGAAGGGGGGTAGAGGTGGCATCATTGTGATGCACGAGCCTCCAGACATCTGACCACAATAGGGTGTGTGTGATCCATTGCCCTCTCAATGGGCTTCCTGAGCCAAGGGCCTTGCCTTGGCTCATGGAAGTGCCAGCCTTAAGTGGAGTTATATCCGTTTATTTATCTTAGCCGGCAATGCAGCCAAGTGCTATATATTAAAAATGCTGGCAATGCTATGCAGCTCAGCAATTTCCCCTGACTATAATTCAACAAGTAATCACTCTCGCATTTCATCCCTGTTGATCCAAGCACACACAAGCCAACTGATTTGTCTCTGTGGGTACCTTATAATAGATTATTTTTCTAAAGCTATCTAATTATCATGAAGCATTCTAACATTTTATTTTTGATTGCCTTTGCCAAAGTTCTTCGGTTATGCCTGTCCGTAAATGTCTAGTAAGCACATGCTGAACCAGCAGGAATGGACCACGCATCATATTTCTCCTGAAATGGAAAAAAAAAGTGGAGGGGGGATTGGGATTTGTCCAGCGACTACATGCGGACACTAGGCATGGAAAAATACATAGTATCACAGAAGTGAATATGGAACTTAGTTGGATGCTTGGATCTCTTAGTATCGACAACCTGGTGCCCTCCAGATGTTATGAACCAACTCAATCAGGAAAGGTGAGTGGCAGATGAAGCCAGCACTCAACAAGAGGCTCCTGAAGACACAGGCTAAGTCAAGAGCGGGCTTTGCTCCCCACTCCCCATCTTCCCTTGACACTGTGGCTCACTCAATGGTTGCTCTCCCACCCTTCTACTCTCTCTCTCATTGTTTCTATGCCGCATTTAGAGGTGGAACCATCTCAAGGCAGCACACATGATAAAAACCACACGAAGTGCATACAATAAAAAAATCCATAAAAACATGTTTCAATAAAATCCATAAAAATGATTAAAATTATTAAAATTATTAATAATAATGTTAGAAGTAATTAAAAATTAAACTTACCAGTAAAAACCAACAGACCTTAAGGATGGACACCACTGAGAAGGTGGCTCTCACTGAACAGGTCGAGTTTTGGGGAGGGGGAAGGGATCTCGGGGAGGGGGAGGCCTGACAGGCCAAATTCAACCCTTAGGCTGGTGTTTCTCCATCTCTGCCACAGCCAATACCATGGCTCAACCTGTGCAGTATGGTTTTGTACTGGCATATTCTTTTAGTGTTGCACCAGAAACATTCAAAGCCCTAAACGGCTTGGAGTCAGGTTATTTGAAGGAACGCCTCCTCCCATATGTACCTGCCCAGACCCTAAGATCATCCTCAGGGGTCCTTCTCCATGAGCCCCTGGCAAAGGAAGTGAGGCAGGTGTCTACTAGGAAGAGGGCTTTCTCTAATGTGGCACCCCAGCTGTGGAATGAACTCCCCAGAGAGGTTCGCCTGGCACCTACACTGTATTCCTTCCGTCACCAGCTGAAGACCTTTTTATTTTCTCAGTATTTTAACACCTAATTTAACTTAAATTTAAACTTTGCTGTTTTAATTCCGTATTTTAATTTATATCAATTTCTGCTGTGTGGTTTTATCCTGGTTGTGCTTTTTATATTATATTTTGTAATTGTGTTTTTAGACTGTTGGTTGTTTTATTCTGTTTTTCATGGTTTTAATTTTTGTGAACTGCCCAGAGAGCTTCAGCTATTGGGCGGTATAAAAATGTAATAAATAAATAAATAAACCACAGTGTCAGGCCATCAGTCCCATTGGCATCATGAAACTCACGTCCCATGGAAGTATGTTCTGAG
Source organism: Elgaria multicarinata webbii (assembly GCF_023053635.1). NCBI lineage: Eukaryota > Metazoa > Chordata > Lepidosauria > Squamata > Anguidae > Elgaria > Elgaria multicarinata. Next base: position 64,179,577 of record NC_086179.1, on the reverse strand, counting down.
ATGTCAACATTCTTTTCAACTTATTTCCATCTCATTCCTTGCAACTTATTTCCATCCCAACCAGGTCAAATGCAAAAACATCTTTTTTACATTTAATCGGACTTCCTAAAAATTCTCTTCTTAAAAATAGATAAATATTATCCTTTTATGCTTCTATTACAGCCTGCAGCGAATTTAATTTAGTCTCAGCCACCTGATGCAGGATTTCAGAGGTTTTTGCAGCACTCCAGCTGTGATCCTATTTTATTAAAAGAGAGAGAGAGAGAGAGAGAGAGAGAGAGAGAAGATTGGTCTCATCTTAATAAGGAAATTAACTTCTAATGGCAGCATGCTTTCCCATTATACTATTTTGTTTTTGTTTTTTTGTGGGAGCAAGTTATTTCTGAAGTTCATTGACTTGTACCCAGATACCCCAATCCAACAAAGGAGAAACAAGCTTCTGCTTCTGTAGTTAATGCAAGCACAACGGCACTTGGATTGCTGCAATGTGTTATATATGGGGTCGGTGGCTTTGAAAATTCTCTGGAAACTTCGCTTGGTACAAAATATGTCTGCTAGAGTACTAACTGGTGGTAGGTGTTATCTATTAGGCCAGTACTTCAATAATTTCAGGTCCAATTCATAGTGCCTTTTAAAGACCTTTATCGTTTGGGATACTGGTATCTGAAGGATTACTTGTTCCCATATCTACTGAACTTAGAGGTTGTCATCTGAGGCCCTTCATACAAATGCCCATCCCACTTAATGAGGTATGGAGGATGACTACAAGAGAAGATGTCTTTTCAGTAGTGGCCCCTCCATTGTGGAATCTGGAGAGCTACACGTTGCCCATCCCTGAGATAGAGAATGTCTTCAAATAGAGGAGGAGGAGAAAGGGGAAAAGAGGACAAGAGACTAAGGGGCTGTCTATGGGGGGAAAGCCCCACAGTGGCTGTGCATCTGCGCCCTGTCAGTTAGATGGCTCAGGCACCGCGATGCTGTGTTTTGAAAAAGTCAGGGATTTACCCTGACTTTTTTCAAAGTAAGCAACGTCAACATGGCGTTGACGCTCCGCAGTCAATGGGAGCCAACCTGGGAGCCAACCTGGGAGATTGTTCGCCTTCCATCAGGAAGAGAGCGGGGGCGGCTTTGGGACTGGAATGGCCACTCAGAAACCTTGCACTTCCTCCTCGGCATCAGGATTACCCACCGCTGCCCTGGGAGAGGGATAGCGCAGGGTTGAGGAGGGAGGCGGTGCCAACCCAACGCCATGAAGACAGCCCCCAAGAAAGGACTGTGGATGTCCAAGGAAAGAGACAGAGGAAGGTGGAGGAAAAACATGGCAGAGTAGACTGGAAGGCTTGAGAAGTCAGAGGAAATGGGAAGAGTTCAAAAGGGCTTACTGTCAGTTAAGTAGGTATTGAACTGCAGCCTCATTTGATCAGTGAATTTGGCTGGAGAATCATGACGACCCAAGCAGCTTGAACCGCTGTGGCTAGTGCTAAAGTTGTCCTGCCATCCCTTCGATGTATTTTCTTCCGCAGGGGAAAATGAAGAGAACACAATGTTCAACGGGAAAATATTCAAAAGAAGTAAATGGTGAAACCAGACTTGAAAGGGAAATGCAAGAGAAAACAAGAAGCTGGCAAAGCGCCTCGCTTCAATAGAAGGGCCTAACAAACAGCTCTCCAGTTTGTTCCCCTCTCTCGGTTGTTTTCCTAAGTAGCTTTTGGGCTCTGGAAGGCTGCTTTGTAAAATGACGTGGGTTCAAGGCAAATGGTATACACGGTGCTCCTCATTTGTAAGCACAGTTACAGGCGCAGTGAACAATTAGCTGCATAATTGAAGCTGACCGATGTTTTTGAAAACTTATTTGTTGCATGAGTCTTTCTGCTTGGTCCAAGGTATCCGGCCCACAAGTTCTAAAACAATTGCAATGACTATATCTTTAAATGCATAAGCAGGCTTTCAGCTTCCACACTAATCTGAAGTTGCCAACCTTCATTCACTGACTTTTTATGGAAAATCCAGGCAATGTCATTGCCAACCCACTGGATTCCAGCATTTTCTGTGTTGTCCTGTCATTTTTCAGACCTGATTTATGGTAATCCTCCCTCCCCGCATGTTAAAGACACAAGTGCAGCATCACTATGTCCAGTGTAGCAATGCACTATAGAGACACTGTACTTTTAATGAGAAGTTTCCTCTTTGTGGCTTCTTTAATGTGACATCAGGTTTATTGATGAATTGACCACTTAATTTCCCCTTAATTTTTCCATTTTCTCCTCTAGAAGAGAAGGGCCAGATCTATACTAAGCAGGATATAACAGTTTGAAAACGGTATATGTAATGTGTCCGGGGCCCAATCAGTTGTCAAAACCATTATAAACCGTTATAAAGCAGTAGTGTAGATCCTGCCAAGGGCTTTAATTACTGGTTTTCTCTCATCTCACCTTTTTATGATGAAATAGTCGTATTTAGCAAAAACAAAACAGAATAAACAAAAAATGGAAGAAGCAAGTAATTAAAGCCCTCCTTGTGGAGTATTTGAGCTAACTGCAATGTAGGGGTCAGTTCATCAATATGGCTGCTGCTGCACGAAACAAGAAACAATTGCAGGGGAAGAAGCTGCAAGGGGAAAGCTTCTAATTTAAGTTGCAGTCTGTTTGCTAAATGGGACTTACTTCTGAGTAAATATTATAGAAGAAGCCTTCTGGAAGGGCATTGCCAGAAAAAATAGGTCTATATTGTTTTATGGAACCACTTTTTTCATTCTACTTTTGGCTAATTCTGGAAAAGCAATCCCTTAGCTATTGTGAACGCAACCCTGGTTTTTGTTCTGGTGATGATGTGATATAGCGTCTGATAATACACTGCACACACTACCAATAAGGCAGTGATTAAAGAGGCTTGAACATGTAAACTGGAATGCCCCCGCCTCAAAACTCAGTTAAGGTTTGAGTCACTCAAGCCATTGTGTCACAAATCCCCCTCTGAATATGGGAATATTAATACTGGCATACCTCATACACCTATTGTTAGGATAACTGAGATAATGTATGTGAATGATTTAGGGAGCAAACGTGCTCCACAAATGCTAAAACATGTTGGGTAGTATCCAATGTTAGTCCTACCTAGATGAATTAAAATGAGTTAAACTCAGTTAATTTAAGGCCCATTCATTTCAATGAGTCTACTCAAAGTAGGACTAACATTGGATATCACCCATCTAATTAATGCAACACAAGGGAGGGAGGGATGAGAGCTCATTCAGACCTTCTATTGCTTGCCAAATCCAGTTCCACAGAACAGTTTGAAAGATAATTGCATCCTTTAGCATCCCTGCCAAAAACAGATTTTGTGATGTCCTGAGCTGGGTAAGAAGATCCATATCAGTGTTTTCACCTCTGAACAACCTCACAACAGTGGGCTTCTTTAGATTAAGGGGTAATCGTGTTTCCTTACCAGGGCTTTGCTTCCTGCTTTTCTTGAGCAATTGTAATGGGGCTGCATTACACAGGCAGAGAGCGGCAACCACATGGTCTGCAATTGAAAACTTCCCTCCTCTTCATTCTCATAGTATTGAATGGAACAGTGCCCTCTAGCGGTTGCCTTATAGATGGTAAGAAATCCTGAGATATTTCAGCAGAATCAAGATATCACAGAGGTTTGTTTTGTTTTTAAAACAGAAGTACCGGGGGAAGGTGCAGGAGACGTGCAGGAGGTTGCTGATGTCGTCAAAAGGATCCACAAACTTCTGTGAGTGGTAAGTCACAAGCATGCCTTATTTCACTCATGTGAAGAAGCCAACTCTTACCATAGGCCATGTTGGCTAGTAGTGCATTACGTCTGGAAGGCTCCAGGTTTGGGAATGCTGTCTTAGAAAATGAGAGGCTAGATCCTGTCCAGTGATCATTAGCACTACTTTACCTTAGAGATTCAATAACTATTCCTTTCATAAGCATACTGGCCAAGGTTTTCTGAAATGTAGCTTACTTTGTCATTCAACCACCACCCTGATACATTTTAATAAATATCATTTGCGTTGAACATTATTTTGCAAGGTCCCAATAAACAGAAAATGGTGTAACTCTTGTATTCAGGAGCTTTAATGTTGTCAATAACCTTGCTTTATTTCTTCTGTTGAGCAAACTTTTGTTCTTGAGCCATCTGGCTGCAGAGGCACCTGTGAGATTAATAACACTGAAGCTCTGCAATGTGTGCAGTCACTGTTAGCTTAGTAGCTGAGTCTAATTTGGTGCCAACTGTGCCTGGGCATTGTGCAAGATGTCAGGGAGTCATCTGGTGGAATAGGGAGGATTTGATTGTTTACTCTTTGACTTAAGTGGGAAGAGTGTCAGGATAGCGCGATCTTGTCCCACAGCAGTTCATATGAGAGTATGAAGTATTATACAGTATAATACTTTATAAAGATCTATAAGACCTACTGCACATCTATGTGTGTGCACACAAACAGGCCACAGGCCACACACAGCCTCCACCGCCAGCTGTGCCCCCCCACTAGCATCTGCTGCCTGAGGCAGCAGTCTCACTTTACCCAATGGTAGGGCCGCCCCTACATGCTACTGTTGCTTCCCATCCACCCTGGCCCCTCTCAAGTCTGTGTGTGTCTGTGTAGATGAAAGCATGCTCCAACCGCCAGTTTTGGCTTTGTGGGATGCTCCCATCAATGCCCTTTCAATTTTTAATATTCCATCTGCATGAGCCAGGATAGGTGTGGGTAGCTGCCTTGTTGCAGGAAAACAGCTTTATCGCTATTCCCTCCCAATTTAACATTTTTACAAGGCATGCACTGCAGTGTTGTAGACACCTATCACATCACCTCTAAGGAATGAAGAATAAAACTCAACAAAACATTTTTGTTTTTCAAAATGGTGAATTGCAATGGGCTGGGGATTATTCTGAACCTTCCTGCTGCATGAACATTTTGAGATGCTGAAAGCCACAGGGCTGGGAATGCAGCGGGGAAATGTGGCACAGCCAAAGACATTTTTAAAACTGCAATTCACAAGGGAGAAGATGGTTTGACAGAGCCGACAATCTGTTCAACACTGGTAGTAGTAAATTTGGAAGAGCAAACACTCATCATGGCAGACCCCATAGCCATGCCTCCAAAATGAGTCCAAAAATCGAGGCAGCTGTGTTGATCCATATCAACAAACCAGTTCTAGCAGTTCTCATCTCCACCAGTAGAAGGCCTTTTGCATTAAGCTAATGGGTCTTAAATTCTTAATTGCCCATTCAAGACCAGGCCACCCCAAAATATGTTGCATTACAACAGGGGACAACATTTTTCTTGGGAAAATTCACCACCACCCCTATTGTGAGGACCCCAGCTAAACACAGAGGGAACAGAGAAGCCTGAGGGCATGGCAGATAATGCCAGATCATTTAAAAAAAGTGCTGGTCCTGCATCCTGTCAGCTTTGGCTTTGTTACACCACTGCTCTTCTGCAATGTGTATGTGAGGTACTGAAACCATGGTCGCCAACTTGAAAGAAATCTCTCCTGCACTGGACCCCCTCACATGCACAAGAGGGATCCCATAGGGCACACCTTTCATGACTAGGCCTGTTCTCCTTAGGCTGGGGAAAAGGAGTTTCAGGCGATCAATCAGAACCGGATTCTGAAGCAGAAGAGATGGCGCCAGAAACATACAAGCCTATATGGGGAGTGAGGGAGGTGATGCTCACAGGCTCTTCACCAGCTGGGAAAGAACTTTCGCCAGACCTTATCTCTGAAAACATTAACAAAACATAGTCTATGGGAAATCAATATTCTTCCAAGGGTGAGGGCACTTCAAGGCTAGAGTATGCCGCAGACTAAAATGGGCAGAGCTAAAGGGAAATGAGAGAAGGTTGGCCCGGCTAGCTTCTTGCCAAAGGCTTCTTCAGAACCAGTTCTGGCAAAAGTCTTTCCGTTCTTTTTGAAAGGACAATTGTCTCACTTAGTTTGCATAGTTTTGCCTAGAGGAAAGTTCCTAGAGGTTGGAGTCTCTTCAGGAGGGAAGAGATGTTTATTTCTTGAATAAAGCTTTGTGGATTATGTGGCAGACCTCTTTATTGTCTCCCAAAAAGGCGGGAGGTTTTGGGAAACACGGCAACGCTTTAGGCAGAAACATGTTTCTGCACACAAATTAGCTTGCTGGAGCTTGGAATCAGTTGTTTTAGTTATGTACTTGTGATGTTTTAGTTGTCTTAGCATGTTTTGAAACTGGAATAAAAATTAAATTTGGTTGTTTTATATTAAGTTTGTTTTTAATACTTTTGTTGAAAGTTGCCTTGGGTCTTTAGAGAAAAAGGAGATGATACTACTACTAATAGGAAGATGTAATTTGGTGATTTGGAGGACTTCAAAGTTGTTTAGTAATAACTTTGAAGTCCTCTATATCAGCTCAACTGAGACCAGGGCCAGATCTACACCTTGGGTTGTCTTGATGAGGGGAAAGCCCCGGGATGAATCTGCAGTGGCGCTAGGTCACTTATATGACACAGCCACCATCATGGAGCTGTCCTAGGGCATTCCCTCGAAGCTCCGAATTTAAAAAGTTGGTGACTAACCATGACTTTTTGCTGTGAGCAAGGCGCTGATGCGCATTTGCCATCTGTTGCCTTGCTCTGGATTTGGAGCAGAGGCACGTCCCAGCCAATGGCGACCCCTGATTAGTCACCATGGCTGGACAGGAAGAGGGGGAACGAGGGGGCGGACCAGTGAGCCAAATGGCTGCTGGAAAGCCTCTGCACTTCTCCAGCTTTGGCAAAAGGACACCCACACAGGAGAAACACGTAAAGGGAAAAAAAGTTAAAAGAAAGATTAAAAAACAAACGTGGAGGACGCGGGCCGCACTGCTGCACCTGTGCAATGATGTACAGCTGTGTGGCCATGCACAGTCGCAGCACTGGAAAGCTTATTCTCTTAAAAAGGTGGGGGGAGGGACACCCTGCGGTGCTTATTTCATCCCGGAACCTGCCTGGGGACGAGGAGGAGGGAAAAAGCCGTTGGGGAAAGGAACGGGGTGCATGGGGCTGTGGCCCCTCCTCCTGGAGAGGTTTGAAAACCTGCATTTGCACTCCTTGTTGTGGGGATAACACGAAGGAGCGCAAACCCGGTGGTTCAAAGGTGACACGGCCCTGTCGTCAAATCATTATGAATGTGGAATAAAAAGCAGGAAATAGCACTATATGGAGTGTGAATTGTGCCCCAACAATTATCAGTGCACTTCAATACTACTATAAAGCAGTAGTGTAGATCTAGTCCAACTGTCATTTGCATATTTACTCCAGAACTGTCTCTGTCACGTTTGAAACGTGTGGGTGTAATTGAGCCTGCTATTTTTCTTCACTGTTGTTTAAGCACATGTGATACATGCAGATGGGATACTGAAAATTGAAAGGGGATTGATGGGAATATCCCACAGTCTGGATTGGGACCATGGTGTTCCAGGCGGGGTGGGTTATCCACCCACCTGTTCCCACCCCCTAAATTCCATCAAACCACAGTGGGTGGGTGGGTTAAAAAGAGGAAGAAAGAAGTCTAAATTAGAATCAATAGCTGGTCCCTCAGCAGCTATTTTACCAGGAGGGATGAGAGAGCAGGGCTGGACTATATGACAACCCCAACCCACCCCCCCAATTAAATGTACAGAAGCTGAACAGACTGGCCATTGTTTTTTGCTTAAACAGCATCCTCCACTGCACTGGAGGGCAATAGGCTAACTGGGGGTGGGGGCCGTGGGCAAGGCTGACAGGGCTGTGCAGGCCACGTGGCACACACAGTTCTTTCCTTCCAACTCCTCACTGCTATGATTCCCCCACATTCCTAGCATTCCCTGCCAGAGGCAGCCATCTTACTCTTCCTAATCGGCTCCTTCCATTACCTCAGCTAGGATCAACTGCCATTTGGGTTCCTTCTCCAGAATAATCTCCTGCAGTGACTTTGGTGCCTCAAGTACCTTGTTTTTCTCCTTCCTTCCTCCCCCTTTCCTCTTTTGTAACGTATCTATTCATTTGGAAACTATTATTTTAAATGAATGCATTGACAGAAAATCAATATATAAATACAAGCAAGTAAGCTTAAAAATTTATCAATAAACTCATAGAGGGCTTCAATTACATACTCATGCCTAATTACATGCCTAACAAAATTTGAAACAATGGTTTAAAGCAATATCTTTTGGTGATTTAAAAACACACACCCATATTTCAGATTTTACTGCAGCCAAAGGGATGCTTGTATAGCTATGGCTGGAATACAATGTACTCTTACCTAGAATTAAGTCTCATTGAATTTAGTGGGGCTTATTTCTGAGTAGAAATGCATAGGATTGTGCTGTATATTTAGAACTGGCATTTTACATCAAAACCAGAAAAAAACAAAGATGAATAGAACAGCTGCAATGATTTGGCTCTTGTTGAAACAGGAGTATAGTGCAGACATTCCAACTTTGCTTTTTAGCCATGTTTGAGCTTTAGCCATATTTATTCATCTTTAACTGGGACATATACCTGAAGAAATTGGCAAAAGTCCCATTGATTTCCATGGAAACAAGCTCAGGTATTCTCTCTATGTAAATGGTCTGTAATTTTCCTATTTACTCTAATATAAAATGTTGCTCTTCTGAGGCAGTAGTACTCTGGTGCCAGCTCTTTCAGCAGAGAAATCCGAAATCTATTCCCCCTGTCCTTTGCCACCTGTTCCTGGTGGTAATTTTTAAGTAGTAAAAGAAAATACGGCTATGAAAAAGCAAGCAATTGTATTGAATAAGTTATTTATATCCCACCTTTCCTCCAAGGAGCCCAAGGCAGCATCCATTTTATCATCACAATAAACTGTGAGGTCAATTTTCACCCTCACAATAATCCTGTGAGGTCAGTTAGGCTGAGAGTCAGTGACTGGCCCAAAGTCACCCAGATAACTTCATGGCTGAGTGGGGACTATGACCCGGATCTCCCGAGTCCCAGTCCTTTACTACACAACACGGCCTCCAGAATACTGACCCTTGGTAAACAAGCATTTATCATTTGCCTGTGGAAGCTGCTGTACTTCAGTGGCTCCATTTGGGATCCTTGGAAGCTAAATAACATTTCATTTTTTAAAAACTTTTTAATTTCTAGTCAGCTGAGTTTGACTTCACAGGAGCATTCCCTCCTCCTGTATGGTTTGGGGCAGGGTCGGGGGTGGGGGGCTTCTTTCAGTGTGTTAAATGACAGGAATTGATGCCCATGACCTGTGGCACTATGCCTGTATTCAAGTAAGGTAGTTTCCTGCAACATGTCACAGGTGACAAAAACCATTTTTAAGGGGGAATGAATGTGCACATCCCCCAAAGGTTGCTTGAAGTTCATTAATCAGGAAATAACAGCCTACTGACAGGCGGTTGCACGACAATTTCTTTGTAACTGCTCAGTAATTACTCACTGGGTTTGTGGAAGTTACCATCAATTTGTCATGAGCCAGGTGCCTCGGGCCACTGTTGTACACATATCCAAGTGCAGGCAGACATAAGTCAGTGGATCTCTGCACAGACACAGTGATGGAACTAGAGGGCTTTTCTTGACAGGATTAGGGATTAACCAACCCCCCCCTGTGTTTCTGCACCAAGCAGAATCTGTAACCTGTGCCAAGAAGACGCAGATACCGTGACCATAATAAATTGTTCAGGTCAAGCAAATTGGCATAACTTTACTTTGCATCATCTTGATGGCAAGCTTTGGACTTAAAACTACCAGATTTTTGTTTTGTTTTTGGCAAGCAATTGGATGTCAGAGGGACACACAAAGCTAAATTGCATTATATTTAGTTAGAGAGAGCCACACATTTTTGCTGGGCATGATACCCAACCATTGCTTCAGGTAGCCAGCCTGGCTTCTCTCACTTTCTGCTCTACAGAGGCAAAAAAATATGTGTGTGATCCTAGCTCTAGCATTATTGTGCATGCAGATAATCACATGTAAATCGAAGCAACACTGAACGAAAACCAACAAAGCTTTCTACAGAAGCCCCAAATTATGCAATGCTTTCCCTGCCTAATGGAGGCACCTACTTCAGTTTCTGCTCCACCATTCTTCACCTTCTGCTACTGAGAATGCGGGTTAAATGGGATATACAAAGCACAAACATCTTCTTCAAAAGCTTGCTGAAGAAAGGTTAACTGTAAGTGTGGCAGAAGCCAGGGTCTTTGCCTCCATTCCCAGCCTCCCTGTGTCGACAGGGATGGTCTGCAAGGGCAGTGTAGGTGCATACAAGTGAATATGACCTGGCTTATCAGCAGGCCTGGCCCTATCATTAGGCAAAGTGAAGCAATGCCTCTGGCAGCAGATGCTAAGAGGGAGCAACAAGGTGTTGGAGGAGAGATCTCTGTGCCATGCAGCTTTCTCTGCACCCCCTATGCTAGCCTGCTGCATTCAGATGCAGTGGATGATGCTGTCCCATCATCAGTGCTGAAGGCAAATTCATCTGCCAATCGGGTCAGCTTTTGTATATGAAATGGGAGGGGATGCTCTCTTGTTCTTCACCTCAGATAGAAAAGTGCTTATTAGGGTTCCTGACTGCGTGGGTAACCTTGTTCGGTCAGATATGGTTACAGCATCCTTTGCAGACCTTCTCTGTCAACATGAGGTTGGGAGTGGAGTGGAGGGTACCTCCAGCTATAAAGACCCCCTACTCTCCTTCATGCCCCATCACACTGCCTGTGTATTGACATGTGCACATGTAAGTGGATGGAGGGCTCCAGTGAGTTCTACTGCAGACCTTCACATGCCTTGAATTGGCTAGCCATGGTACCATTTTACCCATTAATATTTGAAGACCATTATGTGTTTTCGATCGATCGATTAATTATTGGTTCAGTTGAACAGCCATGTACTACAGTGCATTTTCATGTTATGCCCTGCCATGCCTTTTTCATTCTTGCTGATATTTTTATGGCTCTGGTGGTCAGAATAAAGTGCTCCAATTTGTGGTCAACTTTCATTGTAATCAGGGATGACTAATATCCAGCTTTGGTTTCACACTTGCCTGCTCATATCATCCTAATCTTCATCTCTGAATTCACACCTCAAAGTTTATGTCATCTACATTTCCTGCTATGCATTTGTTTAAAGGTCAATTAATCTCACCAAATAGCATCTTTTTTTTTTTAATCCTGCGGTAGCATGGTGGCAAATTCTTCCTCTTGCAAATGCACCTGGAGCAGTAATATTTGTGCTTTTATTTTTACCAAGTAATTCTCTCTCCAAACTGTTTTTGGAGTAATTTATGTCACGTCAGATTAAAGTGGTTTGGAAAACTCATTGGCCATGTTTCATATAGCTATCAATAACACCTTTTATACATCCCAAGGGGGAAAGTGATTTTAGGAATTTTTAGGGTTAAAAATATGCATAATGTTTAGCTGTTTAAGCATTATGAAGCAGGTTTCTCCTTGCATAGCATAAATATCGTGTGCTGAAAATGTCAGTCATAAGAAAAGAAGAGCTATGCTGGATCATAGCAAGGGTCCATCTAGTCCAGCACTCTGTTCACACAACCAGCTGTCAACCAGGAACCCATAAGCAGGACAAGGTGTAACAGCACCCTCCCCACCCCCATGTTCCTCAGCAACTGTTGAACATAGGTTTACTGCCTCTGATATTGAAGTAGCCATAGCCATCAGGACTAGTAGCCATTGATAACCTTCTCCTTCAGGATTTTATCTAACCCCATTTTAAAGCCATCCAAATTGGTGCCCATCACCACATCTTGTGGTTGTGAATTCCATAGTTAAACTATGCACTGTGCAAAGAAGTACTTCCTTATATCTGTCCTGAATCTCTCACCAATCAGCTTCATGGAATCAGCCCAGGTTCTAGCACTATTGGAGAGAAAGAAAAATGTCCTCCTATCCACATTCTCCATACCATGCATAATTCTGTACATCTTTATCATGTCTCTCCTTAGCCTCTTTTTTCCAAGCTGAACAATCCCAGCTGTTGCAACTTTTCCTCATAGGGGAGATGCTCCAGCCCCTTGATCATTTTAGTTGCCCTTTCCTGCACTTTTTCCAGTTCTACAATATCCTTTTTTAGGTGTGGTGACCAGAACCGTTTACAGTATTTTAAGTGTGGTCACACCATACATTTGTATAAGGGCAATATGATACTGGCAGTTTTATTCTCAAGACTTTTTCTAATTATGTCTAACATAGATGTTGCCTTCTCCTTCTCCGCTTCCTACTACTACAAGAGTTGCACACTGGGTTGACATTTTCATTGAGCTGTCCACCACAATACCAAGATCTCTTTCTTGGTTGGCCATAGCTAGCTCATATCCCATCAGGCTATACTAGGGGTTGACTAAATGTTCTGCAAGCCCCAAGGTGGCTCTGCAGTGATCTGTATTGATTAAATGACACAGCAGCCACGTTGAAGCCATCATGGGGCTTTCCAGAGAAGCCTCACTTTTTAAAAGTCAGGGACTTACCCCAACTTTTCAGGATGGAGCAAGGTGAACACGGGCTTTTAGCCATCTAACCTCATCTAACCTAGATGTAGAGATGTCATTGAAGTCACCCATTATTACAACACTTCATTTGGAGGCCTCCTAATTTCATTTTCCATCTTAAGCTCACCCTGAGCATTCTGGTTCCTAGCACTAAACTAGTTTTGGAGCCTGGTATTGTCACCCCCAGAGCTTCTGTGGAAGAGTCTACCCCTTTTAGGTATTCTAGTCTGCTCAACACTGAGCCCTCTTTGAAATACAGAGCAACACTTCCCTCTGCACGGCCTTATTTGTCCTTCCTGTAAAGTGTATATCCAGAGATGACTGTATCCCACTGGTTCTCTACCTCCCACCAGGTTTCTGTAACACCCACTATATATACCGTATTTCTTCGATTCTAAGACACACTTTCCCCCCCATATAAATATCTCTAAAAATAGGATGCGATTATTATTCTTAGAATCAAAGCTTTTCTTTTGTTGGTGGTACTGAAATTAGTGTGCGTCTTACAATCGAAGAAATACGGTAGGTTCTTCTTTAAAACCAAGCACTCTAACTCTCTCGTTTTGGCTCAGAGGATTCCAGTATTTGCATAGAAACAACTATACACAGCTCCTGCATCTTTTACTGTGGCACTTCGGCCTCTTTGATTGGCTATCATGTTTTATCATATATTCATGGGCTATTTCCTACCCTTGTATATTTGGGTAATTGAAAATTTTTCATCTTCATCCCTTTGGGATGATTTCATCTGAAGTAGGTGTTTCCCAGTTCCTGTTAGGCTTCCCGAAGGGTTTAGTTTAAAAGCTGTTCTACCACTTTTTAAATTTTATTTTAGCGCCAGCAGTCTGGTTCCATTTTGGTTCAAGAGGAGCTTGTCCCTCTTGTACAAGCCCAGCTTGTCCCAAAATGTTCAGCAGTGCCTAACACATTTGAAATAATCCTCCCTGTGCCACCGTCTCATCCACACATTGAAGCTCCCCAGCTTCACCTGTCTAGCTGGCCCTGCATGTGGAACAGGTAGCATTTCAGAGAAAGCCACCCTGTGGTCCTGGATTTTAACCTCCTACTTAGCAACCTAAATCATGAAATTTTCCTACATCATTGATACCAACATGGACCACAACCATTGACTCCACTCACTTCTCTGCTTCTTTTAACTTCTCCAGGTCAGCCACCTTGGCCTCAAGGGAACAAACTTGTTGCCTAAGAATCAGGAGCTCATTACATTGAGCACCCCTCCACCAAGCTTCTGTCCAACCAGCAGACAGTCATACATGTGGCATCTGTGCAATGTACTGAAAAGCCCTCACACCCCTGCTAGCTTTCTGCCTTTATAACTGTCTTTTTATTTGGGTGTGTTTTACCTGGAAATTTTATGGTCACTGCCCACATGAGATGTTCAACTCAAATTGTGTTGTCAGAGGGAATTGAAATACAAGTAGTACAGACAGTGATAATTACCCTAACAGTTGCTATTCACATAGCATTGTTGAGTGATAACACAGCCATCATTGCAATGGTATTTAGTGTGATTTGGGAGGGGGGACCTTTGGCCTTATGCTCCACCAATCAAAGACAGACATTAACATGAAATAAACTTGGACAAAAGCTTATGGCTGAATAAATTAGTTAGTCTAAGGCTTACATCATTGATTTTGCTGCAACAGATTAACACTGGTACCACTCTGGAAGTAAGATCACAATGTCATCCTTGTTTTATTACTTTCAGCATCTCTAAGGAATGATCAGATCATTTTTCCTGCTGTGATGTTAGCATTATTTGTTTATATATAGCCCACTTTGTAGCCCCAAGAGGCTCTCAAAGAAGTTAGAACAAAGAAAAAGTAAAATGACTCTCCACTCTAGCACAGGAACAGAAATCACATGAAGCCTATATAATACCAGGACGTTTCTTGCGCATGTTACTGGCTTTCCTTGGTGTCCCTGCATGGCCATCGGAAGGAAGTTGAAGACTCTGAGGAGCTAGGTTGTCACTTGTTTTCATTTGGAATCAGATGCCCATAAAATGCTAGCCATAGTTCTTTTATTGGAAGTGTTCAGTTGAAAAATGCATGTGAATCACAAAAACAGTAAGGGTAGATCCAGACTTAGTCATAACTAATCTGTCCCATTAATTTCTAAGTTAAGAGCAATTGATTTAAAAAGGTTTGCTCCAAGTGTGGCTAAGCCTGAATCCAACCTGATGTTTCTATTGACTAAACCAATTGTGTATCTTACAGCATGGCTGCAGACCTAGGGCACACTTTCCTAGGTGTAAGCCTAATCAAGGACAGTTTGACTTAGGCTGCAATCCTACAGCCTGTCAACTGGCCTCCGATGGGCTGTAGAACATTCAGAAATGCCGCTCCACCAACAGAGAGGAGCTCTGCTACCAGGTGATGCTTACGCTCTTGGTATGCTGGCACACATGTACTGGTGCCTGTATTTTGCTGGTGGCATGGAGGATAAGGAACATTCTAGGGTATGTTGTGGGCAGACCTTGGGAGGCCTGGATCCACAAGATCCAAAGCCTCCTATTTCTGCCAATAAGGGAGACATAAACTACTCTGGAGTAAGAGAGCTGGTAAATGATTTCTCCTTCTCTTAGTGTGGGAGGTGGTGGTGGGGGAAACAACACCAAGAACGGAGGGGTGAGGAGGAAGGAAAACCTACCTAACCCACCTTCTGCCCTAGCCACCATGGATTCTTCCCCCTCCTCAATAAAATTGCCTGTTAGTAAAAGTGCATAGAACTACACTGTAAGGTATTAAAACCAAAGTAGCAAATAAAAACACAGAATTTGGGTTTTTTAAAATGCTTTTTTATTTTATTTTTAATTTCAGCTTACCATTCAGAGAGTTGGTCTATTGGGGTTACGGACTCAAATTGCACTGGTAAATTACCAAATCAAATTGTTCCTTGCAAAAAGTAGCTGTCTGCATACCAAGAAAAAAGTTTCATCTGACATCAAGGTTCTTCATTATTTATCTCCTCACGAAGAAGCTGATTTAACACACTGCACTGTTTCAAAGTCTTTATGTTAGAAACATCCTCGCTGATGACAGGCACATCCTCTCTCTGTTTCCCAGCTATCAATTCATCCTCACTGTCCGAGAGCGCACAGAGAAGAGTATCATTTTCATAGGTAGGAAA